>NC_052331.1:7594979-7944979 GCF_016432855.1 Salvelinus namaycush
TTTCTTTCTTTCTTTCTTTCTTTCTCTCTACTCTCTCATCACACTCTTACAATGCTCTTTCTTTTTCTCTCTACTCTCTCTCTCTCCCTCTCGATCTCTTTCATCACACTCTTCCTTCAAGAGCCCATATGCAGGTTAAAAAATCCCTGAATAAAGTAGCGGGGCCTGAGGCGATGGGGGATAAACTGGGATAACTGGGTCACCTTCACCATCAAAGTGTCTACAGTACACTACATTCACTGGTTACATTAATGGACTGACACTGACAATGATAACGGTTGAGTGTTACGGCACAGGTAATGGAGGTAGATGGCGAAAGGGCAGGCAAATTAGTTATGAATGTACTCAGACAAACACACTAACACACACACACTAACACACACACTAACACACAGATATAAGCATAGAAATCAACGAGATAAGGTCTTTATCTAATCAAGGAGGGTGTGTTATTGGATACCACAGCCTTCCCTTAAGTGTGTAACTGTCTGGGGGCCAATCCCAGTTAAGGGAATATGGCATTTTCTCTGTTAAATATCCTAATGCACTTTTCAATCTGCAGAGTAATTTATATGCTAATGCCCAGGTTATGTCTGCATTAGATTCCCTGGCAGAGTGCTGAACGTTATCATGGAGAGGGATGGAGGGAGGAAGGGATAGAGAGAGTGAAAAAGAGAAGAAAGAGAGAGAGAATTTTCCCCTGGGTCTATTATGCTAGTATGTAATTATAAAGAAGCTGGTCAGACCTGGAGAGTAGCCAGCCAGAGAGCACCTCTCTCCCCCTCTATCCCTCTCTCACAGGTCCCACTCTCTGGAGGTCCAGTGTTGGGTGAACATGTCTACATGCAACTCGTCTGAAAACTGTCATATATAGAACTAATCAAACTATTCAACATCTCTGAAATAAACGTTTTGGTAAATAAAAATAAATGGTGTAGTTTTAAGAGTTACTGTCTTTTAGGGACAGCTGATCTAAAAACAGTTATAAGGAGAGTTGATCTGATCATTGAGGAGCCCTAGGAGTGGTTAGACAGCCTATCCTAGGTCAGTTGTTAAGACCATAGGAGTGGTTAGACAGCTGATCCAGGTGATAAAAGGGCAGATAAGAGCTAGAAGAGGTCACACAGCCGAGATCTCTATTCTTATTAACATAATACCTTAGCTTCTAATTGCCTTTTTTGCATATTCATCCTCAACTTGGACCGATCTCATGCTCTCTCTCTCTCCCTCCCTGATTCAGAGGGGTTGGATTAAATGCGAAAGACACATTTCAGTTGAATGCATTCAGTCTTCTCTCTCTCTCTCTCTCTCTCTCTCTCTCTCTCTCTCCTTCTCTCTCTCTCTCTCTCTCTCTCCCTCCCGACCTCCCTGCAACCCCCCCCCCCACCCCCTCTCTCAGACAGTACATGTTATTCTGGTCTAACTAATGGGGAGTGTTTAGTAGTACCCTTGGCTTGTCTTTGAGTCCTGAGTGAAATATCTCCCCAAGCAACAGAAAGCCGCAGCCCAAACACACACACATAGGGAGACACACACGCACGAATACACACACACACCCACATAGGCAGACACCCACGCCCACATGCACACCGAACACATGCACATGTTCGACTGCATCGCACACACATTTTATAACTTGGAGCTGGGTCTGCAGCAGATGTGTGTGTTTATTTATAGTGCAGTAGGACGCTACAGCCGGATTAGACACACACGCACACGCACAGTACTGAGCTGCAGCAAGGGCAAACGTTAGCTACTACACAGTACTGAGCTGCAGCAAGCCCATATGCATTCGCAGCACAACACTGGGATGTCGAGAACACAGAACAGGGGTCATCAACTAGATTTAGCCGTGGGATGATTTTCTTCTTGAGCGAAATGTCCGGTGGCCGGAACATAATTACAAATAATTTGTAGACCGATACTTGACCGAAAGAAGCCCAAACAGATATAACACTTGACTAAAACATACCATTTCAAACTTTGCTTACATTCTTATACGATTATATACACTGAGCATACAAAACATTAAGAACACCTGCTCTTTCCATGACATAGACTGAACAGGTGAATCCAGTTGAAAGCTACGATCCCTTATTGACGTCCTTATTAAATCCACATCAATCAGTGTAGATGAAGGGGAGGAGACAGATTAATGAAGGATTTTTAAGCTTTGGGACAATTGAGACTTGGATTGTGTATGTGTGCCATTCAGAGCGTGAATGGGCAAGACAAAAGATTTAAGTGCCTTTGAACGGGGTATGGTAGTAGCTGCCAGGTGCACCGGTTTGAGTGTGTCAAGAACTGCAACACTGCTGGGTTTTTCACACATCAACAGTTTCCTGTGTCTATTAAGAATGGTCCACCACCCAATGGACATCCAGCCAACTTGACACAACTGTGGGAAGCATTGGTGTCAACATGGGCCAGCATCCCTGTGGAACGCTTTTGACACCTTGTAGCTCAACGGTAACTCAACGGTTCTGTCACGCCCTGACCATAGTTTGCGTTGTTTGTTTCTATGTTTTGTTTGGTCAGGGTGTGATATGAGTGGGCATTCTATGTTGTATGTCTAGTTTGTCTGTTTCTATGTGTTTGGCCTGATATGGTTCTCAATCAGAGGCAGGTGTTTCTCGTTGTCTCTGATTGGGAACCATATTTAGGTAGCCTGTTTTGTATTGTGGGTTGTGGGTTATTGTTCCTGTTTCTGTGTCTTTGTGTATGTCACCATACGGGACGGTTGCGTTTTCGTTTGTTTGTCCACTTATTGTTTTTTAAGTTTATTCAGTGTTCTTCGTTAATAAAAGTAACGATGTATTCATATCACGCTGCGCATTGGTCCTCCGATCCTTCTTACTACTCCTCCTCAGATGAGGAGGACGACGAACGTGACAGGTTCCTAATGGTTGGTATACTCAGCGTGTGTATCTCTCTATTAAGTGTGGGAATACTTTAAAACAGATTTCAAAAATGTAAATCACTTGAAGCTAATTTGCCGGTGTTTTTGTCTTTCATGTCCAAAAATTTATTATATAGTGCATTCATGAAAGTATTCACCTATTGACCTTTTCCACATTAAAGCCTTATTCTAAATTCAATTAAATATTTTTTTTTACTCATCAATCTACAGGATACCTATACAGTATAGAACATGCCATACCCTGTGTTTGATTGCTTGTAATTATGATAAATATAGTCTTTGCCATAGCAGAGCAGAGATGATTGCTGTACACTAGGACCATATGGGGTCTGTACAGGTATTGCATGTGCACCAGTCTACACGTGTGTAAAGACACACTCAAAACATGTACATACACACACACACACACACACACACACACACACACACACACACACACACACAGACACACACACACACACACACACACACACACACACACACACACACACACACACACACACACACACACACACACACACACACACACACAGACACACACACACACACACAGACACACACACACACACAGACACACACACACACACACACACACACACACACACACACACACACACACACACACACACACACACACACACACACACACACACACACACACACACACCCTCTCCACTGAACGTGCTCCCTTCCTCTCTCTCAGATATAATTGTGTTGCTGCTCTACTCCTTTGCATCCCTCTCAATTTTGACTCTCCCCTGATGAAAATACATAATTAAGAGAGAACCTTGGTGTCTGAAACTGGAGGAGAGAGGGAGGAGGAGAGAGGTGGAGAGAGGGAGGAGGAGGGTGGAGGCGAGAGGGAGGAGGAGAGAGGAGGAGAGAGGTAGGAGGAGAGAGGAGGAGAGGGAGATTATCTCCAGCAAAAACAACATCTGAATATAACTAGAATCTCCAGAAGTCAAGACAAAAGACTCTACTGTGCCTCTGTCTGCCAATAAAAAACTCATCCAGCTTTTTCTTTTTGCTACGATGCCTTTTAAATGGCTTTCTTTGGCTTACAGGCTCTGTGAACTCTTTCTCTTGGACGGGTAAAGCAGCAAATGCTTCAACAAAAAGAGTGTACTTCCAAGAAACTCCCAGCTACTCTACATAAGAAGTAAGAAGTCAAGGGGAGCAGACAAACTAGGATTTTGAAAAGGTTGTTTGAGTCAGTGTGAGGCACACAAAGTGGACGGCCGCTTTAATGCAAATGAGCACAAGAGACAAGACACAGACATAGGAATAAACGTCATCTTTCTAGAGGGCAGAAAAGGCAAAGATAAAGTTATCGTATTCCAACTCACAGTATAGCAACAATTGTTCACTGTCTGTATATATTTGCATTATTGTGCTATAATGGAGTTATAGTAAACTAGATAAGAAAGCAAATAGGCCGTGAAAGTGACCTAGAGGCTACATACTGTAAATCCTAAAACAAAAGTGGTTTACAAAAGGAGTAATCTAACTCTCCTTCCTATGTCTAGAAGTGTTAATAAGAACCTCCCCCTGTTCTATATTAGAGTTCTCACTCCTCTCCTGTCATTTACAGTAGGCCCTACACATCAACTTTGATTTAATATTCAAGTGCAGGTCCTAGATCAGCCGTTCCCAAACTATTCTGGTGCTATGATGACCTGCCACTCTCAAGATGAACACCCAATTTCCCCAGCCACAGCCCATTAAGCCACACCTCAAATAGGACCTAACTGTCACTCATCAATGAGTTGAGACACACCATTTGGGAAAAAGTGTCCTAGATTGATTCCAATCAGAATCTCATCCTGAGAGGATAACGATCTCCCATAAACTCTAGTTAATATGGCAACATGTGGGAAACATGAAAGGGTTCAGCATCAAATATCCACAAAACACATGCTCTGTACACACGCACATGCTCACACGCACACACACACACCCGTCTTGAACCTACGTGCTATTAGGTCCCTGGTTCGTTTTAATACGAGTGTAGCAAAGGCTTCGCTACACTAGGGGATCCAGGGCTAAGGGATCTGAGAGGCATGTGTTGCAGAAGTGGACACACATGTTAGCATCACTCGACGGTTGTGTGAGACCTCATGCTGGGCATCAGACTCTCTTTATAATGAGCAGAGCTCAGGGGAGACGTTATTGATGAAAGAGGAGCATACAACTTAAAACATAAATACTCAAATACGTTCCTAATGTGTAATAAATCACTGCACAGAGCCTTTTTATCCAAAGCAATATATATAGAAGCACTTATCTATACGTGACCCATGCAGGAATCAGATTCCAACCATTCAGGTCGGTGAACACCAGAGCAAGCAACCTAAATGGAACTGGGCCAAATAATGTTTTTTTTCTTTTCGGTGTGAGCTGGTTTGTTTTAGGTACCTCCTCTCCTCACAACAAGATCTACATTCTGATGGGCAGTACAATGGCCTGCCTCCGGGAGGCCAGCACCTCTGCCCTCTTTATGCTGAAGAATGGCTCCCTGACGTCCTTGCTCCCAGGACCCCAGCTGGTATAGGTCACCGAGCAGATGCCTGCACAGCCAGGGCCCTCTGATCCTATAGACCCTGGGGTATACAGAGGCTTCACAGGGTTACTTTGAGAGTGTTGATGAAGTGCTGAGGAAGTGAAAGACCGGGCTTTCTGGGCGGTGAGGAGGACTTCGGGACACACTCCATACTGCTCCATCGAACAGAAGAACATCACCATGCACCATATAAGTTATGGAGCCTCAGTAGCCTACATATCCTTTTTGTGTCACATCTGGATATTTCAAACGTGGATCATAAATTCTGATTAACACCTGCACTGCCACATAGTACTATCGGGTTGGGGAAGCTCTAGGAGCTAACACGAGCCTTCAGGTCTCAAGGAAAGCTACTCGTCATGCACGACTGGTTCACTGGCCAACCTATGTTACTCGTGGATTGAACGAGAGCAAACGGAATGTGTGAGAAATCATCACCTACTCTAGTAGGGAATGGAGGTACTGGACAATAAAAAAGTGCAAATTTATTATTCATGTTTAAATAATGAAGCAGTTTAAATAATTAAGCAGCACTTTTTACTCAATCTCCATTTTCCTCCCAAATAGGCATTTAGGAAGAATAACAGAGGCAAATGGTGTTTACTCATTTTACAGCTAAAAGTGAAACAGCATTTCTCACACTCAATCAATGTTTACCAGTGTAAAAGAAACATGGCTGTGGGAAGATGTTATGGGGTGGGGGTGATGCATTTGCCCAAATTTTTCTCCCTGCGCAGCTGGCGGCTATGTCTGTTTTTTAAAATTTATTTCAGAAGTAAACAAGAACAAATAGTTTACAATTGCCATCTTGGTCATAGAGGAACAGAATGAAGAGTCTACAGGTCTGTTACCAAGACTTAATTAGTACATGAACCGGTTGGGCGCCGTCTAAAGAGCGCCTAAGGGAAACACTGGCTGCACATGTTGTTCCTGTAGTGGGGTGAGCACCTGCTCACAGGGCTGCTGTGTGGCTGCCTGTGTCCAAAGCAGGGAAAACAGGGAAACCATTCACACTCCCTTAGACTGCATGCCTCCCCCTCTCTCTTTTTTCATACTCTGCCTCTCCATTTCTATCTCTCGATTCTTTCTACTTTCTGTCTCACTCTCTCCTCCTTGCTCTTACCCTTTTCTCTCCCTCCCTTTTCTCTCTCAGCCCCTCTCCCCCCATCTCTCTCTCTGCACTTTTCTCCATGTCCCTTTACCCCCCCCCCTCTCTATGACCAGAGGCGTTTCTTTGCCTTGACAAACTTGGTGTGAACATTACCCAACAAGTAATTTGGTCGGAACCCAGCGTCTCCACAATCTCCCTCCATGAATTGGCCTATACATGCTGGTCTTTATATAATGCATGGCTAGAATCGTAGAGGTGCAGGTACTTCTGTACCTCCTAGGACCAAGCGATGCTCAAAGTTGTCATTCGCCATGTTGAATCCACACTGAGTTTCGGGCTGAATCGGGAAGAACCAATCACCGACGAAGGGGTGTAGACTTCGGCTACCGAACTTCGGCTTGCCTCGAGAAAAAATGTTGTGTGCACGAATAGCCGGAAAAACCTTTGCCAAATACCAAAACGCACAAAAGCATCACAAAATGTCGGCATAATATATGCACAATTTGTTCGGATGCCTTTAAAGTCCTCTACTGGAACTCGCCTGCCTTGAACATGAAGTGGGAAGTTGAAAACAATAAGTAATACATAACGGGTAAATCAATCTGCCAGCCCCAGAAAGTCCAGCAGTAAGTGAGCAGTGTTGGGTTCTTAAGGAAGCCGCAGTGGGCTGTAAGTCTGATGGACACACACATTGAGAGAGTGGGTGGTGTGTTGGCAGCCCAGGCTTTAGTGTACAGTATATTCAGCCTGCCTGCCTGTGGGATTTAGCCCAAATAAGCTCCCTGAAGTTGATCCCTCTTCTCTGAAGCCTCCCTTTGGTCATACTACTTGGCCCTGCTAGAAAGGACATAAATACAACTTTATCTTGTCATAAATGTGATTATAAGCACTAACCTTAACCTTACCCCTAATAAAGACCACAAAGCTCCTCCAATTGTCCATTCAATGTCCCTTCAAGCATGGCCATCTGGTGTCTACTCCTCCTTCTCCTTCACACTTTCAGCTCTATATGGGAATGCTCTGACCCTGCTAACTTCCCTTAGAGACATCAGTGTCACCTCCCACTCACAGTCAGAGATATAGAGTTCAGCAAACCCTGTCACCTCACCTCAAGTTCCAAAGCCATTACATTCCAGCAAGTGTACACAATAAAATACGCAGTAGAATGTCATGTTTTACAAGTCTTACATGAGTCTTGCTAGTCTTACAAGTGTTGGAAAGCACATTGGGTGTGGATACGGTGGGAACATGTGGGTCTGAGCAAGTGTGATGTCAATGATGTTTGTGTATATGTGTTGTATGTATGTGACTGTTAAGTCATTTCTTGTTTTTGCCTATGCATGTTGGGTTTTCTTTTGCTGTCGAGGAAAAGCAGCAAGAATAGGTGAAATAAAATAGATATTTTTTAAAGAATGTCATGTTTGCTGCACTCTGTATGCATGTTTTTGCTCCCGCTCCCATCGAAAACCCTACGGACCAATCACAGGCAATCCAGAGGCCATTTGGAATGAACAGGGGGCGGCAGTCTGGGCATACTTGTTTTACTACCAATAAAATGTGTCTAGTTAAAAGTACAGGCCAGTGTTTTACATTATACTACACTTAGACCATAAACCATGGCACTACTGTAATTCCATCACTGAAAGAATAATGAGCCAATCAATGAAGTGACAGAAGTCAAATCACCATGTCTGACCTTTGGTCGAAATCACTGAAAACCTTGAGAAAACATCATTATTCAATGTCACTCTTTCATGCCAATTACTTACCTCAGGTCATTCCCCAGGTTCAGAGTCACACTGTACAAGAATGACCCGAGGAATTAAACAAAACTAGCATCATGTGCCTCATGCATAGGGGTGAATAAGAGAGCTGTGGTTCCATATAGGATCAGTATGCCTATGTAGACTAGTTGACAACATGATTAAACCCATCATCTTCACTATATTGTCATCCTTATGATCAGACCTCTTGCTGTGGTTGCATGTTGACATTGAAAGCAGTTATAAACATTTACGATCATATACCAATAGGCCCACATCCAACTAATGGACGACATCAAGTGATGCAAAACATGACAAAATAATACAAAATCAATGAATCCATCATGAAAACAATGATACATTGAATAACACAAAGAACACAGGGCCCAGACAGTAGCAACCCCAGGAGACAGATACGTCAAATGAATATGCCACACGAGTATTTTGTCATTATCAGCATTCAATGGCAGGCAGCTAATTAAACATACATGTATTCAAAGCATGCACATCCAAACCAGCAACATAAGGTGCGGCCGCGACAAAAACGCTTCTACGGTCGAACGCAATACCTGTTCACCATCTTCGCCATACCGCTTAGCTCACTCACCATTGACTGTGCGAGACCGACAGGTATGCGGGCTACGTCTGGCTGGGTACCAGGCGTCTTCTCGTAACCTATACCGACCGGGTTTTCTACAACTCTCAAATCAAGACAAAGGGTGAAGCACAGCACCGAGCTCTCTCCGGGGGTCTTGAATCACAATGCCTTGTTGAGAACCGTTATCCCCGCAGCTAGCCTAATATCAAGCCTCTCCATCGCACCTGTCTCTTCATCGAGTGGCTTCTACGCGTAACCGTGGCATCTCCGTTATCTTTCAGAGAATGAGCCCAGACCAGTCCGGACCTTTCCAATAAACCTTTCCCGGTTGAACGCGAAATACGGTACATGCAGGTGCAGTGGTTTTTATTGTCTACATTCCAGTGCCTTGGCTGAAAATGTGAATATTTTGCGAGCACCCCTGCAAATCACAAAATTAAAGTAGAATCGGTGTAGAGGGGTTAGCAAGCATCACCATCAAATGACTAGAACGCTTAGGCTACATGTGCAGGCAAAATACTCACCAGTCTTTCAATTCAGTCTTAATTCATTCACACAGTTGTGCAGTCTTTCCAGGACTGTCAGCCAGAGAGAGACAACGGCTCTCCTCCCTGATTTGAGTCGGCACTGGTCAAGCTCTTATCACAGGCTGTATTGCATATATATATTCCTAGACAATACTTGGTTCAGGAAGAACACCAACGCAGAATGTCTCCATAGCCAATAATACATCAAAATACCAAACCAAGACCGAGACAGAAATATTCACGGCAGGGGCCCATTGCAAAACGACACAGCACCCCACAGTGCATGAATGGGGACGTCCTTGCTCTCTTGCTCTTTTCCTTTCTTACTCGCTCGCGCTCTCTCTCTCTCTCACACAATTCAATTCAATTCAAGTGGCTTTATTGGCATGGGAAAGATATGTTTACATTGCCAAAGCAAGTGGAGTAGATAATATACAAAAGTGAAATAAACAATAAAAACGAACAGTAAACATGACACTCACAGAAGTTCCAAAATAATTAAGACATTACAAATGCCATATTATGTATATATACAGTGCTGTAAGGATGTACAACTGGTTAAAGTACAAAAGGGAAAATAAATAAGCTGTCACGTTCTGACCATAGTTCTTGTGTGTTTTGCTTGTTTTAGTGTTGGTCAGGACGTGAGCTGGGTGGGCATTCTATGTTGTGTCTAGTTTGTCTGTTTCTATGTTTGGCCTAATATGGTTCTCAATCAGAGGCAGGTGTTTTGTGTTGTCTCTGATTGGGAATCATATATAGGTGGCTTGTTTTGTGTTGGGGTTTGTGGGTGGTTGTTTCCTGTCTCTGTGTTTTCTCTGCACCAGATAGGGCTGTTTCGGTTTGTTATTTTGTTAGTTGTAAGTGTTCACAGTTTCGTCTTGTTTATTAAAGTCATGTTGAACACGAGCTACGCTGCGTCTTGGTCCGATCCCTGTTACACCCTCTCTTCTCGTGAAGAGAGGGAAGGCTGCCGTTACATAAGCATAAATATGGGTTGTATTTACAGTGGTGTTTGTTCTTCACTCGTTGACTTTTTCTTGTGGAAAATCTTGCTGCTGTGATGGTATTTCACCCAGTAGATATGGGAGTTTATCAAAATCGGGTTTGTTTTCGAATTCTTTGTGGATCTGTGTAATCTGAGGGAAATAGGTGCCTCTAATATGGTCATACATTGGGCAGGAGGTTAGGAAGTGCAGCTCATTTTCCACCTCATTTTTTGGGCAGTGTGCACATAGCCTGTCTTCTCTTGAGAGCTACGGTAGCCTTTCTCAATAGCAAGGCTATGCTCACTGAGTCTGTACATAGTCAAAGCTTTCCTTAAGTTTTGGTCAGTCACAGTGGTCAGGTATTCTGACACTGTGTACTCTCTGTTTAGGGCCAAATAGCATTCTAGTTTGCTGTTTTTTTGTTAATTCTTTCCAATGTGTCAAGTAGTTATCATTTAGTTTTCTCATGATTTGGTTGGGTCTAATTTTGTTGCTGTCCTGGACCAGCTTACTTATGGGACTCTTCTCCAGGTTCATCTCTCTGTAGGTGATGGCTTTGTTATGGAAGGTTTGGGAATCGCTTCCTTTGAGGTGGTTGTAGAATTTTAACAGTTATTTTCTGGATTTTGATCATTAGCGGGTATGGGCCTAATTCTGCTCTGCATGCATTATTTGGTGTTCTACGGTGTACACAGGGGATATTTTTGCAGAATTCTGCATGCAGAGTCTCATTTTGGTGTTTGTCCCATTTTGTGAATTCTGATTCAAGTATTTTTTGCCAGATCCTAATTGGTATGCCACATTTTATGTTCCTTTTGATGGCATAGACGGCCCTTCTTGCCTTGTCTCTCAGATCGTTCACAGCTTTGTGGAAGTTACCTGTGGCGCTGATGTTGAGGCTAATGTAGTTTTTTGTGCTCTCTCTCTCTCTCTCTCTCTCTCTCTCTCCTTCTCTCTCTCGCTTGCTCTCTCTCTTTCACTCGCACCCATAGAGTTATGTTTTTTTCTTGCATATTCAAATCAATCACTTATTTTCATCATGAAAAATCGAACAAACAAAAAAGAATGACAAAATTATTTTTAAAATATATGTTTTTGTCTTTGAACACTGTAGCATATCATTAGGCTAGAAATATGGAACAAACTGCAAATGTCTATTTTGAAGAAAGAATGACATTCAGATTAGGATCCAATAAAAATGTAATCTAATTAAAACATGACATAACCCATGAGGGACAAATCTGGGTGTGAAAATGTCAAAGGTAGGTTAAAACACTGCATAATAAAGGAACCACTGCTGTAGGAATGAACAATGAGAGAGGAAAGATGAGTGTGATCATTTTCCACAGGGAAATAGGTGATGTTGCTGTCATCGACTTCCATGCCATCAGTGGAAGCTGTCAAAAGTAAAGAAATAAGACAAAAGGGGGGGCTGAGTGGCAGATGTTTCCAGAGAAGGATCTCAACAAATAAGAGCAGGGTATCTCTATAATTGTGTACAGTAATTATATGTTCACTCAATCAAATGTGTTATAGCCTATTCATACTATCCTGTGAGGTAGGACAGACAAGGTCATTGTTGTAAATTATGGTTTTCCTAATTACGTAAATAGTCTTATCCATCTGTAAAATCTATTGGTATCACACGTTCTAGGTCCATAAACACAGCCAGAGGTAGATGCAGTATAAAAAATAAGCAACGTTTATTGAAGGAATAAAGGTTTAAGTTGGCTTGTTTTACATAGGCTACAGTGAAACACAACACTAATGACATGAATGTCTGTAGTGCTGCAGTGCTTTCAAAGACTACTAGTTGACCAAGTTCACAACTGAAAAAAAACTGACCAAAAACAGTGATAATTAGAACTACATAATGAAACACAGAGAAAACAGTTAGTCACATTTAAACATAAACAGTACATATTTTAGAAATACAAATACATAGGTTAATTGAAAGACAATTACCTCAGTGGAGTAAGGGTTCAATATACTGCTTGGACCCCCCCCCCCCCCCCCACTAAATTTTTTTTTTGAAATGTTTCGTATTGACTAACTTTCATGTCTTAAAGTAATGATGGACTAAAGTTTCTCTTTGCTTATTTGAGCTGTTCTTGCCATGATATGAACCAAATATGGCTATCATCTGTATACTACCCCTACCTTGTCACAACACAACTGATGGGCTCAAATGTATTAAGACGGAAATAAATTCCACAAATGAACTTTTATCAAGGCACACCTGTTAATTGAAATGGATTCCAGGTGACTAACTCATGAAGCTGGTTGAGAGAATGCCAAGAGTGTGCAAAGCTGTCATAAAGGTAAAGGGTGGCTACTTTGAAGAATCTCAAATATAAATATATTTGTTTTAAAACTTTTTTGCTTTCTACATGATTCTATATGTTTTTTAAAATAGTTTTGATGTCTTCAATATTATTCTACAATGTAGAAAATTGTAAAAAATTAAGTAAAACCCTTGAATGAGTAGGTGTGTCCAAACATTTGACTGGTGCTGTATACGACATCCATACGGATCTCAATCCTGATACAATTCTGATGTTCCATATGTAACTTCATGCAGTATGGACACTGACACCGGATTTGTTTTGTTCTGAAGTGTTTTTTGTTTGTTACACATGACCCTTCATTAGTATAACGACCACCCCAAAATGTAAAGGAACAGTGACAGGAAATGAGCATCTTAAACGGTACTTCAGAGGCTACATCAGTGTGAATGTGCACATTTGATAGTGGGTCGGTCACATATAAAACTGAGTGTTGATAGTCAGAAGAAAAGATTGGATATGGAAAAAACACAATTGGGTTATTTGGGTGGCTGTGTAAACACAGCCATAGTTCTCCAACAGACACAGCAAAGCAATGACACCACACACTTCGGGTAAAATGCTCTGATCCACACTCACATTTCTAGATGGGAAACAGCTTTTAAATTTGAAGTCAAAAGCAGATAACTTTTTGTGCACTTTAGCTAACCCTAAACATTTTCCTAACCTTAACCTAATTCTCCTAACCTGCTGTGTGTGTTCTAAACCTGCTACAAAAGTCAATTTTGACAAATACTAAACCCTTCTAGGCAAATAGGGGCAGTTT
Organism: Salvelinus namaycush; assembly: GCF_016432855.1. Classification (NCBI taxonomy): domain Eukaryota; kingdom Metazoa; phylum Chordata; class Actinopteri; order Salmoniformes; family Salmonidae; genus Salvelinus; species Salvelinus namaycush. Next base: position 7,608,559 of record NC_052331.1, read on the forward strand.
TATACTTTTTGACCTGTCCCTCTCTAATTAAGGTCCCAGAGGAAACACACTGACCAAACCTAAGGTTCTTACCCTCTCGCTCTCTCTCACACCTACTTCCTAACCCTGACCCTAACTATAACCCCTTACCCTTACACTAACCATAATTCTAACCCTAACTCTAACCCCTGATCTTAAAATAGCCATTATCCTCATGGGGATGTGGGAAAATACCACATTAGGGAAAATATTCCTTGTTTTTCTAACCCCAACAGTCCCACAAGGATAGTAAAACAAGGAAAATTCCCACGCACACACACACGGTATGCTCTTTTCCAGTGCAAATATATAGTATCACAATGTAATCAGTGAAAACGACAAGTTTGTGAAATGTAACATTGTAAGCGCTAAATGAATGCAATGGGCTACGCCCTCTCCTCCGTCACTTCCGGGTCTATTCGGCAAGGGTTGTGGAAAAAATAAGTAGTAGTCATGATATTTATCTAGCCAATCTACAAATGACAGACACATATCAAATTATACATAGTACATTACCCATGTCAGGGCTCAAGAAGAATTTTCGAGGTATTGTGCAGCTCTTTTTTGATAGACAGGAATATTTTATCTTGTCCGCAAACCCATCGTGAAGAGGTAAATTAACCTTAAGCTAGCTAACGTTAGCTAGCTAATTGATGTTTTGACATAGCTAGCTTAACCAACTAGCATTAGCTACACCACCTAGCAAGTTATTTACCGATAACTAGCTAACGTTATTGCATTAACATTAGCCACAGATTTAGCTGGCTAAATATCGTCTCGTTTCCCAAGCTATATTTTTCGACACATAACGTTTACTCTATGTACCGGTAGCTATCTAGCAGGGTTAGCTAGGGTACATCACAATCAATATAGCTAGTTTATCAAGCTAATTCGCTAGTTAGCTAACGTTAACTAGCTTTAACTATCCTCATTATTGAACATCAGTGTTACTGAGTGATTCACCATAATATGCAGTATGATATCGAAGTTAAAGTTACCTAGATATTATCTTTCCTTTCCTGGTAGCGGTGGCTTGCTAGTTAACGTGAATACACACTATGTGAATTTTTAGGACATTGTAAATGAGCTACTATAGTTAGTTAACGTTAGCTTGTGAATTCTGAAATTGTATTGCATTGTTAACTAAATAGTAGCTACGGCTTCCTATGTATGCAAGGCTGGCATACGTCTCAGCCAAGACTGAGGTCAGAACGTATAACATGTATCCACAGGGTCACTGGTTCAAATCTCAATTTGATTGTCCCACCTTACAGAATAATGTGGTAGTAAGCTAGCCAACTGAGCAGGTCTGTACTCTGTGTTCATTGTACTCTTTTTGCCCACTGATCCAGCCTGCTGAGTGACGTGATCAAGTGGTGTTGGCACCTTTGTGCCATCTCATTTCAAGTCCCTGAGGAACTTTAATACAGGTAGAATATTTTCTCTTCACCATCAGATGCTTCATCCATCAGTCTGTCATATATACGGCTAGGCAAGCTGTTTAGTACACTCACCCCCCACACACTTTCCCCTCTCCCCCCCAGTAGAAGATGAACGGCCTGTCCATTAGAGAGCTATGCTGCCTGTTCTGCTGCCCTCCTTGCCCCAGCCGCATTGCAGCCAAGCTGGCCTTCCTCCCTCCAGAGCCCACCTACTCAATGCTGCCAGACCCAGAGGCTACAGCTGCGGCAGCAGCCGGGACCACGCCTGGGGGTGCACCCCCCTCTCTGGGGGCTCCGGGCCTGCGCTCCCGGCTGGGTGGCGGAGGGGGAGACAGAGGAGGGGGAGGAGGAGAGGGCAGGTGGAAGCTCCACCTGACAGAGAGGGCAGAGTTCCAGTACACTCAGAGAGAGCTGGACATGACGGACGTGTTCCTGACAAGGTCTAGCCGGGGGAACAGGGTGGGCTGCATGTACATCCGCTGTGCCCCCAATGCCAGGTGAGTGAGTGAGTGAGTGAGTGAGTGAGTGAGGGGAGGAAGAAAAATTTAGAACAGTGTTAATCAATTGGTGGGCTGTGACATTTCTCTTGTTTATTTTCAAAGAGATGGCATTTGTTTCTCTCTGTGCATAGTGTCTATCCCTAAAAATAGACATCTGTGCAGGTTGTTCTATTTATAGAAATGCATCAAGTATGATAGTGTTCTATTAAATTCTATGGTTCTATTGTACAGTACATCACCCTTCTATTTTACGTTCTCTTAAATTGTACCTTTTTTTCATTTCCTCTCCCTTTCCTTCTCCCTCCCTCCCTCCCTCCCTCCCTCCCTCCCTCCCTCCCTCCCTCCCTCCCTCCCTCCCTCCCTCCCTCCCTCCCTCCCTCCCTCCCTCCCTCCCTCCCTCCCTCCCTCCCATCACCTTCTCCCTCCCTCCTCCCCATCACCTTCTCCCTCCCTCCTCCCCATCACCTTCTCCCTCCCTCCTCCCCATCACCTTCTCACCCTCCTTCTCCCTCCCTCCCCCCATCTCCTTCTCTCCTAGGTTCACATTGCTATTCTCCCATGGTAATGCAGTAGACTTGGGTCAGATGAGTAGCTTCTACATTGGCCTGGGCACGCGTATCAACTGTAACATCTTCTCCTACGACTACTCTGGCTATGGTGTCAGCACTGGCAAACCCTCAGAGAAGAACCTCTACGCTGACATAGACGCTGCCTGGCACGCCCTACGCTCCCGGTAAACAGCTGTTACACACACACACACAGCCACACCCACTCGTCAACTAATCATCAAGACCTTTGATCAGCTGAATTAGGGGTCGTTCACACCGAATTTGTTTGGAGTGTTTTTTTCCAAACTCTGTTGCGTTTTCCCCCATAATTTTGTTCGTTTGGACTGGTGTGAACACACTACCCGTATTCCGGAGCACACTAAGCAACACACTGTGGTTTGCTCAAAAAGGGTGGTCTTGGTCCGTTTCAATTCGTACCATGATGCGGTTCGCTGCAGGTGAGAACGCAGTCCGGACCAAACAAAGGAAAGGAACCAGAGTCGCACGGTATTATTGGTTGTTTCACTGCGAGCGTTTGATGAAATGCAGCCTGCAGCATCATGACTTGATATCTCTGAAACATTCTGTGAGTATATGTAGATTAGGGGAGACGGAGACTATACCGGGGATAGGCTATTGAATATAGCCTGTTCACGCCGCAGTTAGAGGGGCTTTTGCGCTGTTTCATCCCGCATGTTGTTGGAAGACCAAAGCGTAAGTAATATGAAGAATGGGTCTCACAAGTGATGGTTCAGGATAAACATACAGTGCCTTTGGAAAGTATTCAGAGCCCTTGACTTTTTCCAAATTTTGTTACGTTACAGCCTTATTCTAAAATGGATGAAAAAATATATAAAAAATACTAAGCAATCTACACACAATACCCCATAATGATGAAGCAAAAACAAGTTTTTAGCAGAAATAGAAATACCTTATTTACATAAATATTCAGACCCTTCGCTATGAGAATTGAAATTGAGCTCAGGTGCATCTTGTTTCCATTGATCATCCTTGAGATGTTTCTACAACTTGGAGTCCACCTGTGGTAAATTCAATTGATTGGACATGATTTGGAAAGGCACACACCTGTCTATATAAGGTCCCACAGTTGACAGTGCATGTCAGAGCAAAAACCAAGCCATGAGGTCGAAGTAATTGTCCGTAGAGCTCAGAGACAGGATTGTGTCGCAACACAGATCTTGGGAAGGGTATCAAAAAATGTCTGCAGCATTGAAGGTCCCCAAGAACACAGTGGCCTCCATTATTCTTAAATGGAAGAAGTTTAGAACCACCAAGACTCTTAATTGAGCTGGTCGCCCGACCAAACTGAGCAATTGGGGGAGAAGGGCCTTGGTCAGGGAGGTGACCAAGAACCCAATGGTCACTCTGACAGAGCTCCAGAGTTCCTCTGTGGAGATGGGAGAACCTTCCAGAAGGACAACCATCTCTGCAGCACTCCACCAATCAGGCCTTTATGGTAGAGTGGCCAGACGGAAACCACTCCTCAGTAAAAGGCACAACAGTCCGCTTGGAGTTTGCCAAAAGGCACTTAAAGTCTCTCAGACCATGAGAAACAAGATTCTCTGGTCTGATGAAACCAAGATTGAACTATTTGGCCTGAATGCCAAGCGTCACGTCTGGAGGAAACCTGGCACCATCTCTATGGTGAAGCATGGTGGTGGCAGCATCATGTTGTGGGGACATCTTTCAGTGGCAGGGACTGGGAGACTAGTCAGGATCGACTGAAAAATGAACGGAGCAAAGTACAGAGAGATCCTTGACGAACCTGCTCCAGAGCGCTCAGGACCTCAGACTGGGGCGAAGGTTCACCTTCCAACAGGACAACGACCCTAAGCACAGTCAAGACAAGGCAGGAGTGGCTTCCGGACAAGTCTCTGAATGTTCTTGATTTGCCCAGCCAGAGTCCGGATGAACCCAAACAAACATCTCAAGGAGATCTGAAAATAGCTGTGCAGCAACACTCCCCATCTAACCTGACAGAACTTGAGAGGATATGCGGAGAAGAATGGGTGAAACTCCCCAAATACAGGTGTGCCAAGCTTGTCGCGTCATACCTAAGACTCGAGGCTGTAATCACTGCCAAAGGTGGTTCAACAAAGTACTGAGTAATATTGATATTAGTTTTTTTCTTCAACCTGTTTTTTGGTTTGTCATTATGGGGTATTGTGTGTAGATTGATGAGAAAAAATGTACGATGTAATCAATTTTAGAATATGTAACCTAACAATGTGGAAAAAGTCAAGTGGTCTGAATAATTTCCGAAGGCACTGTAGATGGATTTAACGTGAGCGTTTTTGCCAAATAAACAAATGACTTGCGTGGACATATGGTTTTGTTTAGGATTTTTTGTTTGGAATTTGGCAATGTGAAATGAACTGGACCAAATGGGAGGCAAAAAATGCAATGTAACAAATAATCAAACTCTGAATCAAACTGTAGCTCAAAATTGTGTGAAACTTCCTTATATAGTGCTGGGCTGAGGCTGCACACACTAGGGCTGACCCCATTTCGTCAACTGGTCGATTGTTTGGTCGATAGGCTGTTGGTCTGAGATTTGAGATTTCTTTCGTCGAGCAGTAGCAAAAATAAACACTTTTTTTCATGGTGTATAAGACAACTGTCTAATTGTCACTGCCTGAGTGGACTAATCCATTGTGGAGGCCGTGGGGATGGCACAGTCCATCACTCTAAGACGTGCTACTGAAGTTGTATATGGTTATGTTACGTAAGAACAATGGTGCAACACAAAAAAATGATATAATTTTATTACAAATGCGCTTTCTTCCACGTTGGGTAGCGGTCGCTGTTCTGAAACATCAGTGCGCTGTCGAATTGCCGCCTTTTCCTAGACCATGTTGCTATGCGGATAATAGCGAAGTTACCCAGCATATTGGTGGGTGTTGAGAACGGTGCGGCGGAAGCAGCAGCAGAGTTAGAAGATGAGAAAACAGCCCTTGACTTAATTGTCTAAGAACAGTGAGGAGAGAGGAAACCCCAACTTAATTAGGTCTGTAATCAACAGCCTAACTGTTAAATGTGCCTGGGTTTATAAACCATCCATATCTACAGAAATAAGACAGATCCTGCTTCTGTTGCCTGTTTGAGTGTTTGTTTTAATAGCCTACTGATCCCGTGAGCACCAAGCCTCACGCAACCACAAGATGTCGGATAAACAATTTCACAAATTTGTCTGTTTTTAGTCTTTGCTATGCTCTAATAAAGGCTTTGCACTTTCTTTTCATTAGAACAGCCTCTCTGGCATTACTTAATTTATTTAGCGTTGTTTACACTGTTCCAAATTGCCAGAAAAACAATATTTATAATAATTATATTTTCTTGATCACCTTATTGTTATTATTACTAGTATGATCATCATTATAATATTAAGTGATGTCATTATCATTAGTGGGCTTATTAGAGCAGCCTTGTATACCCACCATCAAGGTGTAGACCTAAGAGCGCTTCCTGTTTAGGCTTAATGCCATAACTTACTCAGGCCCATATTTCAATACTTATGTAGGCTACTGTGTCAATCATTCTTTCGTTCATGACATCACACAGCATACGAGTCATTCATGATTTGAAATGCAATCGAGCATATTTTTTTTTAGGTTTCAAATTAAAATGACAAAGCGATCTTTGAATAATTAGTGTAAACAATAAATATATTGTTCCATGTCGGCGATTGCATTCACGAACGCATGTGTCTGTTTTTAGTCTTTGCTGTAATAAAGGCTTTCCCCCAAAAAATAACCTTACAACAGACTCTCTGGTACGTTTTTAATTTATTTAGTGTATACATTGTTCTAAACGGTCCATAAATGGTATTGTAATCTAACAGCACTTGTTTGGTACACATCTGACTTCCCCGTTACCTCCTGAGCAACCATACCCCTTTCCAAGTTTGTCATCTGAGTGTCTGAGCCCGCCACAATAAAATCAATTGCTGTCGGACTCCCTCTATTCATTCATCTGTGTGACTTAATTATTTTATTAAGCAGTGCGCTTAAAGCATCAGACGAGCATATAGTTGATTTGATTAAAACACATAGGATGTGTCTATATATGGAAAGATATACTTAATTTTTTTTTCGAACAATCCATTGGTCGAAATAACAGATGACTCTCGGTCAACCAATATAATTTTTTGTCAGGGACAGCCTTAGCAAGCACTGTGAATACCACAGCCAGGTCACCCGTGATACAGGTCAGTATTCGACATCCATCCATGTCTGAGGATGTTAAGAGATGACTTGGAAACTGGCCACTTCAAGTAGGTTTTGCTTGAGCATTGAGGAAGGGGATGGCGGATGGGCGTAAGCATCTGCATTTGATTCCAAATGTTGCAAGTTCGAATCCAGCGATAGAATCTTGTTAAAACCTACCTTAACCCTTACCTTAACCATTTGGAGTTAATGCTTAACCTCAACCCTGACGTTTAAGAAACATGGATGAACGTCTAATTCCGATGTCAGACTGTGAGAGCTTGTTGGAAAAACAAGTAGACCTATTTTGGTTCTCCCTGTATTTGTTTACTCATTTCTCTGTCTCTGTGCATGTGTGTGTCAGGTATGGCATCAGCCCAGAGAACATCATCCTGTATGGGCAGAGTATTGGCACGGTACCCACGGTGGACCTGGCGTCCAGGTTTGAGTGTGCTGCTGTGGTGCTCCACTCCCCTCTCACCTCTGGCATGAGGGTGGCCTTCCCTGACACCAAGAAGACCTACTGCTTTGATGCCTTCCCCAAGTAAGACACACATGCACACAAAAAAACCATTAGAATGCTTAATTTAGATCCAGAACAAAATAAATTGTCATAAAGGCACACGTCTTTTGGATTAAATAGATATTTGGACTCCTCACCCAAAATCCACATTACAAAACAATCATACACAAATGCAATCGCAGAAACAAGGACAAGGTCTCGTAGACTGCTTACTAACTGATTATAACCGATGTATTGCAGCATAGAGAAGGTGTCTAAGATCCCATCCCCGGTGCTGATCATCCACGGGACGGAGGACGAGGTGATCGACTTCTCCCACGGCCTGGCTCTGTTTGAGCGCTGTCCCAAGGCCGTGGAGCCACTTTGGGTGGAGGGGGCGGGACACAACGACATAGAGCTCTACAGCCAATACCTGGAGAGACTACGACGCTTCATCAACCAAGACCTGGCTGCAGCACACGCCTGAGAGAGGAGGAGAGGGTGTGTGTGTGTGTCTGTGTGTGTTTTAGCTCTGTGTGTGTGTCTGTAAGGAGCTATACAAAGTCATCAACCTACAGTACCTGAAGAGGAGCATCCAGTATGCTGTAAATCTGTGAGTGCGTTGAGAGTATGTGTGTTGACTCATGGAAATGAATGACCTCTTGATCTGGACACGACTGTCCGACTTTGGGTACGTGTTCCTTGAGACTTCCTGAGGCTGAATATGTGTGCGCACCTACAAACTGTCTTCTCTGTGTACATACAAGTAACTGACGAAATAAAGGAAACATCAACAACGTGTCTTAATAGGGCTTGGGCCACCACGAGCCGCCAGAACAGCTTCAATGCGCCTTGGCCGAGATTCTACAAGTGTCTGGAACACACAACCACAACCCCTTTTTAAATGTGTTTTGTCCAATATAATATATATATTTTATCCCAGCCCCCATCCCCGCAGGAGCCCTTTTATCTTTTGATAGGCCGTCATTGTAAATAAGGATTTGTTCTTAACTGACTTGCCTAGTTACATTTAAAAAACTATGCTTCTTTGAGACCCCTCTTTCAAAGTCACTGAGATCTCATCTTGCTATGGTAGCCAAAATAATGGGCAACTGGGCATTTTTATACAACTCTAAGCATGATGGGATGTTAATTGCTTAATTAACTCAGGAACCACACCTGTGTGGAAGCACCTGCTTTCAAAATACTTTGTATCCCTCATTTACTAAAGTGTTTCCTTTCTTTTGACAGTTACATTGAATGTATGTATGTATCTACAACTCAAGAGTTGAAGATGCTGTCTGTATGGACCTGAGTTGACATCACTCCTCCCTGTGTCTACAGTGGACAGCTGTCTGTCTGCTTTTGTTTGTATTTCTCCCCGTCGCTCTTAAAAGAGACATCTCCCTCTCTGGATTGCTGTCACCAATCCAGAGAGGGAGAGAACTGGCCTTTTGAGAGTCATTTGAGAAATAATAATTTCTCTAATAATTTCTTTCATATTATGAGAAAGTCTTCTCTCCTGTGAGTTTGTGTTTTAACTTCTTAGTTTAAGGTTATGATAACTGAGTGAGGGCAAGGAATGAAGATGTACTGCAGTATTAATCTTACTATTTGTTTGACTGTTGCCCGTCCATATTATCCAATGTGTCTGCGGGTAGTGGAGACTTTGATGTCTCCGAAGCCTTAGATGAACATAGATTTGTAGTCACAAACACATCTGGAATCAGGCTATAGAATACTAGCAACAACAAAAAAAGTTTGTTTTTGTAAGGAGACCTCTCTGTCTGTCTTGATAGATTGCAAATGTGAATGAAGATCAATCAAGCCTATACAACAAAACAGGTTTGAGGGGTCTTTGGAAAATCTCTTTAGTTTTCATTTTAGAAACAGTCTTCTCTGTAGCTCTTGAGAAGATGGTTCAGTTTACTGTTTTGAGGATGGAGAGAGCAGGACTGATGATCAATTGCAGTGGGTGATGTCCGCGAAGCCATCTAAACTGTCATTTTCTGTCAAAGTAACATGTTATTTCACGCGTCTTACATTTTACATCGTACATGTATGAAATGGTTCGGTTTGCTGCTACTTATCTGTATCAAACACAGGACGACAGACCTTTTCTATTCCTGATGCTAAAGAAATTGTGTTATAGCGTCTTATAAATATAACACTTTTACTGACTTTCTGAGATTTTGAAAGGATTACACATTCCTTAATTCACACTTATCCTCAATCTTTGCTCATGCATTTTCTCTCAAAGTAATAACATTTTATAGTGCAGAGCCACAGATAGACACAGAGTTGGGGCTTGATTCAAGCCTTATCACCGGGGTGCAGCGCTGTAGCGCGGTTGAAATGTGAAGGTCATTTCCCGATTTGAGCCGACATATGCAGCGTTTACCGTGAATGCGGTCTCCGCAAGCGCAGGGACATTACTTGGACGTTTCTATCGCGCTGTAACGCAGGTCTCCGGCACTACGGATTGAGTCGAGCCATTACGCAAACTCTGTTTGAAACGTCGAATCATAAATAGGTTCCATAACATGGATGGAGCCAGCATGAATGCCAGTTTCATGAACTGATGGTATGATATCTGTGGTGTATAGGAGCTCTTCTATGGTGACAGAATTATTCACGTCTGATCCAAGCCGTAAACGAGCTTCTCACTGTTAGTGTGGTGCAGGTTCCACCACATCAGTCCACAAACAACCACATGGCACAAGCAAGCATGATAAGCAGGTCTTAAGTTCAGGACTATTGTACAAAGCATCCAAAGTGTAGTTAAATATAATATGTACATATGTGTCTATTTTAGTATTGTTGACTAACTGACCCCCCCCCCCAGAAAGACCTGAAGCAAGGACTCTAGGAATGATCTAGTCATAGAATACTGCAGTTACTGTCTATAATAGTACCTCTCTATTGAAGGGACAAAGGCTAGTGTATGCTGAACAACACTACAGTCATCCTGGGTGAAAGTGGCACTTTGTAGGTGGGCTGTTTTTCCATGATCATTTTGAACAAGGATCTATTCCATTTTCACTGTATGCTGTGTGTCACCCAACCTAAGGTGGTGGAAGTTCCTCAGCCTCCTTTGCCAGGGTTCTAGGCTCACCGGGGTTCTAGACTTGCCAGGGTTCTAGGATGAGACTAGATCTGTTCCGGTTTTCATTATTGTACCCTAGGTGGTTCTTGCTAAGAAGGTGTCTGAATATAAGGGGGAATAATTAATACCGTGGTTCATTGAGACTTGAGACTGAATAGAGAATAGTCTCTCTTGACCTTGTGATAATGAAAGTGAGGTAGCGATACCTTGACGACTGTATGCATGTCTATTGTTTGTGTTTTGCTGGGCAAATGTTTGGGTGGGGAATATAACTTTGTGTGTGATGCCAGAGGTCAAAGTAGAGCTCAAGGCATTGCACTATATAGTGCTTTTTAAACTGGGGTATTGATTGTTTTTTATTACTGAAACTAAAGTATTGATTTGAGTTTTGTGCTAGAGTTTGGATAGGGAAAATGCTGGGTGGGGTTAGAACATGTGGGAGTGGTTTATACATGGATATTGTACTTACCTATTCTATGTTTGTTATGATTTGTAATTTTATCTTTTCTTTTTTTGAAATTGAAAATATGTAATGATGTTAACTAATGGGACTGAACCTTGACCTTTTTATTGACAATGGGGGGGAAAAAACAATAAAGAACAATTATGTACAAAAATATGAACCTGCATTGATCATTTGTTGACTCTAGGTTGTAAAAACAAATCACATAATTTGTGAATTAATGTAGTAATTACAGTGCATTGTTCATTAACAAGTACTAGACTGTTCTCTCTGCTGAGTGTGGAACCAACAGATTCTACCCCCAAGCCATACGTCTGCTAAATAGTTAGTGCCGGTAGCTGTTTGGGTAACTCTTTAACTATCTCCATTGACCCTTTTTGCACCAACTTATTTTGACTCATCACATATGCTGCTGCTACTGTTTATCTATCCTGTTGCCTAGTCACTTTATTCCTAGTTATATGTACAGTTGAAGTCGGAGAGTTACATACACCTTAGCCAAACACATTTAAACCCAGTTTTTCACAATTCCTGACATTTAATCCTAGTAAAAATTCCCTGTTTTAGGTCAGTTAGGATCACCACTTTATTGTAAATCTTGATGGGAAAAACTCAACATTTTTTTTAGATGCATGCCATCAATGCCACCACACAACACAACACTAAACAATACATAATTGCACTATAATGGTGACACTATAACTGAAACAGTTCATTCAGCCTCATTTACTGCCTTTAAAAAAAAAACATAGCTGATATGGCTGACTTGCTTAAACAAATGTGGTTTCTACTGACAACTGAGATGTACAAACTATGGCATAAGGGAACGACGAGTGGATAAGAGGCAATCTGTCATTTCGATTAAGACAACGAGCGAGCTAGGACGGACGTAATCAATATAACTATTTGTTCAGCACTTTTGAAATGTACAGCGACAGAATTCAGAACATGGGCTGTTCTTACAGTATTCTCCCAGTACACCAAGTCAGAACCGTAGGATAAATAAAGAGGGCATATAAGCAGACAATGAAAGCTCTTTCAATATTCAATGATTGCATTTCTCTAAAACAGGCTATAGGCTAAGTTATGAGTGGGAAAAATACCAAATTATTAGGGTGAGGCACATGGGCTACTAACAGCTTACTACACAACATACACTTAGTGTTACTTTCTTAGCTACAGTATACATATCTCCCTGGCATATTAAATAATTTATGCAGCAGCATACAATACATTTTTGGACTCACCTTGTTGTGCTGTGCTCACTTGAACAGGAAGGTGGCACAGTGGTCCTTCTTGTGGTAAAATATTCTCTGGCATTCTCTGGATTTATGGTGCTTTCAAGACAACTGGGAACTCTGAAAAAAACAAGGTCAAATCATCACGTCAGTGATCTTCAGATCGGAGCTCTAGAAAGAGGCCTGAGTTCCCAACTTGGAATTTCGAGTTGGATGACCGTTCAAAACGTATTTTCCCAGTCAGCTATTTTATTATTGAGTTCCCAGCTTTCTTGAACTCACTGAAGTCTGAGATTTCCCAGTTCCGAGTTTCTAGTTGTTTTGAACACGGCAGAAGTCATGCTGGATTGACAGCATGGACAATGTATTCAACCTTTTCTGGCCCATGGTATGTAAATGTTTATCCTTTTAAGCTTGGAAAAGAGACCCTTAAACCCAGACTTGAACCACACACCCAGTCCACTGAATAGCATGCTAGTGATTGCTTTGCAACTCTTGCAGTTAGTCACTAATTCCTTCCAAACACTGAGCCAATCACGACGCAACTAGAGAACATTACCAACCCCAATGCTCTGTATTTTCCACTGGCTGCCCCACCACCACAGAAAACATTGAGCTACGCTGAAACACCTGCATTTTGGGGCTGCCTTACTCAAGAAAACAAAAACTAGACCATGTTTGTATGCAGCTTTATTAAGGGTTTTTCTTTATTTTTTAGTATTTTCTACATTGTAGAATATTAGTGAAGACATCAAAACTATGAAATAAGTAGTAACCAAGAAAGTGTTAAACAATATATTTTATATTTGAGATTCTTCAAAGTAGCCACCCTTTGCCTTGATGACAGCTCTGCACACTCTTGGCATTCTCTCAACCAGCTCCATCAGGTAGTCACCTGGAATGCATTTCAATTAACAGGTGTGCCTTCTTAAAAGTTCATTTGTGGAATTTTTTCCTTCTTAATGCATTTGAGCCAATCAGTTGTGTTGTGACAAGGTAGAGGTGTATACAGAAGGTAGCCTTTATTGGTAAAAGACCAAGTCCATGTTATGGCAAGAACAGCTCAAATAAGCAAAGAGAAATGACAGTCCATCATTACTTTAAGACATAAAGGTCACTCAATACGGAAAATTTAAAGAACTTTGAAAGTTTCTTCAAGTGCAGTCGCAAAAACCATCAAGAGCTGTGATGAAACTGGCTCTCATGAGGACCGCCACAGGAAAGGAAGACCCAGAGTTACCTCTGCTGCAGAGGATAAGTTCATTAGAGTTACCAGCATCAAATTGCAGCCCCAATAAATGCTTTACAGTTCAAGTAACAGACACATCTCAACATCAACTGTTCAAAGGCGACTGTGTGAATCAGGCCTTCATGGTCAAATTGTTGCAAAGGAACCACTATTAAAAGACACCAATAAAGAAGAGAATTGCTTGGCCAAGAAACATGAGCAATGGACATTATACCGGTGGAAATCTGTCCTTTTGTCTGATGAGTCCAAATTTGAGATTTTTGGTTCCAACCGCCGTGTCTTTGTGAGACGCAGAGTAGGTGAACAGATGAACTCTGCATGTGTGGTTCCCACCGTGAAGCATGGAAGAGGAGATGTGATGGTGTGGGGATGCTTTGCTGGTAACACTATCTGTGATTTATTTAGAATTCAATGCACACTTAACCAGCATGGCTACCACAGCATTCTGCAGCAATACGCCATCCCATCTGGTTTGTGCTTATTGGGACTATAATTTGTTTTTCAACAGGACAATGACCCAAAACACACCTCCAGACTGTGTAATTGCTATTTGACCAAGAAGGAGAATGATGGAGTGCTGCATCAGATGACCTGGCCTCCACAATCACCTGACCTCAACCCGATTGAGATGTTTTGGGATGAGTTGGACCGCAGAGTGAAGGAAAAACAGCCAACAAGTGCTCAGCCAGGAATGCACATTTGTGGCCTGCTGGAGGTCATTTTGCAGGGCTCTGGCAGTGCTCCTCCTTGCACAAAGGCGGAGGTAGCGGTCCTGCTGCTGGGTTGTTGCCCTCCTACGGCCTCCTCCACGTCTCTTGATGTACTGGCCTGTCTCCTGGTAGCGCCTCCATGCTCTGGACACTACGCTGACAGACACAGCAAACCTTCTTGCCACAGCTCGCATTGATGTGCCATCCTGGATGAGCTGCACTACCTGAGCCACTTGTGTGGGTTATAGACTCCGTCTCATGCTACCACTAGAGTGAAAGCACCGCCAGCATTCAAAAGTGACCAAAACATCAGCCAGGAAGCATAGGAACTGAGAAGTGGTCTGTGGTCACCACCTGCAGAACCACTCCTTTATTGGGGGTGTCTTGCTAATTGCCTATAATTTCCACCTTTTGTCTATTCCATTTGCACAACAGCATGTGAAATTTATTGTCAATCAGTGTTGCTTCCTAAGTGGACAGTTTGATTTCACAGAAGTGTGATTGACTTGGAGTTACATTGTGTTGTTTAAGTGTTCCCTTTATTTTTTTGAGCAGTGTACATTATAGCCGCCAACAGACACATTATTGCCTCCAGACAACAGACACCATGTAGGAGGCTATAGCTTCATGAAATGTTTAGGCTTAGTTTGAGAAAATGACGACCAAATAGGACTAACAATAATAATTTATCCATTAGCTAAAGCAAAGCTCTAGGCAACATGCCCTGGCACCTCAGAAAGCCTAGAATCGATTCAAATAGACAGCCGTATAGACATGTTGAAATTTCAGCACCATGGACAGCAATCAGTAGTGTATACTTTGTGAGTGGCTGGCTGGCTGATGCATTCTATTTTATTTTAGGAAGGGGAGGGGCGGGGCGGAACTCCGACCTTGCAGGGGTCCAGAGAAACTGCTTTATGCCAGTGATCAATCCATTTTAGTTAATAGGGTGACATTCAAGAACGGTATTAAGAAGAAAACATATATTTTGAATGTTTAGAAGTAGCCTTTTTTCAAATACATGATTTTATAGATTGGAAGTATACTACACTAATAATTGTGTACAGTAGGTTTTATTTGGTTTTGAGGAGAATGTGCCCCCTGCTGGCCTGTTTGTGCCACTGACAGTTAGACAAGTTCTCTAAAATGATTTGCAAGGAAATTTGAGATTAAAGTAATTGCTGACTTTAATTACTTTAAAGAATAACACAATTTACAGCAAGACAATAAAACAGGCATAACCAGTTGAGCTGAGACAAACAAATAGAGCAGGAAGACAATTTATTTTAGGAGTGGACTGCGACAGCCTGAAATCAAATTCTACGAAATATAGGCTACCAAGAAAAAGATAAAAGGCATGTTGCTTTGTGTGAAGTCAACATTTTCCACATTTCTGAGAAACACCACTAGGGGGTGCTAGAGTCGTAGATTCTAAGTGATCTGTCTCTTCAACAGATCGGGAGGATCCACAAATACATACTGAATATATTAAGAATGGTCCATCTTACGAGTCACAAGACGACGTGAAATTGAGACCCTTTATACAGTAAGTGGATCTGCGTAGTTTGTTGTACTGTGGATTTGGACAAACAGTCTTGCTCTTTATTCTTCTTGCTGTATGTCTCTGCAGACTACGTTTCCTTGTACCTGTATCTGTGAATGAGGAAGGAGCAGCGAGAGGACACATATTAGTAAAGTGAAGATTCAAATTTCCACAAGGGGTGTTCCTGTAGTTAGGGGTATGTATAATAATAGTGGAGTGAATTCTGGAAAAACAAGTGACATTCCTCCGGGGGCGTTTATCTTCTAACCTCCTGCGATTGCTGCTGCTGATGTACTGTAGCCATGACATCTGAGAACACTCTGTCTACACAACCGGTTTGAGCTAGCTTGCCTTATCATCATGCATGCATGCTTCACCATAAATAGTTTAATGGTTTTTCATTTGAGAAGTGGCTTCCTTTTTTCATGTAAAAGTGCTCACTCTCTGTGGTGTATGGAGAACTCAGGCAGGGCCCCTAGGGAACTCAGCTGCTCCTCCAGCGCTAAGATCCGCAGGCCGATGTATCCTGACGACAGCAGTAGGAACACCACCCTACACACACACACACACACACACACACACACACACACACACACACACACACACACACACACACACACACACACACACACACACACACACACACACACACACACACACACACACACACACACACACACACACACACACACACACACATGTACTGTACACATAAAGCAAAATAACTAAGGAAGTGTTTCCTCCCTAATCTTTATTGTTTATACTGTTGAATACTGTTTTATCGCACATGAAAGGTAATCTCTCTACAGTGATAAGTGTGATATAAAATCTAACACAGTCTATATAAATCTATCATCATTAGGTGTAATTCAATATGAATTGATTAATCCCCTGAAGGGCAAATAGAAAGTATTGTCAGAGCACAAACACGCAATTACATGTATCCTTCACAGTTCACAGGCAACTAATGAAAGAGAAACCAAAGGAGGAAGTTGCAAGGAAAACCTATCTACTATAGGCCTTGGAGGTTGGATAACATAAAAAGAAGAAGAAACTGTGAGAGGAACCAGACTCTAAAGGGAGAGCCCATTATTTTGTTCACAGTACATACACTATGAAAGAAGTTCACAGTACATACAGTATGAAAGAAGCTCACAGTACATACAGTATGAATGAAGTTCACAGTACATACAGTATGAATGAAGTTCAGAGTACATACAGTATGAAAGAAGGTCACAGTACATACAGTATGAAAGAAGCTCACAGTACATACAGTATGAAAGAAGTTCACAGTACATACAGTATGAAATAAGTTCACAGTACATACAGTATGAAAGAAGTTCACAGTACATACAGTATGAATGAAGTTCACAGTACATACACTATGAAAGAAGTTCACAGTACATACAGTATGAAAGAAGTTCACAGTACCAGCAGTATGAATGAAGTTCAGAGTACATACAGTATGAAAGAAGTTCACAGTACATACAGTATGAAAGAAGTTCACAGTACATACAGTATGAATGAAGTTCACAGTACGTACAGTATGAAAGAAGTTCACAGTACATGCAGTATGAAAGAAGCTCACAGTACATACAGTATGAAATAAGTTCACAGTACATACAGTATGAATGAAGCTCACAGTACATACAGTATGAAAGAAGTTCACAGTACATACAGTATGAAAGAAGGTCACAGTACATACAGTATGAAATAAGTTCACAGTACATACAGTATGAATGAAGTTCACAGTACATACAGTATGAATGAAGTTCAGAGTACATACAGTATGAATGAAGTTCACAGTACATACAGTATGAATGAAGTTCACAGTACATACAGTATGAAAGAAGTTCACAGTACATACAGTATGAATGAAGTTCACAGTACATACAGTATGAAAGAAGTTCACAGTACATACAGTATGAAAGATGTTCACAGTACATACAGTATGAAAGAAGTTCACAGTACATACAGTATGAATGAAGTTCACAGTACATACAGTATGAAAGAAGTTCACAGTACATACAGTATGAAAGATGTTCACAGTACATACAGTATGAAAGATGTTCACAGTACATACAGTATGAATGAAGTTCACAGTACATACAGTATGAAAGAAGTTCACAGTACATACAGTATGAAAGAAGTTCACAGTACATACAGTATGAAAGAAGTTCACAGTACATACAGTATGAATGAAGTTCACAGTACATGCAGTATGAAAGATGTTCACAGTACATACAGTATGAATGAAGTTCACAGTACATACAGTATGAAAGAAGTTCACAGTACATACAGTATGAAAGAAGTTCACAGTACATGCAGTATGAATGAAGTTCAGAGTACATACAGTATGAAAGATGTTCACAGTACATATAGTATGAAAGAAGGTCACAGTACATACAGTATGAAAGATGTTCACAGTACATACAGTATGAAAGAAGGTCACAGTACATACAGTATGAATGAAGTTCACAGTACATACAGTATGAAAGAAGGTCACAGTACATACAGTATGAAAGAAGGTCACAGTACATACAGTATGACCATCTGGAGAACATATTGTGCTTCGAAAACCAGATCCATCTACAATGCCTTCCTATTCATACACCTTGACTTACTCCACATTTTGTTGTTTTACACCCTGAATTCAAAATTGATTAAATATTAGTTTTTCTCACCCATCTACACACAATACCCCATAATGACAAAGTGAAAACATGTTTTTAGAAATGTTAGCAAATTTATTGAAAATATAATACAGAAATATCTAATTTACATACGTATTCACGCCCCTGAGTCAATATTTTGTAGAAACACATTTCGCAGCAATTACAGCTGAGAGTCTTTCTGGGTAAGTCTCTAAGAGCTTTCCACACCTGGATTGTGCAACATTTGCCCAGTATTCTTTTAAGCTCTGCCAAATTGGTCGTTGATCATTGCTAGACTACCATTTTCAGGCCTTGCCATAGATTTTCAGGTAGATTTAATTCAAAACAGTAACTCAGCCACTCAGGAACATTCACTGTCTTCTTGGTAAGCAACTCCAGTTTAGATTTGTCCTTGTCTTTTACGTTTTTTATTTAACCTATATTTAACTGAGCAAGTTAGTTAGGAACAAATTCTTATTTACAATAAAGGCTTACCCTAACCCAGATGACGCTGGGCCAATTGTACGCCACCCTATGGGATTCCCGATCATGATCGGTTGTGATACAGCCCAGGATCAAACCAGGGTCTGTAGTGATGCCTCTAGAACTGAGATGCAGTGCCTTAGACCGCTGCGCCACTCAGGAGCTCAAAGATGAATTAATCTCCCAGTGTCTGTTGGAAAGCAGTCTGAATCAGGTTTTCCTTTAGGATTTTGCCTTAGCTCCATTCTGTTTCTGACATTATGTAGAGTGGTACTCAGTAATGTGTTGTATTGGATTTGCCCCAAACGTAACACTTTGTATTCAGGACTAAAATTTAATTGCTTTGCCACATTTTTTGCAGTATTACTTTAGTGCCTTGTTGCAAACAGGATGCACATTTTGTAATATTTTTTACACTCTGTACAGTTTTTCATTACAGGTTAGTATTGTGGAGTAACTACAATGTTGTTGATCCATCCTAATTTTTCACCTATCACAGCCATTAAACTGTTTCAAAGTCACCATTGGCCTCCTGGTGAAATTCCTGAATGGTTTCCTTCCTCTCCGGCAACTGAGTTAGGAAGGACGCCTGTATCTTTGACTGGGTTTATTGATACACCATCCAAAGTGTAATTATACTGAACAAAAATATAAATGTAACATGCAACAATTTCATTAATTTGACTGAGTTACAGTTCATGTGAGGAAATCAGTCAACTCAAATACATGCATTAGGCCCTAATCTATGGATTCCACATGAGTGGGAATATAGATATGCATATGTTGGTCACAGACACCTTAAAAAACATGCACCTCCCAATGGGCCTCAGGACTTGGTCACAGTATTTTTGTTCATTCAAATTGCTATTGAAAAAATGCAATTGTGTTTGTTGTCTCAAGCTTATGCCTGCCCACACCATAACCCCACCGCCACCATGGGGCACTCTGTTGACAACCGCTCGCCACAAGACGCCATACACGTGGTCTGCGGTTGTGAGGTTGGTTGGACGTACTGCCAAATTCTCTAAAACAACGTTGGAGGCGGCTTATGGTAGAGAAATTGACATTCAATTCTCTGGTAACAGCTCTGGTGGACATTCCTGCAGTCGGCATGCCATTTGCATGCTCCCTCAACTTGAGACATCTGTGGCATTGTGTTGTGTGACAAAACTGCACATTTTAGAGTGGCCTTTTATTGTCCCCAGCACAAGGTGCACCTGTGTAATGATCATGCTTTTTAAATCAGCTTCTTGATATGCCACACTTGTCAGTTGGATGGATTATTTTCGCAAAGGAGAAATGCTCACTAACATGGATGTAAATAAAATTGTGCACAACATTTTAGAGAAATAAGCTTTTTGTGCATATGGAAAATGTATTTCAGCTCATGAAACATGGGACCAAGACTTTACATGTTATGTTTATATTTTTGTTCAGTGTAATAACTTCACCATGCTCAAAGGGATATTCAATGTCTGCTTTTTTACCCACTTACCAATAGGTGCCCTTATTTGCGTGGCATTGGAAAAGCTCCCTGGTCTTTGTGGTTGAACCTGTGTTTGAAATTCACTGCTTGACCTAAGGAACCTTACAGGTAATTGTATGTGTGGGGTACAGAGATGAGGTAGTCATTCATAAATCATGTTATTGCACACAGAGTGAGTCCATGCAACTTATTATGTGACTTGGTGAGCACATTTTTACACATTTTTACATAACAAAGGGGTTGAATACTTATTGACTCAAGACATTTCAGCTTTACATTTTTTATTAATTTGTAAAAAATGTGAAAAACATAATTCCACTTTGACATTATGGGGTATTGCAATTTAATCCACTGTAAATTCCGGCTGAAACACAACAAAATGTGGAAAGAGTCAAGGGGTGTGAATACATTCTGAAGGTACTGTATCTAACCATCTCTCCAGGAATTAACCTCATATAAACATCAGATGGCTCCTAACCAATCCAGAAAGACAACATACCTAGGAAGACAGACTGTTAGGCAGACACCTGCATTTCCTTGAAAAAGTGATTATATAGCCAAAGGGACTAGGAAATCTGGTCACAATGCGTATACGATGGATAGATAAGAGACACATTTGAAAATCATGTGTAGACGCACGTCTGAAAATGGACAAAATCAGAACAAAGCACTCATGAGAGCGCTAGATAAATGTAATAAAATAAAATCAAACTGTATTTGTCACATGCGCCGAATACAACACCTTAACGTGAAAAGCTTACTTACACGCCCTTAGCCAACAATGCAGTTAAGAAAATTAAGAGCTAACAAAATATTTACTAATTAAACTAAAGTAAAACAAATAAGAATTACACAATAAAATAACAATAACGAGGCTATACAGTGCATTCGGAAAGTATTCAGACCCCTTCCCTTTTTCCACATGTTGTTACGTTACAGTCTTATTCTAAAATTGATTAAATTAAACCATTTCTTCTCAATCGACACACAATACCCTATAATGACAAAGCAAAAACAGGTTTTTAGAAAGTTTTGCAAATTTGAAAAAAACTAAAAACAGAAACACCTTATTTACATAAGTATTCAGACCCTTTGCTATGAGACTCGAAATTGAGCTCAGGTGCATCCTGTTTCCATTGATTATCCTTGAGATGTTTCTACAACTTGATTGGAGTCCACCTGAGGTAAATTCAATTGATTGGACATGATTTTGAAAGGCACACTCCTGTCTATACAAGGTCCCACAGTTGACAATGCATGTCAGAGCAAAAACCAAGCCATGAGATCGAAGAAATTGTCCGTAGAGCTCAGAGAGAGGATTGTGTCGTTGCACAAATCTGGGAAAGGGTACCAAAACATTTCTGTAGCATTGAAAGTCCCCCAAAAACACGTTGGCCTCCATCATTCTTCAATGGAAGAAGTTTAGAACCACCAAGACTCTTCATAGAGCTGGCCGCCCATCAGCCCTCGTGGCAGTGTGTGGATAAGATAAGATGTGAGGGAAGGGCTTCAGTATCTAGGTCTAGACATTGAGAAGATAGAGAGGTAGAGAGACGGTGGAGAGAAAGACAGAGAGGTGGATGGTACTCACAGAAACAGATAGATGGAGAGGAGGACGTTGAGGTTGCTCATCTCTCTGATGAGGAGGAGGGATTTAATCCTTTCAGTGACTCTCCAAAAACACGAGTTAGCTGATCCAGAGAAGAAAAAATGGATTAAATGGATTGCTTGCCATTTGGGGTTTTAGGCTGGGTTTCTGTACAGCACTTTGTGACATCAGCTGATGTAAGAAGGGCTTTATAAATACATTTGATTGATTTGATTGATTATTCAAACATTTAAGTGTGTGTGTGGTATATGTGCACGTGTGTGTGGTTGCACGTATGTGGGTGTGTGTGTTTGTGGTTGTCAGTGTGTGTTTAACTACCCGAGTCTTCCTCCTCTGTGAATGTGAACTGATCGTCCTGGTCTTTGCTGATGCTGCTTCTAGGAGTGGAGCTGTCCCTCCCTGAGGATGATGAGCATGCATTTATTAATCATTGTTCTATTACAACGTAACATAATATTCTCTTTTATGTCCTCTGTTATTCCTATTTTCCCTCCTTTCTTTCTCCTGTCTCTTCCGGAAACATCCTAATACCTCTGCTGGGCAGGTCAGAGTAGACGGTCTCTTTAGGAAGGCTCTGCTCCATACTGTCCTCCAGGCTAGAGTGGCTGGATATCTGTGGGCAGGGAAGGGTTCAAATGAAAAGGAAATGATGCTTGTGTGTCTGATCATGACAAGCCCATGATTTATCTTAGTGGCGTCTTAATTCATTCCACACAAAATCAAATTGAAAGTGAGTTCTGGAAAGTGAAAGTGACATCACTAAGTGCAAGGTGCGGATCAACCATGAGGAACCATAGATAGGTGTGTCAACAAAGGACAGACATTTGTCATAACCAGTCAAAGTAGAACTGGGCAGTACATGGTGGGATGATGGGGTCTTACCGTGTTTATGTCCTGATTCACGTCGTCAACACCGTTCTCTCCTGGCGAGACGTGGGAACTGCTGTTACCATTCTCCCCCTGCTGCTGTGTGAACACAGTCTGACACACAATGCAGTGTGTTAAAGAATATTCATCTTTGGTGAAAAGAGAACAAAGAAAGTAGAGGACAATTGCAGATGATGGATAAGGAGATAGAAATGGGGTGAATAAGACGGGAGAGAGATAGACGGGAGATAGTTATATAGCAAAAGGAAGAGAGAGAGAGAGAGAGAGCGAGCGAGAGAGAGAGAGGTCAGAGATCATGTGGGTATACCTGTGCACACACAGACTGCAGGATTTTGTAACACACTTGCCGGTTCCGCAAAGACACCAACAAATACTGAAAACATAGACAAAACAGAATAAGGGACTACACAACAACCCACATGCACAGACACATGCACTCAAACAAAGAGTAACAGGGCCACTGTGGGTTTGTTTCCGACCTTGTCTCCATCCGTAGTGTGGATGGAGAGCATAGACAAGGCTGAGTTCTGCTTTTTCACTTCCTTAATGCTGGACACGTGAACCACCACCTACAACAAGAAACAGGTACCACATCAACATCACACAACACAGAAAGAAACAGGTACAATATCAACTTCACACAACACAGAAAGAAACAGGTACCACATCAACTTCACACATAACACAGAAAGAAACAGGTACAACATCAACTTCACACACAACACAGAAAGAAACAGGTACAACATCAACTTCACACAGAAAGAAACAGGTACCACATCAACTTCACACACAACACAGAAAGAAACAGGTACAACATCAACTTCACACAGAAAGAAACAGGTACCACATCAACTTCACACACAACACAGACCACGTCTGTACATCTACTTCTACTTACAGTGCCCTCCTAATTATTGGAACAGTGATGCCTTTTCTCTTCTTTTGGCTCTATATTCCAAAAGTCTGGATTTGAAATCAAACAATGACTATGACGTTAAAGTGCAGACTGTCACCTTTAATTTGAGGGTATTTTCATCCATTTTTGTTGGAAGCATTTGCTCTTTGTTTTAGTTGCGTTTCAGATAATTCTGTGCCCATCAGAAATTAATGGTAAATAATGTATTGTGTCATTTTGGAGTCACTTTTTTAAATCTTAAATAAGAATAGAATATGTTTCTAAACACTTCAAAATAACTGCATTAATTACAAATAATCCTGAATTAAATTGTGAAACAAAGTTACAGATGCCAAAATAACATACCCCTAAGACGTACTAACCTCTCACCATTACAAATAAGGGAAGTTAGCATTTTTTTGGAGGGGGGTTGATATTTGTGGGTCTGTAACTTTCTCACTCATCAACAAATGTGTAGAGTCACAAGCTTGATGTTGTCATTGTGTACTATGCATATGGGACCAAATACTTCACGTTTACCTACTTTAAAAAACACATATAAGTGAATTTGTCCTGATACTGTTGTTCCCTTAAAATGCAGGCACTATGTATGTACAAAAAGTGCTGTAATTTCTAAACGGTTAACCTGATACGGATGAAAATACCCTCAAATTAAAGGTGACAGTCTGCACTTTAACCTCATAGTCATTGTTTGGAGTATAGAATATAGAGTATAGAGTCAAAAGAAGAAAAAATGATTCACTGTCCCAATAATGATGGAACTTGGCGTTGGCGAACTTGGCGTTATCTACTCTACTCCAATATATTTGAGCCTCTTACCTTGGTGTCTTTGAGGAGTACGGAGGAGTAGAAACACACATAGTTGACAGACACAAATAGCTTCCCATGATACAACACTTCCTTCTGCAGGGCACAGGTGAACGCTGAAAACACAAGCAGAGAACAGTGCCAAATGAGAGAGACACAGAGTTTCTGAATGAAACGTCCCTTTTCCCAGAATACAGTGTGATGTTCTGTATGCCGTCCTAAGCAGCTGAGGGCACATGTTAACATATTGTGCAAAGTGAGTGAATAAGTATTTTAATGTAATTAGTTGTTAGCAAGGAGCACAATGCACAGGTTGTGGAATGAATTATATTGAATGTCCCAATGCATTCATTATTACGTCGACTCCATAAGCAAACATGCAAGACATGAATCCACACGCAGCCCAGACAAACAATCAATGGACAACGACAAGATCATAAATAAGTTACACACTCCCCATGTACTGATATCAACTCACCATGAGTTAGTTTCTCCTCTGCAGGAATGTCTTCGAAGAGTTTGTGAAAGGCTTTGTTGTACTTCACAAAGCTCTACAAGAGAGAGAGGAAATGGAATGAATCAATCAATCAACCAATTCATGAATCAATCAATCATTCAATCAGGACATATTTCTGAGCCAGATCCAAGAACCCAAACAGGTAGTGGAGAAGGAGCAATAGTATCTGCAGGGTGTTGTACTCTACATTTAAATGTGCTTACGTTTTTGGTGATGATGACGCCATCAGGCCGATGGAAGCTCTCCTCCTCTATGGTCTGTGACCTGTGTATAGGGAGATCACAATTACACACGCACATATGGACTTCGAGGGTTTCGTTTCCCCCAGTCCAAGTCCTGTTCTAGTCATTGTACTTGCTTTCATAAGTAACCTCTGACCTGAGTGAGTTGCTCCTGTTCAGGCTGCATCCCAGCTCCTGTGTTTCTAGCTGTGCCTCCTCTAGACTGTGGCTTTTCCTCCTCTCTCCACTCTTCTTAGGCCTACTGCGGCTGCCTCTCCTCTGGTCCAGCAGACTACCTCCATCACCATCCTCCAGGGACCTGGAGGAACAGGACACTAACCGGTCATAGAGTGGCGCCACCTGGGTCTGTAAACACTTTCTGTTTAGAGGTCATACTTAGCTATTTGCATATTTACCTACGGTATAGGTCTTACTTTGTAATTAACATAAAGTTGTGGTTTGAATTTAAATTCACTTACCCATGGGCATAGTTTTGTCTTCTGGTGAAAGCTGCTCTAACAATTATTTAATACAGAAGCAATTAGGGTTAAGTGCCTTGCTCAAGGGCACACTGACAGATTGTTCACCTAGTTGACTCGGGCATTCGAATCAGCAACATTGTGGTTACTGGCCCAATGCTCTTAACCAATAGGCTACCTGCCACCTGTTATTTACATTCACATCATCTACTTGATACCATCAGACAACCATAAAGAAGAGTTCAACGGTTGGCAGAGCAGTTCTAGCTCATAGTCGATAAGATAGTCAACAACACGTTAACGGTTAAATGAGTGGTCTAAAACATATGTGGCATCCAGGTCAAAGGAAGATTTGCTATTATTTGCATTTTAAATGATCAAAACATGTCACATGCAAAGTGTGTGTTATAGGATGTTTAAGTTCCCCCACCTGAGGCTGGGAGAAAGCAAACAATGGAAATTGAATATACATGTATCTTTGTTAATCCTGTTCCATCACTATACATTAATTATTGTGCCACTCCTTACAGACAATATAGGCCTAATAGAAACAAAAGCTACTACCTTTACAGCTCAAAAAGTCCAACTTCAATGTGAATGTGCAAATAAAATGCACTAAATCATCACAGAATTAAAGAGTCCTCAAAACAATCTTTATGCAAAAAAGCCTTGAGTATGTACATATCCACTACAGAAAGCGGATTCACCTCCTCCCGACTAGACTTGTCATTTCTGAGTCTGGACAAGGACCAACAAATGTAAGTATTCGTTTGAAACGTGTGCCTTTTATTAGGCTTGTCAAAAACATATTGTCAAGTCATGAATTTGATTAATTATTGATTGAAAATCTATGCTTACGCTATATATCCAAAATAAAGATTATATTAAAACTACAACAAACAACACAATAAGATATAATGCAAAACAACCTGTTTGTATCTCATAAATGACAAAAGAAATAGAAAGTTGTTTATTTTCACCTAATCTTAAAAAATTACAAATAAATAAAGACAAGGGCCCTGAAGGGTATGGCTGCAACGCATTTTGGTGGAACGTAAACAAAACAGCCTGGTCTCATAGAACAGATGTAACATAGTAAACGAAAATCCAGGACATTGAAATTAGTATGATATGTTACATTTGGTATGGTTACATAAGAAGGTTGCTTAATTTTACTGCAGTGGGCTAAATCAGGGTCACAGAGAGTGTTTCTTGGTAGTCTTAAAAAAATCTCACACACATGGTTATGGTCTTAAAATAAATAAGTCACCTGTACCATGTCAGCTATAGATTTGAAAGGTATTATATTATTATATTATAGTAAGGTATTATATACATCACAGAAGACTGAAATATAACAAAACCGGTTGGACATAAAAACTTCAGATTTTCAGCAGGTTTTTGAAATAATGTTTATTACAAATATTAATAACATTCCACCCAGGAGGCCACTAGGTCATTTGATTGCAGGAAAGGGATTTATTAAGTCAAAAACGAAAGGTGGGTGGTTGGTCGGGGTGGATGGGTTGGCATACAACGCAAACGTCTAGCAACCCAAAGGTTGCTTGTTTGAATCTCATCACGGACAACTTGAGCATTTTAGCTAATAAGCAACTTTGCAACTACTCACTACTTTTTAGCTACTTTGCAACTACTTAGCATGTTAGCTAACCATTCCCCTAACCTTAACCCTTTAAGATAACACCTGACCATAACCCTAACCTTAACCTCAACCCTAACCTTAACTCCTAGTCTAGCTAACATTAGCCACCTAGCTAACGTTAGTGTAAGCCAATATTGTAATATCCTATTAGAAAATCCAATAAGATTATGTTAAGGGACATTCCAACTTCCTAATGTAAACATAAACATTGGAGACGGTCTCTACAGCTGGAGTTTAACTGAGCCTGTCAATAACTGTACAGAAACAATGCATAATAATAAATCACTTATTTAAAAAAGTTTGATTGGTTGATACTCACACTGAGCTGTCAAGGGAGAACCTCCGGTGCTTCATGTTCATGGTCTGGAGTGGTTAAATGTCTCACACACTCCCCCACGCACACTCACACTCCCACTGAGCTCCTCTCCACTCCACCCTTCTGTACTTCACTGACTGTGTCGGTGTGAACCGACTCTCTCACACACACTTAGCCACCAATGTGCTGCAGTATACGCCCAGCCTGTCTCTCTAGTTTCCTACCTGGCTTTAGCCCACAGAGAGAAGCAGCTGATAGATGGCTAGAGGCAGAGACAGCCTTCTCCTGTTACCAGCCTATCCTCTTCAAGCTTATTGTTGGCATCATCTATCAATTTCTGGGGGCGGGAATACCATTCAAGCTTAACCAATCAACTTTGGAGGCCCGAGCCTGCTGCTGGTGCTACTTGCACACACCTCTGCTGCTTGTGGAAACTGTTGCTACAGGTGTTGTAACAATCCTACTCCACCCACAGGTTAGTGCTGGGTAAATCATACACATAATGCATGAATCAAAATACAAACGCAAACACATGTACACACATGTCACGTACACTACACACACTCTCACACACAGCTGTTTGACCCAGTGGGTGTGTAAACTTGGTTTGAGCTTTTTCTAGTTGTCCGTTTGCGTTTTACTCAGTTTGTTCAGAACCCAACGTTACAATGCAGATTCTTAAAAATTGCGGGTGTAGTATAGCATTCTTGTTTGATGTTTGAAAGAGGCGGATACATGTTTTCCCTGAAAAACACTTTATCATCATGACAAAGACATTTTTGAGTTTGAGGAAATTCAGCCAAAGCTGTATCTGTCTGGCCATGATAATAAATAATGCTCTATAGCAGGGGTTCTTAAACTTGTTCAGCCTGGGACCCAAATGAGAAATGCAGTGTTTTCCTGGGTCCCAAGCTGAGGAAAATATGCAACTATACATAAATATCGGTACATTTAATTGCCCTTAAGCTTAAAACAAATGCAATATAGACAAAAACAAATAACAATGAAATGAAATATCTATATCTATGATCTATTATCTAATATCTATTCATGTTTATTTTCCCCCATTAAAAACACTCTTACATATCTGTCTAGGTTGGAACTGTTGCTGTTAAAATACAATACATCATTTTCATTCTGAACTGGAATAAACTGATTGATCACATCACACAGATGTAGACCAGAAAACACAAACACACACACACACAGTAATAATGAGAGCATGTCTATTCTGGGCTCCGATTTTGACAGTACAACACTGAGGTTATGCTCAGCCTTGAAATTGTTTCTGTACTTGTTTTTTTAAGTATGTTAGAGTTGAGAACTCTGATTCGCATAGGTATGTGGTGCCAAACTGAACCAGAAAATCTACTGCTTTCTCAGTCAGGCAGGAGACCACTTCCTGTGTCACGACTTCCGCCGAAGTCGGTCCTTCTCCTTGTTCGGGCGGCGTTTGGCGGTTGACGTCGCCGGGCCTTCTAGCCATCGCCGATCCACTTTTCATTTTCCATTTGTTTGGCCTTTGTCTTACACACCTGGTTTCAATCCCCCAATTACTTGTTCATTATTTAACCCTCTGTTCCCCCATGTTTGGTTGTGAGTAATTGTTTGTCTTGTATACGGTCCGTTATTGTGGGCTCGGTATATTGTATTGTATTGTATTTGTGAATACTCTAGTAAATAGGTTGATTACTCATATCTGCTGTCCTGCACCTGACTCTCTACACCAGCTACACACAGGCCGATTACATCCTACTGTAGATGAACAACCCAGAACTGTGTGAGTGTGTTTGCCTCAAAAAGCATCTTACTTCAATAAGTTTATTCCAGTTAAGAATAAAAAATTGTATTTTGACAGCAACAGTTCAAACCTAGACTAGTTTTCAACAATCATTTCTACAGTAAGATGTACAGTGGGCCCGATCATTTTTCATCTTCATCTGTACTGTTACTAGGGTTGCACTATCAGTAGCTAGTATGCTTTGGCGAATGTTAATCTATTAGCTGTGTACAAGGCCAGGGGATTGTTTGAAAGAGAAACGCACATCTACTACTATGAGAGTTAGTTAGTGCTCCCTTATTTCTTCTGATCATCACCTGTTATAAAATGACAACAATGCATCGCTAGCTGATGTACTCTTTAACTGTCGAAACACTGTTTCCTGAAGCATTATGCAGAGGTTCTGAAAGAACTCCCTGGGTTTACCATCGTTTGTTCGTTATGAGAGACTCATTACTAAGCACATCCCGGCACAAAACACATTGTGGGAGCTCCTCGTTATAAGTTTGTATGAAAGAGAGAGAAACTCATCGCTGTATATGCGTTTCATGACAATTGAGCTCAGTCAGAACTTGTTGCTAGCATGAGTTCATTTCATGACAGCGGTGAGTGATGGCTAGTGAGAATGACAAGTCAGTGGCAGACTGCGCATCATCTGCTGCTGAACGACAGAGCTGCATCGTGTGTGTCGCAGATTGATCTTCAAGAAAACTGCAGAAAAAAGATCCGGGAAACCGCGAAGCACACGGGCGTCTCCCTCCCACTCGCGCAGCTGCCAAACTGAGCACAGACCGCAGATGCACTTGGCCAAGTCAATTCCAGTAATTCATGAAATAATTATACATTTACTCTGAGACGTCGCGACCCACTTTGCGACAATGTATGGATATAGCCTATATCTTCTTATATATTCCTATATATTATAGGCTATATATTTCAATTCAATGCAGACGTTCTACATCACTCACTAATTCCTTTACAGGACATTTATGTTCCGCTAATATAGACTGGGAAAAAACATCGGGGCTCAATTCAATCCGTATCGCGGAAGATCAGCGTTACAGCTTGATTGACATTTTTAGGCCTAGGCTTAGTCCTAGATTCAATCAGATCCAGCATTAACCGTCGATAGCACTGCGTAGCAGAGGTGGAACTGCATTGGAGCTGTCAAATCGGTGAGTAGCTCTTGCAATCATTGTCACAAAATCACACCTTCCCCAGTCAAGTTAGAAGTTCAGCGGGAGAAAGTGTAGTCTCTTTAAGCAATAAGGCCTGAGGGGGTGTGGTATATGGCCAATATACCATAGCTAAGGGCTGTTCTTACATACAACGCGATGCGGAGTGCTAGGACACAGCCCTTAGCCGTGGTATATTGGCCATATATGTTTTGTCATACCCATGGTATATGGTCTGACATATCACGGCTCAAACCACAATGGGTATGACAAAACATGTATTTTTACTCTTCTAATTCCGCTGGTAACCAGTTTATAATCGCAATAAGGCTCTTCGGGGGTTTGTGGTACAGTATATGGCTAATATACCACGGCTAATGGCTGTAATGGCGTTGCGTTGTGCATAAGAACAGCCCTAAGCCTTGGTATATTGGCCATATACCACACTTCCTTAGGCCTTATTGTTTAATTATAAACTGTTTACCAACATAATTAGAAGAGTAAAAATAAATGTTTTGTCACCCATTGTATACGGTCTGATATACCATGGCTTTCAGCCAATCAGCAGTTTGGCTCAAACCACCCAGTTTATAAATCAAAATAATGAGGATTTTTCTATCAGCATAAATCAAGGTGTAGATTACATATCACTTTCCAGTGTTTGAATTTGTAAACACTGCTGCTTTGGATTTCTCGAAATGGAACTCGGTGCAGCCAAGGGCAATGTCCGCTTTAGGTAGGCTATAAGCTACTACAGGCTACTACAGTTCCACCTCTGGCACTGTCAAAACAACTGCTGTGCTGGTGTCGGCTAGCGCAGATCTGATAGACTCTAACCCAAGAAGGCAATGTTCCTGCGTTAGCTGAGACTGCATTCATGGTAAACACTGCATATGTCAGCTCAATTGGAAATGACATGGTTGTTTTGATATGGACTGTATGAAATGCATTAACAATCCCTTTACCCAGAGCTTGACTTGGGCAGGAGCTCAGCTGAGTACCAACACCTCAAATGTTCTACTGCTTGAGCTCCCGTTTCTCTAATAGAATATTAGCGCAAAAGTATTTAGCTTCTGCACCTAAATATAAACAGTACGTACCGGCACCCAAAATTAGTACCGGAACCTATTTCACTCCTACTCAAGGACTGCCTTTACCCCAAGGTACATAAGGACTCTATTTAATATGTACTGTATCATTGAAACGTTACTGATACCTACTAGGTGCCTTGGGGTACAGGGATTGTTAATGCATTTCATACAGTCCATATCAAAACAACCCTGTTAGCCAGCCTGATGAATAAGCTACAGCGTGAGATATTAACATATCATCTATACCTCTCCATTCTGTATTAACAAATGATTCTACCACCCTCTGACCAACCAACCCGATACTTCTACAGACATTCGGTCAACCTGAGAGCATCTCCTACTAACAGAGACAGACAGATTGGGTAGCTTTATACGTTTATATGGCCCAGTTTACTGCGCTGTAGCTGTATTTTTTTGGCGTCAGAGCGCCGAGGTGTAGTGTTACGCCCTCCCTCAGCGGCCTCGCTGTGCGGGCCGTCTGGGGTTGTGAGATACTGTGTTGGGACAGAGGGTTAGGGTTACTGGGCCGGTCACAGCAGAGATCTCCACAAGGAAATGTGACACCTCTGACTGATAGAGTTACATCCAATAGAACATTAGTTTAATGACAACGTGCTTCACTGTAAATGCTTGGCCCCAATTGGTTTGCACCATGGAAGCAATTTCGCTCACATTTCGCTCACATTTGAACAGATCTTCCCCTGTATATAATATCGTGCACGTTTGAGGGGAAAGATAGTCAAGCAGAGGTTAGGGAGGGATAAGGCGTACATTCGGAGCTGAGCAAAAAGTCACATAGACTGTATCATCTAGGTGCATCAGAATGAGAGGTGATAGGATCTGCAGCACCTCACTGTGTGTGTGTGTGTGTGTGTGTGTGTGTGTGTGTGTGTGTGTGTGTGTGCGCCCTGCTATTATGGAAGTTTCCTGTAACTCAAACCCTACTATGGTCAGGGCACACCATTCTTTGTGTCCTATCACTGTATCACACTACACGATAGGGGAGAAGCTTGTGACAATCTCTGTAGTGCAAGTCGCTCTGGATAAGAGCGTCTGCTAAATGACTTAAATGTAAATGTAAATGTATAATGGTATTGCAACTGTGTTTTAGAATTCAGATGACAAATAGACATTTTCCATCCATTACAACATTCTAAAGAAAACCATTTGGTTGGTCCAAATACTAAATACAAGGAAATGTTTCACAACCTGAATGTTGAGGGATCGCAGCTAGGAACACTTTCTGGTATAATGATAGATTAGATGGACTTTGACTGGTTAAATGGGAGCCATGTTGGGGCGGCAGGTAGCCTAGTGGTTAGAGTGTTGGGTCAGTAACCGAAAGGTTGCTGGATTGAATCCCGGAGCTAACAAGGTAAAAATCTGTCGTTCTGCCCCTGAACAAGGCAGTTAACCCACTGTTCCTAGGCCGTCATTGTAAATAAGAATTTTTTCTTTAACTGACTTGCCTAGTAAAATAAATGGACATTTTCTTTCTAGATAGGTAGTTGGACACCACCTAGTGGATAAAGATACACTTCACACCTTTCTTCTTGAAATGTACCTCATCACAAAGGCTTCCTCCCTTGCTTCTGCTGTGTTACATTCCTATACTTTTACAGTGCATCATTTGCAGCCAGTTGTCAGACAATCACAAACAATGACTGAGGAACCAAATGACTCATTATGCTGTATCTCCAATCATCCTGCTTTTAATACAAAGTCAACATACAATACTATCTACAACCAGGGTTGAAAGAAAATAACAGTTACCAGGTAACAGGATATATGTGATGCCATAGAAACTGGCCCTTACTTGATGTCACATGTTTAGTCTGTGGGTCTTTCATTTCAGGTATATTTATATTTGAATAATTAACATTTTAAGTCACACCAGATAAACTTTTGGACCACACTTAAATTGCATATCCGGATAACTTAATTGTTAAATACTTTCCCCACCATTTGTCCCACAATGTTATCATATACTCCTTCGATCTATAGTAGCACACTATAATTGAACAGTGTAGCATAGACTTTAAACAACTACTGTACTTTCCTCGACCCGTTTAATCTCTCTATCTATGCCGCCGTATTGGCGATCGGATCGTACCACTTTAACTATGATAATGGGAGCGGGGGGAGTCACTGAACTGAAACTAGGTCTGGCTCTAAGTATCTATCTATGAGGACATCAGTATCAAATAGCACTCTACACAGAGTGCTGTACACATTGTACTAAAGCAAATAAAAAAGACAATTAAAAAAACATTGACGATATCATACAGTAAAATTGGCTTGCCAAGTAAACAACATCTCATTGGTTATATTCGGTTATTTTCCCAAATAAAACTATAAATAAACAAATCAACCAATAGTAAAAAATCAAGTCTTAATAACAGTAACAAAATAGAATGATAATAAATATTTAAAAAATCATATCAAATAAATATTTGACAAAGTCAACAATAACAATAAGGCTCTTTTTTTGATAATAAATAATTATGCGTGTTGTACTGCATGTACGCCTTATGCTCAGGCCTATGTACTGGACTATAAAGAACTCTATACGTCAGACGGTATGTACAGTTCAAGTTCATGTACGATAAACCATACTGTGCTCTACAATCACGACGTATCTGGGGAAGCAGATTATAGTACATCAAATGAATAAGAGAAGAGGACAACATCTCAAGGGCTGGTGGGGGGACGTCGGAGTGGACTTGAGGGAAAGCATCGGGTTGTGTCGTTCGTTTTTTTTTGTCTGCACAGTAAGACTACGAGCAGAGAGAAACCGGAGAGAAGCAGTGAAGAGCCACTGTGAGCCGAGGGAGGGACTGAGAGGAAGAGAGTGGGTTGAGTTTGAGTTCAAACCTCTTTCTTCTACTCTCAACCCGTTGGGATTTACATTGTTTAACAAGCAAAGCTCATTTCATCCAAAGCGACTCGCGGTTAACACACATATTCAGTACCGTATACGTAGCCCCAAGCAGGGATTTAACCCACAACCTTAATGCTGTCAGAACCAGGCTCCAACCCACTGAGCCATCAGGACCATTCCAATGTATGGGGACAGAATTCAAATAGGTGTAAGCTACATCATGGCACTCAATGCTTAGCTCAGGTAGATGGGATACAGCCTAAGCAGCAGATAACCAACATGGTGAAACATAAGGCAAAGACACTGAACCACAATGAATAGGATCCTTACAATTATTTCTGCAGAAGCTGGAAATTGACCCCCCCCAAAAAAGACCATTATTTGAAATTCTGTTCATTCATCGAAATGGTCCTCCAAGAAAAATATAGACAACATTCATTTCATACATGGAATCTCCTGAAATGACTGACTGGGGTTGAAATGGAATTGCCTGAACTGTGTTTAACCTTTACTGTCATTAGGTTATGAAATATGATGTCAGCAATAGCAAGTAAGCATGGATGACTAAACATTGACTTGTAATAATATTGATCCCCACTTGGAGTAGGGTGAAGTTGCCCCCAGACACTGATCAAGGTCAGTTTAGCTTTTTCACCCAAATGGTTTAGGTTACAATTTAAGGATGGTAAACTGGTTCTAGATCTGTGAGTTTACCGCTCATGTATTGTAAGCTGGATGTACAGATAGTAGGGCACCATTCCTCCTCATCAGAGGTCAAAGTACATTTTCCATCTGCCCAGGAACAGCGTGGTTTCTCTTGGCACTGTGGGTAGGAGAGTCTGGCGTCCAATCACAGACATGCAGCTCAAACCGTCCCTCTAGTCCTACTTTGATGTCTAGGACTAGGTTTAGTCTTCTGTCTAAAACTGTGCTCAGGTTAAGCCAGGACTAGCTGTGGCAGCAACAGACACCAGAATGCAAAACGACAGACACATGAAAACGTTCACCTTTGCACTTTCACCCCTCATACACTTAACCCATAGATAGAAAGGTAATAACATAAAAACCCATTTAGGGTGCAGCAAATATCCAGGCTTTTTGTGTCCTTGTATTTTTTACACATACATATCATAACTCCTGTTTCTGAAGCAGTTTTGTTTTTCACTGGTTTCGTTTTTGAAATAGCTGACCACAACACACACAGGTATTATAAGTCCTCCACATTTTGAACACTGAGGTAAGAAGAATAAGCAGGATTACACATGTAATAGTCTGTCTCCGACTCCCAACACACCCTTTCCAGGTCTTTCCTGAGAGCGCAGGTTTTCTTTGACATTCATCTAGTTGTTGTTGTTGTTGTTGTTTGTTGCTGATGTTCTTGTATAATTACTCCTTGTTAGTAGTGTCGTCCCTCAGGTGGGATTTAAGGTTCATTGTTTTGTCGTTTTCCAGCCTGCTTCTCTCGTTGGTTGTTCCTTGTTTCTCTGTGGACCTCTATCTGAGCAGAAGGAAGGAGGGATGACAGTTCCTCTCCTCTCTTAGGTTGCATAGTGGTCAAAACTCCCCAGGTACTCCAGGGCAGCCTGGTAGGAGAACTGGTACTCATCCTGAACAAGAAGAAAGAATATAGACAGATTTTTGTCTAGTGCAGTATATTGATAACTGACATGGACATGTGTAGCTAGTGAGGTGGTCTGCTATCTCTACGAATGAATGGAAAAAAAACATCTAGCAATATCTGTCCATTTCTCAACAAACCATTTTATAATTGGAGAGGTCAGCAATGTGTCTGTGAAGCCTACCTCCGTCTGCACCATGGCAGGGCGCTGTGTCTGTGAAGCCTACCTCCGTCTGCACCATGGCAGGGCGCTGTGTCTGTGAAGCTTACCTCCTGCACCATGGCAGGGCGCTGTGTCTGTGAAGCCTACCTCCGTCTGCACCATGGCAGGGCGTTGTGTCTGTGAAGCCTACCTCTGTCTGCACCATGGCAGGGCGCTGTGTCTGTGAAGCCTACCTCCGTCTGCACCATGGCAGGGCGCTGTGTCTGTGAAGCCTACCTCCGTCTGCACCATGGCAGGGCGCTGTGTCTGTGAAGCCTACCTCCGTCTGCACCATGGCAGGGCGCTGTGTCTGTGAAGCCTACCTCCGTCTGCACCATGGCAGGGCGTTGTGTCTGTGAAGCCTACCTCCGTCTGCACCATGGCAGGGCGTTGTGTCTGTGAAGCCTACCTCCGTCTGCACCATGGCAGGGCGTTGTGTCTGTGAAGCCTACCTCCGTCTGCACCATGGCAGGGCGTTGTGTCCTCAGCATCTTGACTGTCTGGAAGATGTCCACAGCTCCCTCGTAACGCATCCTCTCCAGAACAATGCTCAGAGTGATGAAGACTCCAGTTCGCCCTACACCCGCACTGCACACACACACACACACACACACACACACACACACACACACACACACACACACACACACACACACACACACACACACACACACACACACACACACACACACACACACACACACACACACACGGGTCAAACGAATACCAGCTCTGACCTTACCAATATGACGGCCAGACTAATATTTTGTATTTTATTTCACCTTTATTTAACCAGGTAGGCCAGTTGAGAACAAGTTCTCATTTACAACTGCGACCTGGCCAAGATAAAGCAAAGCAGTGCGACAAAAACAACAACACAGAGTTACACATAAACAAACGTACAGTCAATTACACAGTAGAAAAAGCTATGTACAGTGTGTGCAAATGTAGAAGATTAGGGAGGTAAGGCAATAAATAGGCCACAGACAAAACGGATGGCACTGTGATAGACTACATCCAGTTTGCTGAGTAGAGTGTTAGAGGCTATTTTGTAAATGACATCGCCGAATTCAAGGTTGGATAGGATAGTCAGTTTTACGAGGATATGTTTGGCAGCATGAGTGAAGGATGCTTTGTTGTGAAATAGGAAGCCAATTCTAGATTCAATTTTGGATTGGAGATGCTTAATGTGAGTCTGGAAGGAGAGTTTACAGTCTAACCAGACACCTAGGTATTTGTAGTTGTCCACATATTCTAAGTCAGAACCGTCCAGAGTAGTGATACTAGTCGGGTGTACGGGTGCGGGCAGCAATCAGTTGAAGAGCATGCATTTAGTTTTACTAGTATTTAGCAGTTGGAGGCCACGGAAGGAGTGTTGTATGGCATTGAAGCTCTTTTGGAGGTTTGTTAACACAGTGTCCAAAGAAGGGCCAGATGTATACAGAATGGTGTTGTCTGCGGAGAGGTGGATCAGAGAATCACCAGCAGCAAGAGCGACATCATTGATATATACAGAGAAAAGAGTCGGCCCGAGAACTGAACCCTGTGGCATCCCCATAGAGACTGCCAAAGGTCCGGACAACAGGCCCTCCGATTTGACACACTGAACTCTATCTGAGAAGTAGTTTGTGAACCAGGCGAGGCAGTCATTTGAGAAACCAAGGCTATCGAGTCTGCCGATTAGAATGCAGTGATTGATAGAGTCGAAAGCCTTGGCCAGGTCGATGAAGACGGCTGCACAGTACTGTCTTTTATCGATGGCGGTTATGATATCGTTTAGGACCTTGAGCGTGGATGAGGTGCACCCATGACCAGCTCGGAAACCAGATTGCATAGTGGAGAAGGTTCGGAGGGATTCGAAATGGTCGGTGATCTGTTTGTTAACTTGGCTTTCAAAGATTTTAGAAAGGCAGGATGGATATACAGTTGAAGTCGGAAGTTTACATACACTTAGGTTGGAGTCATTAAAACTTGTTTTTCAACCACTCCACAAATGTCTTGTTAACAAACTATAGTATTGGCAAGTCGGTTATGACATCTACTTTGTGCATGACACAAGTCATTTTTCCAACAATTGTTTGCAGACAGATTATTTCACTTATAATTCACTGTATCACAATTCCAGTGGGTCAGAAGTTTACATACACTAAGTTGACTGTGCCTTTAAATAGCTTGGGAAATTCCAGAAAATTATGTCATGGCTTTAGAAGCTTCTGTTAGGATAATTGACATCATCTGAGTCAATTGGAGGTGTACCTGTGGATGCATTTCAAGGCCTACCTTCAAATTATGTGCCTCTCTGCTTGACATCATGGGAAAATCAAAAGAAATCAGCCAAGACCTCAGAAAAACAATTGTAGACCTCCACAAGTCTGGTTCATCCTTGGGAGCAATTTCCAAATGCCTGAAGGTACCACCTCCATCTGTACAAACAATGGTACGCAAGTATAAACACCATGGGACCATGCAACCGTCATACCGCTCAGGAAGGAGACACGTTCTGTCTCCTAGAGATGAACGTACTTTGGTGCGAAAAGGGCAATTCAATCCCAGAACAACAGCAAAGGAGCTTGTGAAGATGCTGGAGGAAACAGGTACAAAAGTATCTATATCCACAGTAAAATGAGTCCTAT
Source organism: Salvelinus namaycush (assembly GCF_016432855.1). NCBI lineage: Eukaryota > Metazoa > Chordata > Actinopteri > Salmoniformes > Salmonidae > Salvelinus > Salvelinus namaycush. Next base: position 7,647,523 of record NC_052331.1, read on the forward strand.
ATCGACATAACCTGAAAGGCCGCCCCGCAAGGAAGAAGCCACTGCTCCAAAACCGCCATAAAAAAAGCCAGACTACGGTTTGCAACTGCACATGGGGACAAAGATCATACTTTTTGGAGAAATGTCCTCTGAATGATGAAACAAAAATAGAACTGTTTGGCCATAATGACCATCGTTATGTTTGGAGGAAAAAGGGGGACGCTTGCAAGCCGAAGAACACCATCCCAACCGTGAAGCACAGGGGTGGCAGTATCATGTTGTGGAGGTGCTTTGCTGCAGGAGGGACTGGTGCACTTCACAAAATAGATGGCATCATGAGGATGGAAAATTATCTGTATATATTGAAGCAACATCTCAAGACATCAGTCAGGAAGTTCAAGCTTGGTTGCAAATGGGTCTTCCAAATGGACAGTGACCCCAAGCATACTTCCAAAGTTGTGTCAAAATGGCTTAAGGACAACAAAGTCAAGGTATTAGAGTGGCCATCACAAAGCCCACAAAGCCCTCAACCCTCTAGAAAAAATGTGGGCAGAATTGAAACAGTGTGTGCGAGCAAGGAGGCCTACAAACCTGACTCCGTTACACCAGTTCTGTTAGGAGGAATGGGCCAAAATTCACCCATCTTACTGTGGGAAGCTTGTGGAAGGCAACCCAAAACATTTGACCCAAGTTAAACAATTTCAAGGCAATGCTACCAAATACTAATTGAGTGTATATAAACCTCTGACCCACATGGAATGTGATGAAAGAAATAAAAGCTAAAATAAATCATTCTCTACTATTATTCTAACATTTCACATTCTTAAAATAAAGTTATTATCCTAACTGACCTAAAACAGGGAATTTTTACTTGGATTAAATGTCAGGAATTATGAAAAACTGAGTTCAAATGTATTTGGCTAAGGTGTATGTAAACCGACTTCAACTATAGGTCTATAACAGTTTGGGCTTAGAGTGTCTCCCCCTTTGAAAAGGGGGATGACCGCGGCTGCTTTCCAATCTTTGGGGATCTCAGACAATACGAAAGAGAGGATGAACAGGCTAGTAATAGGGGTTGCAACAATTTTGTAGTTGGAGATGGAAAATCCACTCTACAATTTTTTTTAAAATCTTCGCTTATATTTAGCCAATATTGATCAGAGTTACCTTGTCCTATGGATATCTACACAGTTATAAAATTGGCACGGTGGTGTAAGCCTACACGAAACACAGACCTTATTTTAAGTTAATCTAAAAATATCCTATGGAATAAATGAAGGAACCGCTTTTCAGATTTTGCTAGGTGTCATGGGAATTATGACTCGCACTTTGGTCGTCAATTCTTACCATGCCCATTATTAAAATAGGATTTCCTGCATATAGAAATTAAAGTTTTTGTTTTCAACATTCATCACAGGTAACTTAAACTCTATTTTTATTCAAACAGTTGAGAGTATTTGTCTCATGAGCAGACTCTTCAGTATCATTGTCACTTCAGAGCTGTGTGTGTGTGTATTTATGTATTATATTAAGTTAAAATAAAAGTGTTCATTGTTCATTCAGTATTGTTGCAATTGTCATTATTACAAAAATGTGTGTGTGTGTATGATATATAATTAAAATAAATAAATAAATCGGCCGATTAATCGATATCGGCTTTTTTTGGCCTCCAATAATCGGTATCGGTATCGGTGTTGAAAAATCATAATCGGTCGACCTCTAGACAAAAGGGCTATCTAAGGCATGTTGGGCAGGGCTGGGAGCTCTACAGTGAAATAAGACAATAATAACTAACCAAAACAGAAGAAAACAAGGCATATTGACATTAGAGAGAGGCATGTGTAGCCGGGTGATCATAGGGTCCAATGAGCAGCAACAGGTGAGTCAGGGAGCCGTTCAGTAGTCGCTAGTACGCAAGGCGAGCTGGAGACACGGCAATTCAGACAGCTGGTGGGACAGGGCTAGCAGATGGGCCTTCGGCGATGTCACAACGGAAGCCACCTCGGACGATTATGTCGGCAGACCAGTCGTGATGGATCAGCGGGGCTCTGTGTCGGCAATAAAGGGTCCTGGCCAATTGGCAAAAGAGGTAGTGTAGCCCAAGAATTAGCTGGTAGACCTCTTCGGTTAGCCGGAAGATGGGCCTAGCTCGAGGCTAGCTCAAGACTAACTGGTGCTTGCTTTGGGACAGAGGCGTTAGCCAGCAGTAGCCACTCAAATGCAGCTAGCCAGCTGCGATGATCCGGTGTAATGGACCAAGGCTTGTGGCAGGAATCCGGTGATGAGGTAGAGAAAAAGCTGTCCGATATGCTCTGGGTTGATATCGCACTGGGCAGACTGGCAGGTATTGACCGAGCTGAAGCTGGCTGGTTTCCGAGTTAACGGTGAAGACCGCTAGCAGTGGCTAACTGACTACTAGCTAGTTAGCTGGCTAACTTCTGATGGGGGTTCCGATTCTAAAGTATAAAAATAGCAGATCCGTACAACATTGGGTGAGATTAAAATATATACGAAATATACGGGGGAAAAAATGGAAAACGACTATGTACAAGATGGGATAAGAGAAATACACGTCTGACTGCTACGCCATCTTGGAAAACCTTTATACAGCAGTAATGGGGAATAAGAGATGTGTGAAGTCTATAAGGGCAATGCATTGTTAATCAAAACCTATAGCTATTACCTGCAGTGGACACTGATTGGGCCGTCCTGACCAAACTGCTCCTTGGTTTTGTGCACCTGGCCAATGAAGTCGATGAAGCCCTCTCCAGATTTCGGAACTCCCTGCTCTGGCCAATCAGTGAACTGGAACTGACGAACTGTCCGCGATTGGCCATCCTAATGGGAGAGTGGAAGGAAGAAGAAGTGACATACACCCTTCCTTCCTCCTTATTGTTACCGGTAAACACTGCTCTCTGTACGTGATTGGAAAAGTGAAAGCAAGATTTCCCTCCTACTGCTTTTACCAATCAAACTATTCTACTATCTATTCAGAAAGAGTTATGTTTTCTAGTAAGGTTGCAGGTCTGGTTATGGTTTTTGACCACCTACCCTCCTCATCTTCTCTCCATCTGATCTATGTGTGTATAAATCCTGTCTGCCTGGCTCTGGAGCCTGTCTGTCTGTAGCCAATTACATATTTTCTCTGCTCAGACAACCTGACTCCACAGAGATCAATACAACATCTGTTAATGGGCCGTCAGGACAGGCTTATCAACGGCACACACACACACACACACACACACACACACACACACACACACACACACACACACACACACACACACACACACACACACACACACACACACACACACAGAGGAAGGCAAGCATGCACACACACACACACACACACACACACACACACACACACACACACACACAGGAATGCAAGCATGCACACGCACACACACCACACACACACACACAGGAATGCAAGCATGCACACGCACACACCACACACACACACACACACACACACACACACACACACACACACACACACACACACACACACACACACACACACACTCACACTCACACTCACACTCACACGTTCAGGGCGTTAGGAGAGGACAGGGTTGACTAGAGTAATCTACGGTGGGTCGATTGAACATGCTAGCTGCCAGGGCCCTCACAAACTCCCCTGATAGATGGACGATAAGGGGGAGAGGTGACTGATTACAATATAAAATACCCTACAAAAGGGATAAGTAATTCGCAGTTACATTTACAACACACACACAAGCATGAATAGTCACGCGTCATTAACCTTGACTTGTCTGAAGAGGATAGAGAGTACTGTGGAAATGTTGCACACACAAAAACACTCACACACTCAGACTCACACACACACATACTCACCCTTGCGTCAGTGACTTTGAACTCTCTGAGGATGTACTGGGGCATGTTGTACTCAGCCATGGGATCCACTACAAAGTACTGGTACCTGGCTGAACGCTCCGCGGGCCAGTACTGATGGCACTTCTCCTGTAGAGACACACAAAGGAACAGAGATGGCACGTGTGTGTATGTGTGTGAGTAGGTGGGTGCTTGCGTGCGTGTGTGCGTGCGTAACCTTACCCGTCCCATCTCTCTCAGTTTAGTGAGCATGACAACGATGGTAGAGTTGTGTTCCCACAGCATTCTCCAGAAGTCTTCTGTGGTCTCAGCCAGTGGACCCTGGGTGGCGATGTAACCTCTCTGCTGCCTATAACCACACGGACACAATCCTTAATTAATAGACCATAAAGATAAAACTAGCAAGTATAACATAGCTTATCAGACCTGGTCCTTGTCAAGATGGTGGACAGTTTGTGGCACAGATTCGAACTTCCTCGGGTTTTATATCTATGCAAAAGCAATTTAGTAATGGAACATTGTCTTGAATTGGGATGTCTATTCTACTATTTATATTTCTATGGGTGAGACGTACCTGTATCCATCAATGTAGCTGGCGTTGATGTAGTCTGAGCCCTCCAGGCCTCTGATTGGCTGCAGACAGACACGGGTGGTCTCGTAGGGCATGATGTTGACCAGGCGGTTCTTGAACTTGTTACACGGCAGGTTGGCACTGACGAACCGAGACGTGTGGGCTTTTGTGTTGGCCAGACGCTGAAGGAGAGAGAGGAAAATAGAGAGGGAGAGATACAGAGAGGATTGCTTTTTGAAGCATTGTACTACACCAAAACAAATTTCTGATTGTGAACCTATTTCTGACTGTCATATCTCTGTATTTGAACTACATTTCTACATGTCTCTATTCCATCCACTATATTTCTATGCTACAGTATCCACTGTGTTTATATGTTCACCTTGAACTCCAGCTCCATGCCGGTGACGTGCTCTCCATTCTCCACCTGGCCCAGCTTCTGCATGTAGGAGAACAGGCTCCTGGCCGCCACCTCCGTGTTCCCACAGGCCACTGCTTCCAGCAGCGCCTCGTGGATGAAGCCGTACTGGTCCTCCGTCTGCACCATGTAGTTTCGCTGTGACCTCATCAGGGTCACGTGACCGTAGACGTCAGCCGTGCGCTCGTGTCTGATTCTCTCCAGCATGGCGTCGATCACGATGAAACAGCCGGTGCGGCCCACCCCCGCACTGAGCGAGAGAAATAGGGAGGGGGGGTCTGAGCTATCAGTGGTCATTCGTCAGGACAACCTGTCATGTATGGGTGGATCCAGGGTGTGTGTGTGTGTGTGTGTGTGTGTGTGTGTGTGTGTGTGTGTGTGTGTGTGTGTGTGTGTGTGTGTGTGTGTGTGTGTGTGTGTGTGTGTGTGTGTGTGCGTGTCACAGGTGTGTGGTATATGTGTGTGTGGGTATATGTGTGCTTGTGTGTCCTCCTACCTGCAGTGTGCGATGACAGGACCTGCGTCAGGGGGGTTGCAGGCTTTAACCCTGCGTAGGAAGGCAAGGAACGGGGTGGGGTACTCTGGTACTCCGTGGTCCGGCCAGGCAGTGAACTGGAACTGACGCACCTCCCTCCGTTCACTACTACCACTCTGAGAGAAGGGAGAGGAGAGCATTATTAGTGCCATCGCCATTACTACTGTACGAGACACAGCAGAAGGGAGAGAGGGGTACTTTCAGAAACCAAACAAAAGAATCTGTGTTCTCCCCATGTACTTGATAATTATTATGCTTCCAAACATTACATAACATATGAATTGACATACAGTGTATTTGGAAAGTATTCTGACTCCTTCCCCTTTTCTACATTTTGTGACGTTACAGCCTTCCTCTAAATGGATTAAATACATGTTTTCACTCATCAATCTACATACAATACCCCATAATGACAAAGAGAAAACACGTTTTTATATTTTTTTGCACATTAAATACAAATAAAAAACATACATACAGTTGAAGTCGGAAGTTTACATACACCTTAGCCAAATAGATTTAAACTCAGTTTTTCACAATTCCTGACTAATTTAATCCTAGTAAAAATTCCCTGTCTTAGGTCAGTTAGGATCACCACTTTATTTTAAGAATGTGAAATGTCAGAATAATAGTAGAGAATTATTTATTTCAGCTTTTATATCTTTCATCACATTCCCAGTGGGTCAGAAGTTTACATACACTCAATTAGTATTTGGTAGCACTGCCTTTGAATTGTTTAACTTGGGTCAAATGTTTTGGGTAGCCTTCCACAAGCTTCCCACAATAGGTTGGGTGAATTTTGGCCCATTCCTCCTGACAGAGCTGGTGTAACTGAGTCAGGTTTGTAGGCCTCCTTACTCGCACATGCTTTTTCAGTTCTGCCCACAAATGTTCTATAGGATTGAGGTCAGGGCTTTGTGGTGGCCACTCCAATACCTTGACTTTGTTGTCCTTAAGCCATTTTGCCACAATTTTGGAAGTATGCTTGGGGTCATTGTCCATTTGGAAGACCCATTTGCAACCAAGCTTTAACTTCCTGACTGATGTCTTGAGATGTTGCTTCAATATATCCACATAATTTTCCATAATCATGATGCCATCTATTTTGTGAAGTGCACCAGTCCCTCCTGCAGCAAAGCACCCACACAACATGATGCTGCCACCCCTGTGCTTCACGGTTGGGATGGTGTTCTTCGGCTTTCAAGCGTCTCCCTTTTTCCTCCAAACATAACGATGGTCATTATGGCCAAACAGTTCTATTTTTGTTTCATCAGACCAGAGGACATTTCTCCAAAAAGTATGATCTTTGTGCAGTTGAAAAACGAGTTTTAATGACTCCAACCTAAAAGTATCTAAACTTCTGACTTCAACTGTAAGTATTCAGACCCTTTGCTATGAGACTCGAAATTGAGCTCAAGTGCATCCTGTTTCCATTGACCATCCTTGAGATGTTTCTACAACTTGATTGGAGTTCACCTGTGGTAAATTCAATTGATTGGACATGATTTGGAAAGGCACACACCTGTCTATATAAGATCCCATAGTTGAAGGAGCCTGAAGAACAGAGTGGCCTCGATATTATTTTTAAATGGAAGAAGTTTGGAACCACCAAGACTCTTTCTAGAGCTGGCCGCCCGGCCAAACTCAGCAATCGGGGGAGAAGGACCTTGGACAGGGAGGTGACCAAGAACCCAATGGTCACTCTGACAGAGCTCCAGAGTTCCTCTGTGGAGATAAGAGAACCTTCCAGAAGGACAACCATCTCTGCAGCACTTCACCAATCAGGCCTTTAATTTAGAGTGGCCAAACGGATGCCACTCCCCAGTAAAAAGCACATGACAGCCTGCTTGGAGTTTGCCAAAAGGCACCTAAAGGACTCTCAGCCCATGAGGAACAAGATTGTCTGGTCTGATGAAACCAAGATGAAACTCTTTGGCCTGAATGCCAAGTATCACATCTGGAAGAAACCTGGCACCTTGCCTACGGTGAAGCATGATGGTGGCAGTATCATGCTGTGGGGATGTTTTTCAGGGGCAGGAACTGGGAGACTAGTCAGGATCGAGGGAAAGATAAATGGAGCAAAGTACAGAGAGATCCTTGATGAAAACCTGCTCCAGAGCGCTCAGGACCTCAGACTGGGGCGAAGGTTCACCTTCCAACAGGACAACGACCCTAAGCACACAGCCAAGACAACACAGGAGTGGCTTCGGGATCAGTCTCTGAATGTCCTTGAGTGGCCCAGCCAGAGCCCGGACTTGAACCCAATCAAACATCTCTGGAGAGACCTGAAAATAGCTGTGCAGCAACGCTCCCCATCCAACCTGACAGAGTTTGAGAGGATCTGCAGAGAACAATGGCGGAAACTCCCCATATACAGGTGTGCCAAGCTTGTAGCGTCATACCCAAGAAGACTTGAGGCTGTAATCGCTGCCAAAGGTGCTTCAACAAATTACTGAGTAAAGGGTCTGAATACTTATGTAATGTGATATATCAGTTTTTAGCTTTGTCATTATGGGGTATTTTGAGTAGATTGATGAGGGGGAAAAAACTTTTAAATTCATTTTAGAAAAAGGAAAAAGTCAAGGGGTCTGAATACTTTCCCGAATGCACTGTATGTACTCTATTCATAACTGATATATTAATAATGTACTTCAAAGCACTTAAAAGTCATCTGGCCTAGTTTCTGTGTGTTTTGAGACACTGCCTGGTGGGGCTCTAGTTCCTAGATTAGTACAGTATTCAGGAAGTAGTGTGATTCTAACAGTGATAATCTCTCTGTAACAGTGCATCATGACAGGTTCAGGCTGAATTGCTGACTGGATAGAACCAATGCTCCATTAACTGCAGTGTAATCACCTTCCCCTTTGCTCTCTGCTGTTTTCTCACAGGGTGACAGTCGAGATTTGAATTCAAATCCCTTCAAATTGTTTCTGGTTCATTAGCTGGCTGAGAGTGTAGAAGTGTCATGGGGCATGACAGTAAATTAATCAAGAGCAAATGGCGCTGGATTTACCAAGATGAACAGAAGAATAGAAAGGGGGGAGTGGGAGAAGATAAAAGAGAACAGGGGAGGTGAGGTGGAGTTTGTGTGTGTGTGTGTGTGTGTGTGTGTTACCCACACACCCATGAGGACAAAGGCTATGTTATGTTTAGGGTTAGGGGTTAGGTGTTAGGTGTAGGGTTTGGGTTAAGGTTAGGGACATGGTAAGGGTTAGTGTTATGTTTAGGGGTTAGGGAAAATCGGATTTGAATATAAATAAATTGTAGGTCCCACGAAGATAGAAGAACATAACATGGGTGTGTGTGTGTGTGTGTGTGTGTGTGTGTGTGTGTGTGTGTGTGTGTGTGTGTGTGTGTGTGTGTGTGTGTGTGTGTGTGTGTGTGTGTGTGTGTGTGTGTGTGTGTGTGTGTGCGTGCGTGCATGAGTGCCTGTGCCCGTACGTGCATGCATGTGTGTGTGTACTGACCTTGTGCAGGGAGAAGGTGCGCACGCAGAAGGTGGCCAGTTCCATAGTGTCCAGTAGGGTGACCTGGGTCATCCCATAGGTCTCTGAACCACGGGTCGGCCAGTACTGGTCACACTTTACCTACAGAAGGAAACTTTCATCAGCATAATTGTTATCAAAATACTCCTTGTCAGTAATCTCATCAGCAGCAGCTCATCTTCATCATCGTCTTCAATGTCGACGTTATCATCATCGTCATTGCCATTTTCATTAAAAAAAACATCTTCTGATAATCAAAAGAGACTAATCCATTAGCCTAATTGTCTTGACCTACTTAGATATCTAAATATGGCTCTGATGCTAAAATGACTGTCAGTGCCTTTCAATGGATGGCAGCAGATTACAGCTGATGACAGTACCCTATCATCCTCAGCGGATGACTCATGACTGTGGCCTAAAAAGTGCCCTATAGTGGATGATAGCCTTCCAGTAACCTTCAGTGACTTACAGTATTGGATGACACTGAGTAGATGACAGTGCCCTATCGTGGATGACAGAGCCCTTCTGACCTACAGCATTGAATGACAGTGCCCTTCAATAGTGGATGACATGAGTGACATGACTGCACATTACAATGAATGACAGAGCCCTAGCGGCTGAGTGTTGCCCTACAGTACACTCTTTGAAAAGAAGGTGCTACCTGGTACCAAAAAGTTTTCTCCTATGGAGACAAACAAAGAACCCTTATTCTCTAAGTGAGTGGATGAGTGTTGCCCTACAGTAGATAATAACGATGAGTGGATGAGTGTTGCCCTGTCCCTCCCCCTCTCACCCGTGACTTCTCCTCCAGGCGAGTCATCATGACCACGGAGGCTGCTCTCTGTTCCCACACCATCCTCCAGAAGTCCCCGAATGTCTCTGCCAGCGGGCCCTGTGTGGCGATGTAGGCATTCTGCTTCCTGTAGCCGTCAATGTAGTTAGCATTGATGTAGTCACTACCCAGGATACCTGAATATGGAGAAGGAGGAAGAGAGGAGAGTTGTTGAGATTTCTATTCACTTCAATTTCTATTCCTTTTAGTCAAGGACTATGCTTTTTCTGGGTCTGTCCATGTATCTGGGTCTGTTCGTATCTGGGAACAGATGTCGATTTATCAATCAGATTTTTATCTATCAAACAATATCAGACATGTTATTCATCATTTACAATGATTTCATGTCTTACGAGTGAGGCCAACATCTCGAAAGCTGTACACTGTACCCAGAGACGTCATGCCCATAGGGGGCACAGGGGCACGTGCCCCCTCAGATGAGTCCCGTATAATTTTTTTAAATATATATATTTTTTAATAATTTTTGGGTTACATTTTTGGTTTTGTTTCTCTTTAATACTACTAGCCACCTAGCAAATTTATGAAGTTGGCTTTAGCTAGCCCAGATAAGTTCCCAATCGTCTAAGCTCATAACTAGCTACCAATCCTGTCCTTTCAATCCTTTACCCAGATTTGACCACCAGTTTGGAGTATACAGACAGCTCAAGAGATATGCTTAGATATGCAGAAAACATATTTTTATATGAAATGAAGCGTAATGAAAAGTTCTCCAACTTACAGACTGGGGACCCCCCCCCCCACGCAGCCATCCTCACATACTTTGTGCCCCCTCACATTTTTGGTGTGCATGACACCCTGACTGTACCTGGACTTGAACCCTCTATTGGAGCGAGGACGACGCGAGTGTGATCGTAGGCGATGACGTTAGCATAGCGGTTCTTGGGCTTGTTCACCTCCAGGTTGGAGTGCTCCCAGGTAAACTGCTGACCAGGGTCAATGGACTGGAGAGACCAGGAAACAGAGATGAAGAGTTACAGGATTTCCACATCAGTTGCAATTATTTCTCCTAATTTATAGTTGATGGCACCTAAAATCTAATTGAGAGCACCCATTAAGTAGAATTTATGAAAATGCTATGATGAAGATCAAGGAGTATAGGATAGGATACCATCTTCGTTTGCAAGAGGCAATTGGTACACTTTGAGGAATAACCCTATCCCTAGGCACTGTATAGTATTGTATGTAAGAGTGATGTTCATCCGTTCCTCCATGCTGCATCTCTCACCTCGTACTCCTGAGACAGACGCAGGTTGTCGTTGGCCTTGAGCAGCTCTGTGTGTTCAGCCAGCTCTGTGATGGGGATGGGAGGGTGGCTCATCATACCTACAGGACAGGGACAAGGGTTCAAAGTAGGAGGTCAGACGTCAAGGGTCATTATGAGGGCTCTCTGTGTGACTAAGCGGGGTTCGAACCCAGTTTGTCAGTGCGACTCAAGACTGAGTTAAGCTCAATCCTGCATAGGCATTAGCCTTGGAAGCTTACACAAGACTCAGGGGGCAGACTCAGTGATTTGGAGGACCCAAACAGAGGCCAGTCTAAAGCCCCCACCCCCCTTTTATAGTAAATACATGTAATTTAACTGTAAAAATATATGCCCTTTTAATGTGCCATGAACACAACCAGTCATGATGTTTTCATCTGATTATTAAAAACAATCACTTGAAAAAGTAGGTAACCTTCGCACATTCATCCAAACAGTGCACTGTGCACCCGCCAACTTCCTTCAATTAGCAAGTGGCTGAAACTATCTCACCGGAGAAAGCATCCGAGCGAGCGACACAGCACCCCTCTGTCTTACTACATGTAGCACATGTATCTAATGCTGTCTGGCCAAAAAAGAGTATGACATGTCATAATACACGGGCTACACATACATGTCCTCTACCTCGGCGATGATGGCAGTATTTTCAGCAGCACCTGTCTTTTTACTAAAGAAGTTCTATTGCATCCCGCTAGAGGGGTTGGGTTTCTACTAAGCTAGCATATGGAATTGTTTTAACATCATCATACCAAGGATCATTTAACTATTTGATTTAGAATTTTAGGACCCCTGTAGGTATAAACATATATATATAAAATAATTATTGGATGAAACATTGAATTTGGCCTTACTGCCATTAGCCCATAGAAGCACATTGAAAAACTGATTCATACATGTAAAAACAGAGAAATGTAATAAAAATAAAGTATGTTTTGAAGTTTCTGTCCTATATCTGAGAGATAAAAAGCTAAAAAAAAAAAAAGAATTTTTTTTTTTACTGTGGAATTACCCATATACCTTTTACATGGAATTTCCTATTCACTTCACATAATTTTTTTGTCCCAGTACCATGTTACCTTCAGATGACGGTTGTAGAGCAAAACAAAGAACACCACCGTGTTCGTGAGAGTCTCATCTTTCCATAGAGGGTTCATATTAGTGTGTAGCCCAAACCGTACAGATGTTTTTGTGAGAAGATCAATTTCTGGGATGTCTCCTGGTCTGACAAACACCGCTAAATCTCGGCTACCTTCCACCTGCAGGTTTTGATGGGGATTTTTAAATGTTTTATTATGATGCCTCAAAAAAAGGAAGCCGCTTGGTTATGTGAGTCCTGAGGCAGTTGCCTCTTCTGCATAATGGTAAGTCTACCAGTGACAAGACTGTATAGAGTACACCTACACACACCACTCTGTCATTGCACAAGATTAATTACGGGTTCTTTGTTAGATGGCAAAATACAATTACAGAGTAAAAAAAAAACGCATATTACACGAATAGCACAATGGAGAATCAATATTAATCCACTTAAAAGATACAAAGTCTGCGATTCGGTTGGTTTGGAAATGTTTTCCTTTGATATGGAAATTACTTTTCTGAGCGATTAGGAGCGCAAGCGATGACTCAGAGAAAAAAGCAGAAAAAAAAGACAGAGTGTTAATTAGGCGGAACGGCACCCTGAGTATCTCCACACACACAGTGGGTGGTAATGGTGTGGAGGTCGAGTGTTCGCCCCCATACAATGTAAAACACTGTCAGATGTAGGGGAGAGTGCTATACAATATAATTCAATATCATCATGCACCATGAGCAGTGTTGCAAAATATAGGCCTAATTGTAAGAAAACAATCTGCTGAAGCACATATCAAACGGATGAATAAATTGAATAACACCTGTGTGGCATGAATAATGTTAATATTGCCACAAATAACCTAATTATACAAGATACTGTATATTTTACACAATAACATCCTCCTCATTCTCATCTAAGTTCCTTCTGTGAGGGGGAAGCAGTTTCTCGTAATACAGAGGGTAACAGGAAGTGGCGGAGGCGTAGCCGGGGGATTTAACACCAGAGCAGCTGGAGGTGGGACTCACAGAGGGTGTGGAGGCGGTGTGGGTCTGCCTTGTCTGGCCACGCTAGGAAAAGCGGAGGATCTACACCACGCTTTCTACACAGAAATATAATTATGTTAGCTAAAAGTAACTCTAACTCTCACCTTTCATCTTTTCAAGAACAAATAGGTCATGTAAGTGTTTTTCAGTTCTGACAGTGGTGACACCTCTGTCCTCTCTGGCATGGCTATCTAGCGCCTGCCAGGTGGGACTGTGGGTGGTCGGGCAGACACTGAGACGGTTACAGTGTTTGGGCAGAGTGCCGTGCCGCCCGTTGCACAGGTATGACTCACGGACGATGACTCATCTTAACTGTACTAACCTGGAGGACAGCCATTTTGATCTCAGAAGGAAATGAAACCCTGGCGGAAGCTTCAGAGGGTTATAGAACCTGACCCTGTGTGGTGTGTTTTCTGTGGTAACTTTCTACACTTGAAATTCACTTTGTTCTTTATTGCAGTTCCTCCCACCATATAAATTCAGCAACTTTTCTTTCTTTTATCAAGAACAAATGTGCTATCGGAAAATGTGTGTGTGTGTGTGCGTGCGCGTGTGTGTGTGTGTGTGCGTGCGTGCGTACGTGCGTGCGTGTGCGTGCGTGGGTGCATGCGTTTGTCTGTGCACAATGCATACCAGGGGTCTGGAAGTTGATGCGTCTCATCTCAACGGGGTCTGTGGGGTGGTGGGCCATCATCTCAGCGTTGCCCAGAAGGCTCTTGGTGCCTGGCTCAGACTCCTTCCTCTTACTGCTCAGGGACCAGGGAGACGGAACACAACAGGACACGCACCAGAGAGAGTAGAGGCGTTAGAGGTCGTGACTGACTAACAGTATTCACCACAATATATTGGTTCCATGAACACAAGTTTTAAATACTTTAGACTGTATTATTTCTATAAATTGCTGCACTGCCAATTAGGCATTTGAATTGACACTGTATCATTTGTCCTTAGAGATCAAAATATGTCACTAACACAATAAACCAACTACTTAGTACGGCCGACACTCACCTGTCTGGCTTGCTGCTTCCGAAACAGGAGCGAGCGAGGGAGTGAATAATGAAAAGAGGAATGTGATACATTTGTATTCAAAAGCTTGATGGCTGGGTTACTAAGGATGACACATCTCTTTGGGTGGGTCAGTCTAGCTGCCCTTACAAACCTGTCCCTTGTTTCTACGCCTGTTAATATGCCAGTATACTGTGTAAGCTGAAACAGACACATTTCAATGGCTGTCATGGGATAGAACCATACCGTATGTGTTAGCTAGGCATAGCGTGTTAGAATGTTAGCGACGAATAGCATATTATCATGTTTGCTGGTTATAGCAAAGCATGCAAGCTGATATGAGTTATACTTGTTAGAAATACAACCCCTGTGTAAGTTCAGTGCTCCCGTCCCGGGTCTCACTCACTTCTTGTAGAGCAGGATGGCGATGACGATGCAGATGATGAAGACCACGGCCAGGACGGGTCCCACCACCCAGATCAGACCGTCCCCCGCGTCCAGGGGCTGGGGGTCTGAGTCAGGGGCTATCACTGGGTCTGTGTAGGGGCTGGCCCCGTACATCTTCTACAATACACAAACAGAGCACATTGAGGAATACATATCGCACTAGGGGAAATGAACATTATTGCCTTTTCATTCTCCATTTGTCGAGTGATAAACTTCATTGTCTTAACAGTGTTGTTCATGGCCATGCCAAAGTAGCTTGTCTTTTGAGAATGAGGGAGAAGACGTGACTCTGTGAGAGAGATACACACTGTCCTACAATACATATATGCAATATGTGCAAAAACAAACAAACCAAAAAAAATCCTAATTGGATTTTCCCGTACCCCTGTGGTGCCGTTGAGTTCCGCCAGGATGAAGAACACGTACTCCTGTCCCGGTTCTAGAGCGCGGTTCTCAAAGCCTCCGTAGTCCAGCTGGTCCCCCAGAGTGAAGAAGGCTGGCAGGGTATCAGGGGTGAAGCGGGCGGTGATGTAGGCTCGACGCAGGTCAACCTGTTTTTGCTGTCTAGAGTCCCTCTGTCTTTGACTGATGTCCAACAACTGGGAAGGAGAGGAAGAGAAAGAGAGACGGATGTTATTCATACGTTTTTTTAATGTAAACATTAAGAAACCAAATCTAAAAGAGCAAAGGTTCTCAGAGAGAGGACCAGCCATGTCATGTGTTCCCAAATGGGTTGCCATAGCTCTCACCTCCTCCAGGTCCATCTCGTCTGGGTTCTTGAGATGCCTGATGACCCCCCTCGCCCTCCTCAGTGGAACTACCACCACATACACGTTCCTAGAGGAGACACAACCAGCACCCAGGACATCCGAAAATATCAGCGCAAATTCTAAACACAATTAAAATCAGTAGAAATCCATCCTCTAGGTAGGCCTTACTTGACAGGGCTGCGGTTCTCCAGTGAAGGCAGAATAATGGTGATGGTGGTCTCCGTGTCCCGGGTGTGGTCTATTTCCGGGCGACGGATGCCGATTAGTGGAGACGTCTTGGCTAGGATGCGGTGCCTCAGCCGGCCCATGTTGCCCTCGGGGGAGGTAATCTTGAAGTCATAGTCAGTATCGGGCTGCAGGTTGGGGATCACCACTTTCCTCAGCCTGGCATCCACCTCCATCTTCTGATGATTATACTCCACCTGGGAGGAATAGGATAGGGGTATTTTACGGCTAAGATCATACTGCACATACGCTATATAGACACGCAGCGACATACACACACATGCACGTACAATTGTGTTTACACACATACACACACACACACACACACACAGATGTTTATGCATGCATGCACACGCGAGCGCACACGTGCACACTCACAGTAAAGTGGTATGGGTAGGGGCTGTCGGGGAACTCCCAGGTCAGCAGAACACTCGTCTTGGTCGCCAGGTTCACTGAGAAGTTCCTCGGGACATCTGATTGGAAGATGGAGAACAGACAAATGATCAGTTAAGGTGTAGACCGCCCTAGTCACATGTCTCAACGGTCCTTAACCCTTTGTGGAGAAGCTCCCAACCCATTCTAGTAGGTTCTATAACAAAGGATCCCAAATTCCTAAAATAAGATGAAGAAGGACATGACAGTGATGTCATACATCTCAACATTCTTTAGGAAGTACGTATATGGGCACTGGGTACCAAATAAGAGTGAATAGAGTTGAAGAATGGAAGAGATAAGAACCGTTGGCTCCTGTGTGCAGGAGCTGTACCTCCTCTTTACTACGACATCATCCGCCTAATCCTACTTTATCTCATTCTAGCCTAATTCGCTCTGGTAGATTTCCCGGAACAGAACACACAGAATATGTAACTTCGAAATAACTATCTTCTCAAAGGGTTATGGGGTCGCTGTGAAGGGAATGAGGGGAGGTTAGACATACATCATTCTCCTGTAAGATACATATAGACACAGTCAAGGCAGGGTCATCTAGACTGCCCTGTGCCAATCAACCTCTCCACTCCTCCGTTTCCACCCTGCAGACCTGTGAGTGGGTGTCTGTGTGAGTGATGGGGTAGAAGCATGTCTTTAGACTGATCTGAATTCAAGTTAGTGGGAACGATAGACAGAGGTTTGGAGGAGGAGGAGGAGGTGAAGAGGTGGATTGATTGATCAGAATGAGGAGTGGAGGGAGAGAAACAGACCTGAAGAATGTGTGTGTTTAGTGGTTTAGTGCCTGCTGGGACATGTCAACAAAGGTTGGAGTATGTTCAGTCAATCCAAAAGGAAATGCTGGATTGACTGATGTAAACGCTTACCTTTAGATACCAACCATGTGTCTAAACTAAAGCCTCGTTCAGCCAATGAGCCAAGACTCAACACTTACCTCACAGTTCACAACCTACCCGGCTTTTCTACTGACTTTTACCTGTGGGTGTGTGAGAGTGTTCTCCATACATTCATTCCTGTGGCATTCAGTCCATTTTCCTTGGAGGTGAGGGGTAGGTGAGGGAGGAGGTGGTGGGTGTGGGTGGGTGGAGGAGACTGGGATTTTCCAGTGGACTTTGTAGTTTTCAACCACTCTGTGGATGAAAGTCACTCCTTAGAACTGGCCCAGAGTCAGCTTTGCATTTTGGACTATGATATTCAAGGTTCAGATTAAAGCAGACAAACATGACTCTAGACCAGTGCTTAGAGTGAATAGGGGGGTTTCTCCTGAGCCCTGTGCACAGGCCCCAGGCCAGCCCTACCTGTCTCGAAAGTCAGTGTGCGATACAGCAGCGGGGGACTGAAGGGGCCGGGACCTACGCTGGTGTGAGCACACATCTGCACCTCGTACCCAGTGCTGTGGTTCAGGCCCAGGATGGTGTAGCTGGACTCACTGGCTGGGAGCGTGATCTGGCGAGGAGGGCCAAGAGGGTCAATGCCCATAGGGTCAAGACCCCCCTCTTCCCGGTAAGCTACTGTGTATTCAGTGATCACGCCATTTCGCTCGCTTGACACAGGGGGTAGCCAGCAGAACTGGAGTGAACAGCAGGTGGCATTAATGGATTCCAAGATTTGGGGGTACCCCCTGGGTGGGTACTCGGGCATCTCGAGTTCCTCCCACGCCTTATCTCCATACCCCGACCGGCTTTTGGCAGAAAGAGTAACGACATAGGTCAAACCTGGAATTACGTCTGTGAGAGTGTACGTTCGCTCCCTGGACGAAAACTCCACCATAGTGTCCAGAGTGGCATTCTTCAGCCCAAACTGTAGCCGGTAACCCTGGATCTGAATTTCAGACCCTTTGGCACCTGGACCTGAGTCTGACCCCCTTGAAGGGGGCCCCCATCTCACCACCACGGAGGACTCAGATCCCGGGCGCACTGACAGGGAGGGGGCACCAGGCACTGCAGACAAGAGCAGGAAGGAGAGGCACAAACATGTCAGTTATGCATTGTACATTTAATACATGAATATACTGTATAATATGTGTAATATGCTATTGTAGCCTGGGTGTATTGTGTGTGTATTATGGGTGTGTGCATTTTTAAGTGATCTTATCCTTTTTTGAGTGTGTGTGTGTGTGATGCTCACCAATCCCCAGTGTCTGCACCACCCTGGCTTTACTGTGTGTTCCGTCCCCTTTAGTGGTGTAAGCAGCCACAGACAAAGAGTAAGAGGTCTCTGGCTTAAGACCCCCCACAATCATCTCCTACAGCGAAACACACACACACACACTTCTTTTTCAGCTAAACCTCTATAAAACCTCTCTCTCTTCTTCCCTTCCCTTTCTCCGTTCCTGCCTACCACTTCCTTTCTCGTCCTATCTCCACTAAAACATCAATAAGCATGAACTTACTCTGCCCTATTACTTTCACATAGAGACATGTTACAAACTGGCTGTCTCTCAGATAGAAGGCATCTCCTAATGAGGGTTTCATAACTTCCTTATGCAACATAAGGTTCAGTTTAATACTGACAGAATGAGCCATACTCACGTATTCAGTAAAGTCATCCTCCACAAACTGATCCCACGGGAAGACCCGGAGGGGAGAGCGGAGGGGAGAGAAAGAGAGGGAGGAGAGAGAGGAGTGAATGAGTCAAGAGGAGATTAGATATAGGAGGAGGAAATAAGAGCGTAGGGGGAAGTGATTTGTACTACAAAGACTCAAAGTGAGATAAATGTAAGGCGAACGATTTGCTTCATTTTAGCGCTACAAACCTGACGTGATCTGCAGAGGTGTGACAGCTGGCAAAGGTGTACGTTATCCTTTTAAGTGTGCACTTCACTGTTGCGAAGATACAAGAAAATTGGAAGTAAGAATGGTAAGATTAGTGATGACATCACCTGGCTGTCGTCCAATAGCAGGTCTTTGATCCGGGGAAGGGTGCGTGACGAGCCGCTCTCCACGTGAGCATAGTGCACCTGGTAACCACGGATCTGGCCTTGGCGTTGCCTTGCCAACACAGATCGCCAGGTGACCCTGAGGGCCGTGGAGTTGAAGGGCTGGACCTCCACCTGCCGAGGGGCCGCACCCGGGACTGAGGAACACACACAAATCAAATTGTATTGTCACATGCGCCGAATACAACAGGTGTAGACCTTACAGTGACATGCTTACGTAAAAGCCCTTAACCAACAATGCTTTAAGAAGTTCTAAGAAAAACAAGTGTTAAGTAGAAAAAAACACGTAAGTAAATAATATAACGTAAAAGTGACTAGAAGGCCGGAATCCCAGAGTCTCCTCTTCACTGTTGACGTTGAGACTGGTGTTTTGCGGGTACTATTTAATGAAGCTGCCAGTTGAGGACTTGTAAGGTGTCTGTTTCTCAAACTAGACACTCTAATGTACTTGTCCTCTTTCTCAGTTGTGCACCGGGGCCTCCCACTCCTCTTTCTATTCTGGTTAGAGCCAGTTTGCGCTGTTCTGTGAGGGGAGTAATACACAGCGTTGTACGAGATCTTCAGTTTCTTGGCAATTTCTCGCATGGAATAGCCTTCATTTCTCAGAACAAGAATAGCCTGACGAGTTTGAGAAGAAAGTTATTTGTTTCTAGCCATTTTGAGCCTGTAATTGAACCCACAAATGCTGATGCTCCAGATACTCAACTAGTCTAAAGAAGGCCAGTTTTATTGCTTGTTTAATCAGGACAGTTTTAAGCTGTGCTAACATAATTGCAAAAGGGTTTTCTAATGATCAATTAGCCTTTTAAAATGATAAACTTGGATTAGCTAACACAATGTGCCATTGGAACACAGGAGTGATGGTTGCTGATAATGGGGCTTTGTACGCCTATGTAGATATTCCATAAAAACATCTGCTGTTTCCAGCTACAATAGTCATATACAACATTAACAATGTCTACACTGTATTTCTGATCAATTTTATGTTATTTTAATGGACCAAAAAAATTGCTTTTCTTTCAAAAACAAGGACATTTCTAAGTGAACCCAAACTTTTGAACGGTAGTGTACATGTAGGTAAAGCTAAAGTGACTATGCATAGATAATAAACAGAGAGTAGCAGCAGGGTAAATGAGGGGTCTGGGTAGCCCTTTAATTAGCTGTTCAGGAGTCTTATGGCTTGGGGGTAGAAGCTGTTAAGAAGCCTTTTGGACCCAGACTTGGCGCTCCGGTACCACTTGCCGTGTGGTAGCAGAAAGAACAGTCTATGACTTGGGTGACTGGAGTCTTTGACAATTTTCAGGGCCTTCCTCTGACACCGCCTGGTATATAGATTCTGGATGGCAGGAAGTTTGGCCCAGTGATGTACTGCGCCGTACATACTACCCTCTGTAGCGCCTTGTGGTCGGATGCCGAGCAGTTGCTATACCAGGAGGTGGTGCAAACAGTCAGGGGACTGCAGCTGCAGCTGTAGAACATTTTGAGGATCTTTTCAGTCTCCTGAGTTGGAATAGGCGTTGTCATACCCTCTTTATGACTGTCTTGGTGTGTTTGGACCATGATAGTTTGTTGGTGATGTGGACGGCAAGGAACTTGAAGCTCTCGACCTGCTCTACTACAGCCCTGTCGATGAGAATGGGGGCGTGTTCGGCCCTCCTTTTCCTGTAGTCCACAATCATCACTTTTGTCTTGATCACATTGAGGGAGAGGTTGTTGTCCTGGCACCACACTGCCAGTGTGATCTCCTCCCTATAGGCTGTCTCTTCATTGTCGGTGATCAGGCCTACCACCGTTGTGTTCTCGGCGGAATTAATGATGGTGTTGGAGTCGTGCTTGGCCACGCAGTCATGGGTGAACAGGGAGTACAGGAGGGGACTAAGCACGCACCCCTGAGGGGCCCCCGTGTTGAGGATCAGCGTGGCAAATGTGTTGTTACTTACCCTTACCACCTGGGGGCGGCCCGTCAGGAAGTACAGGATCCAGTTGCAGAGGGAGGTGTTTAGTCCCAGGGTTTTTAGCTTAGTGATGAGCTTTGAGGGCACTATGGTGTTGAACGCTGAGCTGTAGTCAATGAATAGTATTCTCACATACATAGGTGTTCCTTTTGTCCAGGTGGGAAAGGGCAGTGTTGAGTGCAATAGAGATTGCATCATCTATGGATCTGTTGGGGTGTTATGCAAATTAGAGTGAGTCTAGGGTTTCTGGGATAATGGTGTTGATGTGAGCCATGACCAGCCTTCATGACTACAGCGTGAGTGCTACGGGTCGGTAGTCATTTATGCAGGTTACCTTAGTGTTCTTGGGCACAGGGACTATGGTGGTCTGTTGAAACATGTTGGTATTACAGACTCAGTCAGGGACAGGTTGAAAATGTCAGTGAAGACACTTGTCAGTTGGTCAGTGCATGCTCGGAGTACACGTCCTGGTAACCATCTGGCCCTGCGGCCTTGTGAATGTTGACCTGTTTAAAGGTCTTACTCACATTGGCTATGGAGAGCGTGATTACACAGTCATCCATAACAGCTGATGGTCTCATGCATGTTTCAGTGTTACTTGCCTCGAAGCGAGCATAGAAGTAATTTCGCTTATCTGGTAGGCTTGTGTCACTGGGCAGCCCGCGGCTGTGCTACCCCTTGTAGCCCTTAATAGTTTGCAAGCCCTGCCACATCCGACGAGCGTCAGAGCTGGTGTAGTACGATTCAATCTCAGTAGTGTATTGACGCTTTGCCTGTTTGATGGTTTGTCTGAGGGCATAGCGGGATTTCTTATAAGGTTCCGGGTTAGAGTTCCCCTCCTTGAAAGTGGCAGCTCTACCCTGTAGCTCAGTGCGGATGTTGCCTGTAATCCTTGGCTTCTGGTTGGGGTATGTACAGTACGTACGGTCACTGTGGGGACGATGAAGCCAGTGACTGATGTGGTGTACTCCTCAATGCCATCGGACGAATCCCGGAACATATTCCAGTCTGTGCTAGCAAAACAGTACTGTAGCTTAGCATCTGCTTCATCTGACCACTTTCTTATTGACCAAGTCACTGGTGCATCCTGGTGTTTTTGCTTGTAAGCAGGAATCAGGAGGATTATGCCCGTATACAGCTCATTGAGTGCGGTCTTAGTGCCAGCATCGGTTTGTGGTGGTAAATAGACAGCTACGAAGAATATACATGAAAACTTTCACGGTAAATAGTGTGGTCTACAGCTTATCATGAGATACTCTACCTCAGGCGAGCAAAACCTCAAGACTTCCTTAGATTTCGTGCACCAGCTATTGTTTTCAAATACACATAGAACGCCACCCCTTGTCTTATCAGAGGCCGCTGTTCTATCCTGCCGAAAAGCTTAAAACCCGCCAGCTGTATGTTATTCATGTCGTCGTTCTGCCACGACTCAGTGAAACATAAGATATTACAGTTTTTAATGTCCCGTTGGTAGGATATACGTAATCGTAGTTCGTCTATTTTATTTTCCGTTGATTGTACGTTGGCTAATAGGATTGATGGTGAAGGGAGATTATCCGCTCGACGTCGGTTCTTTACAAGGCACCCAGACCTTTGTCCCCGATAGCTCCGTCTCTTTCTCCAGCGAATGATAGGGATGAGGGCCTTGTCGGGCGTCTGAAGGAAATCCTTCCCGTCCGACTCGTTAAAGAAAAAGTATTCCTCCAGTACGGGGTGAGTAATCGCTGTCCTGATATCTAGAAGATCTTTAAGGTCATAAGACGCAGTGGCAGAAACATTATGTACAAAATAAGTTACAAATAACACGAAAAAACATACACAAAAGCACAATTGGTTAGGTGATCGTAAAACGGCTGCCATCTCCTCCGGCGCCATCATCCACACACAACATATAATTACTCTATCAATACATTGATCAGTTGATCAATGTACACACACCCACACACACACATACTCACCGTCGTCGTCCGTACGGCAGAGCAGCGCCGGGCTCTCCGGTCCGGACCCCTCGGTAGTGAAAGCTGCCAGGATAACGCGGTACCAGGTCCACTTTTCTAGCCCCTCCAACACCACTTGCCCCTGCTCTGGGGGGATGGGAGGCCCCTTCACCTCCGGACCCTGACCTTCAACCCTGGCCCCAGACACCACTTGCTGGTAGCGCAGCTCATAGCCAGTCAGCACGCCATTTTGGGTCTCAGTGGGTGGTGGTTTCCAACTTACCCTCAGGGAGGTGGACCTGGGGCTGTCACAGGACACGCCTAGGGGCGCAGCCGATGGCTCTGATTGGACGAGGGGCAGGAAGAGGAAATTTGCAGGGGCAGGGGGAGTAAGGAACGCAGAAAGAAGAAAGAGAAAGCAAAGAGACAGTGACAGAGAGAGGTTGAAAACACCAAGCAAAACAAGAATATAAGAAAATGGTGTAAAAAGGAATTGAAACTAAACCAAGGAAAACTCAACTATAAGGGAAAATAATACAGAACTAAATGAAAAGAGAAGGCCTCGAAAGACAAACAAACATGACTCGGCTAAACAGAGAAACAAAGGCTCCAACACAGAAGACAAAGCCATTATGGAGGCAGAAATAAATGAATAATGTTACCTAGGTAATAAGATAAAGGAGAAGACAGGGGGTATCCATGCAGAGTGGACAACTTAATTACCGCCCAGGAGGATATGCAACTGATACCGGATGGAAGGCTTTCTCTTGTCTTCTCTGACCAATGGCAGCACAGTGATTTATGACTAGCTTAGTGGGGCTGGATAAGGACAGAGCTATACTGTAGGTCAAGGGTTCTTGTACCTTTTCAGCCTGGGACCCAAATGAGAAATTCATTGTTTTCCTGGGATCCTGGAATGTTGATTGAATGATCTGCTTTCTAATTATTAAACGATAGGGAGGATCCATTTCTATAGAAGAAGTCAATTTATATTCTCAGCATCTTAATATAGGCCACATGGAAAATGCATTTTGACATGTCCCTCCTCCGGTTTTAGATTATAAAGACTTTAACTCACGTTTTCACCAACAAGCCCTAGTTACTTTGTTGCTTTGACAAAGTCATTTCTGAAGATGAATTTATTTCATTTTAAGGTCAACCCTGTTACGTGAACTGAACTCTTGTTTTAATATGAATATGAATATATGTATGAATATGAAACCATTCCTTTTTAATTGCACGTCAACACTGTTACCCATAGATAGATATGAAATGTGTTAGAAATGTGTTCAAAAATATATATATTGTGAATCTTGCGTTCAATTTCCCTCCCTGTGACACGCAACAAGCTTCCATTCCCCCTGTCACAAGAGGAGTCATTGCTTACTGCTTTATTGCTTGAAAACTTCAACCCTGTTACGGTCAACCCTGTTACTTTCATTGCCAATCTTTTTTTTTTACATTTTTCTTAATTTAACCTCTTGAGATGGGAAAACATGTTTTTTCAACATCTGCGTTGCTTCCTGTTTGGGGTTTCAGGCTGGGTTTCTGTATAGCACATTGTGACATCGGCTGATGTAAAAAAGGGCTTTATAAATACATTTGATTGGTTGATTGATGAACTTGAACGTGCTCTTTATGACAGAATGTAAACATTTGGTGAAATAAATATATATTTTTACCATTTTACACTACCTAAAAGTCACTCTATTGGTGGAACGACCCAGATACTGTATAGAGTTCAGCGGTTAATCCTCTATCTTGCTACCAAAGGTTTCTTGACATTATTCTCAGTGGAATGTAATAATTGTGTTGGAACTTTGCCAAACTCTTTATATCTTTTAGTGCTTCTTCAACTGCCCTATCCTCATGTCTTAAAATTAGGTTCAGGGATTTGAAATGTCAAAGAAAAAGGTGGAGAGCAGGGTTCGAGGAAACTGAAACGAGAACCAAAAACAAATACTTTCATGAAAGTTGACCTCATGCGACGTCAGAGGAACTAGGAGATAGAACACGAGTAAAGGCACACGACAGAAGAACAGTAAGGATAAGAGACATAAACAGGCACTGTTTGAGACACTTACCTGTCTCTCCGACTAATAGCACACAGGACCTTCTTACCATGCAACCAGAGACACCACACATCACATTTAACCAAAACATTAAAGGTGCAGAGGGAAAGGTGTGCATTTGACTGGAGTATTTTGGATTTTGACAGATATGTGAGTCTGACACTTGAGCTGCAGCCTTAGTACCAGTAGCCTGGGGGAATAATCACGATGTGCACCAAAGCCAAGTGGTAGCACGCTAACTGTGCCAAGCTGAGTGTGAAATGCATTCTGCTCCATGAAATAAAATGCATTCAGTCTCCTCAACAGCCACCCACGGGTCTAACCTGCGTTTGTAGGTAAGGCACGTAGAAAGATTCTGTTGGTGAATGTACGTCCTTTGTAAGTCATATGGTGTACATTTTTTCCCAGGTAACAAATGCATAATTAAATATTAAAAAGGAATATTTTACCTTTAAGGCAGGATACAGACCTACGACCTCCAACACTTACCTCTAATAAAGGCAAAACATATAGAATATCCTCACGACTATTGACATTTGACCTGTAACAGTGAGCTTCCTGAACTGGAGAAAAAAAGTCCACTTTTGACCAACTTTGAAGGAAAGAAAACCGTATGAAGGAGTGAAGAAAGTTAAAGAGGGGGAAAAAACAGAAAGCGCCGTCCGCTCGGGACTTTTCACTGTGTGAGGAAAAATGAAGGTAAAAACCAAAATGCTGGTGCGCTGGACGTCAGGCACACTCGAAATACAGAGGAGATGGATAGGGGGATGGATGAGTGCACAGGATAAATGAGTGGATGAGAGGACAAGATGGATTGGTGTGTAGACGACTCCCAGGGTCCAGTGACTCTGGAGCTGTGTGGGAGACAAGCAGCAGGAGTGCAAACACTGTAACGTTACACAGTGTGTGTTTTGCAGGTGTGACAAAGGGAAAACATACTGGCTTGTGATGTCCTCTGGACCAGCTCGTTGGTGAAGGCTCCGATGCCTTTGTTAGAAATGGCTGCCAGGGAGAAGGAGTACTCTGTGTTAGCCCTCAGACCCTCCACTGTGTACGACGCCCGGGGCCCAAACGTCAACTTCTCCTGTTAGAGAGAGAGAGATGGGGAAGGGAGAACATTAATAAAATAAAGAGAGAAGGGGTAGAGAAAGAAAGAAAGAAAGGGAGGGATTACTCTGGATTATCTGTGTGTATTAAATCCATTTAATAATCGCAGTTCTTTCCTGCAGTCAATGACCAAACACGCCCTCTTTGGCCTCACGGGTGGAATGTTATTTAGATATTTCATAATTAACAAAGATTAATCTGGTGTTTCTTTGTCAAACAGTTTTGTTATATTTCAGACGTCTGTGATGTATATAAAGTGTAATATTGGGAAGCAAACTCCAAATTGATTATATTTCTACATCTGCCATGGTACATCTGTCTTCTTTCTTGTAAGCCAATAACCATGTGTGTGAGGTGTACTTGATTAAGACCATCAAGCATCACTCTGTGTGACCCTGATGTAGCCCACTGCAGTAAAAGGTTCATGAAATGTACTTCGTATGGAAGAAGAAGTCTTACCAGGCTGCCAAACTTGACAGGTTTGTAGAGCAGTTCGTAGTTGACGATGCCCTCCTTGGTGTAGGAAGGTTCCCAGGTGAGCTGTATACTGGTGTCTGTCACCTTTCCCACTTTGAACTTCCCTGGCTGCCCTGGAACTACAGGGGACAGGAGAGGAGAGAGGACAAGAGTTAGAATTCACCTCTCTAGCATTCAGTCAATTAGTCGTTTCTGGACTGTTCAATTAATCCTTTGTTTAAACAGACCAGTCTTATTAAGATGGAAGACTGTTACAAGGGAGCCCTGCAGATCTTTATGTTACTAACCTTAAACATTACTGAAGCACTTTGACATGAACCAGGTCAGAAAATAGTGTACGCACGCACGCACACACGCACACACACACACACACACACACACACACACACACACACACACACACACACACACACACACACACACACACACACACACACACACACACACACACACACCTCCGGGCAGAACTTTAACATGGACGGAGTCAGAGAAGGGTCCGTCTCCCACAGAGGTGAAGGCCAGTACTCTGACTGTGTATGTCTCAGAGGGTACCAGGCTCTGGATGGTGGTGATGGTGCTGTCCTGGACGTTATGGATCTGCCACAGACTCATGGGCTGAGATGGGTCCATGGTGTAGTACACCCGGTAACCTTTCACCTGGATGGAGAGAGTGAGGGAGGGTAGGAGAGAGAGAGAGAGAGAGAGAGAGCGAGAGCGAGAGAGAGAGTGACAAAGAGAGAGAAAGGGCGAGAGAGAGAGAGAGAGAGAGAGAGAAAGAGAGAGAGAGAGAGAGAGAGAAAGAAAGAAAGCGAAAGAGTGTTAGTTAACCTCTCACGTCTGGTCCATGTTGGTTTGTTTGTGTTTGGAAGCTATTATATATTTTGACATCAATGCACATTCCATTATATTGGACCTATGTTGCTAGCTGAGCTAGATAAACATTGCATTAGCTTCAAGGTTGACATGACCGTTATAATTTAATAACTAGATGACCTTTCAACTGACCTCTACCTAAAGCCTAACCATTATAGTGTGTGATTTAAACTGTAATATGTATGTAGCATCATTTGTATTATCTGTTTATGATGCATTGCCCTCATCTTGTTATTGTGATTATTGTTGCTTATGTTGATTCCATTATTCAGCTTGTTATTTTTAGACTGCCCCGGGAATAGATGTTTATCTAGCTAACTATTGCCTATTGCACCTCAGTGTTCTGAGACGTTCAGTATTGTTTGAGAAGTGGATTACTGTGCATTATCCCTGCTCTTAATAAAACAACGGATTAATTCACCCATTTCAATTGTCTTTCACCTGTCCGTTGGGCTCCTCCGGTTCTTCCCAGCGGACCATGACAGTGTTCTGGGAGATGATCCTAGCCTGGACGTTCCTGGGGGGGCTAGCCGGGGCCTGTTCCCCTGTCCTGGCCTCTACCCGGGTGGACGAGGGGCCCTGGCCGATGCTGTTGAAGGCCGACACCCTAACCTCGTACTCCGTGTTGGGGTAGAGCCCTCCGATGCTGTACCTGGTGGTGGTGATACCGTCCACCGCCTCATACTTGCTGTCCGGTGTCTTGGCCCGGTACTGGATGATGTAATAGGACACCGGGTCGGGGTTACCGGAGTCCCAGGTGATGGTAACGCTGGTGGCGGTCGTCTCTGTGACGATGGGGGTACCGGGAGGCTTGGGAAGAGCTGTGACGATAGAAGCAGATATTTTTTTAACTGTCTTTAATAATGTCTTAAGGCAGATAGGGGGAGACTAGTGTCCCTTACTCTTGGCGGACACCTGCGAGATCATAGGTAGCCCTAACTATCTAATATACATGTTTAATGTGGCTGTTAGGGGCAGATATGTTTTAATGGGAGAGAAGAAAGCCAGCGAGCGGGACACAGTGGAAGCACAGTTAGAAAACTAAAGGATGTCCCTTACTCTTAACTGACACCTGTGCGGTGGCCTCTATAATCCCCAGACTGCTCATAGCCACGCAGGTGTAGTTGGCCGACTCTCTCACTCCGTTGAGCTCCAAAACATTGCGTCCCACCGGCATCTCGTCTTCCGGGGTCAGGTCCTCAATACCCAGCATCCATTTGACATAGGGCATGGGCGAGCCCACCGCCACACAGGTGATGTTGACGCTGCCGCCAGGCATGATCTCATGGTTGGCGGGCAGGATGGAGAAACGAGGGGGCACGCGACGCACTGGGAGAGGAGGAGAGGGGGAAGACAGGGGGAGGATGGGGAGAGGGGAATGAGGAGGGGGAGAGGGAGGGACAGGAGAGGGCGAGAGAGAGAGGGGGTAAGAAAGATACAGAAAGAGAGAGAACGAAAGAGAGAGAGAGAAAGAGAGAGAGCGAGAGAGAGAGAGAGAGAGCGAGAGAGAGAGAGAGAGAAAAAGAGAGAGAGGGGTAACAGAAAGGGTAGAATGATCTTCACTGCTTTTACAGAAGTTCTATAAAGGAATATTTCACGTTTAATCAAAACCACATTGGTAGTTTTGAAAAGGCTAATGATTGCAATTGAAATACACAGATTCCATGTTGAGAGACTGCTGACTATCTCAAGTTACATTTCACCCTGCACATGAAACCTATTGTACGACTCTCATGTCTTAGCCACTGTGCAACAACCCATTGTATATTTCACAAGACATCACTTGCTATTCTGGACACATCACTGTAGATGCCAAGCTAGAACACGCCCTCTTCCCCAATCCCTGTTACAAAACAAGATCTACAATACAAATATTGGAGCTCTGGGCTGCACAAAATACCATTGCCATTTTCTCTGAAGAGCTGAGATGAGCAAAATCAAACTGATGTGAAGACCTAAACTAGAGCTGAACTCGCCCTGCAGTGAAGCTCAAGGCTGCTGACTGAAAAAGAGAAACTTCGCCAGAAACTTGAGTGAGAAACTTCAAAGAGACTTCTGTGCCTCCAGGGTGAGTTCTCCACTGCAGACGAGGGCCCTTTAGATACGTGGCGCTGGCCGAGCCGATCAACAAAACCTGCTCTATCAGTCAGACAACATGCACAGAGTGCTCCTGTTAACTGTAATTGTGCTGAATCTGAATCACTAGCTATCTGTCAGGTCTATCTTATATAAGATGCATCGAGAGATAGAGCTCATGGGTCACATGCATTCCTGGACGACTTTATAGAGTTAACTATGCTCATGAAGAACCCGTGGGAGAAGAGAGAGGGGGAAGAAGCGAGAGAGAGCGAGAGAGAGAGAGAGAGAGAGAGGGAGGGAGAGTATTGTCTGGTTCCTCTTCCAGACAATGACAATCAATGTGGCAAATCACAGCCTCATTGTACAACCAGAATACCAGATGAACACAGCAATGTTGGAAATAAATAAGCAATGTAAAGAAAGAGTGGATGATGGAGATATAAATAGGTGTCGTTGCAATTACAAGGGTTAACGCGTTGAACACGGTAAATAAGGAAACATCAAGGCATCCATCATGACAGAGAGAGAAAGAGAGAGAGATAAATAGAAAGAGAGATAGGATGTGCATGCTTTTATTAATAAAAAAAAGTATGCACATTTGTCTGTTGATCCTACACACCAGGGTACAGATGGAAATGTCAGAATGCAGAAGAGAGAGAAAGAAGGGCGGGAGATTAGAAGAGAGGGATGCGGACAGAGAGGGTAAGAGGGGAAGGAGAGGATAAGAAAGGGGGCAAAGGACAGAGGGGGAAGAGGAGAAGAAAGGAGGATGGGGGGGCGGGGGAAGAGAAAACACATGGTGCTCTTGAAACTGCTGTTTGGTTCTTCAAAATCAGGCTTTTATTGGTGGATGTCATAGGAATAGAAACTAGGTACCTCAAGGCTGCAACACAGAGGACTGAAGTACAAAATAGACAGATAGACAATCAGACAGACAGACCAACGACTCTAGATGGGCAGGAGTGGATGCAAGGTGAGGGCAGACAGACAGACTGACAGACAGACAGTATAAATATTGGCTAGCATCAAGACTCAACACTGTATCTTAATCAGCTGTTTGAATCATGTGTTTGACTCACAATACAGGAATCTCCACTCACTCAGTGGGAGTAAAACAGGGGGAAACAGCCTTTATAGAATCACTGGCCTCAGTCTTCGCCCAAATGATTCTCAGCCGATCCATTTAATGTAAAATAGCCATTTTTAGATCCATTAATAAACTTCACCTAGGGTTGAAATATCTTCTCTAGGTTCCATGAATTTCACAGTATTTCTAGTCTTCCACAGATAGAACGCAAACTATTCACCAAAACCAAATACGAATGAACATTTTGGCATCTTCAAATGATTCAATAGTTCAGTAGACATGACCCCATTTCTCCATAACAGTGCCATACATTTGGAGTGATCCTAGAATACCAACAGATACCCAGAATTGGACACCAAAGTTCAAGACAAAAAAAGAGACATTTGAAAAAAAGATGTATAAAAAAAGAGACATTTGTCTAAAAAAAAGAGAGACAAAAACAATTTCAACTGTTATAACAGATATCAAATCAAAAAGCAGGCAGGCAGGCAGATTCTCTCCAGAGCAAGAACGAGACAGAGACAAACAGGGACAGAGTGACCAGCATGCAGCAGATAAGAGCAACTATCCATACAATCCAGCTTTACCTTTTATATGACAAAACAAAACTCTTAAAGTACGTGTATAATGTTGCCTTTTACGTGTAGTGTACTTATCTAACGACATCATTTTGCCTAGAAGTTCACTTAAAGTTTGGAGACTGGTTTACAATGTGTCCAATTCAATCTGAAGAAGAGCACATTGATATTTACAGTACGTCAAGTAGGAAAGTAGGCTACATCCAGCACTGCAGGTATTAATACAAGAAGACAGTACAATATTCAAGCGCATGCTGAACAGAGAGCATCTGAGATTAGGACAGGCACAAATGATTAACCTATTCCATTATGTCACCGTGGATAGGGGGGCTTCAATAATATGTATCATAAACACTAACAGACGTCTATGTGGATGTAGCATCACTAAAACAATGTCGTATTTAATATAACGGAATATACAGTTCATTCGCAAAGGATTCAGATAAAAGATGTATCTCTGGTCAGAATGCTGATGGAAAAGCGTATCTCCTAGAAGCTCCCAGTTGTGTTAATAGCGTAGCCTACTATATAGTCCAGGGTGATAGCTGCAATGCAATGATGTATTCTAGTTCCCTCCAGCATCAATAACAGGCTTTCCCACAGGGAACAGTTGATCAGGTTGTGAGACCATAGCAGATGGTGACTGGGAGCTGGGATACTGTTTCATTTCAGTAGCACAGCACACTAAAGCCCAGTTGGCATTTTCACAAGTTAATCCAGCCTCATCTAATATAGAAGTGGAGAGGTGTTTCATTAATGTGTGCATTGTATGAATATATATATCGATATAGAGGTGGGTAAATCTTTCATTTCAACTGCCGATCAATGGAGGTCATCATATCGTTTCATAAGCGCAGCAATGCGCCGTATAGCAGCTGAATAACCATATAATTACATAGGATCTCTGTGTGAATAACACTATACTGGGCATGGACATGATCCACTGAAAAAAACGTTCATGTTTTGTGCAATTAAATACTATTGTACATTTTGTTTACCTGCATATAAACACAGATAATGTACATAAAGAAGTACTGTGCGTTGGCCTCTGGTTGTGTTGTGTCAACCTTTGCTGACCAAACAAGTGTGCAAATAATTATAAGTTACTTCTGTGGCTCTTTAAATGCCACTTAAATAAAGCCTTATTTGACTGCTTCATTTCCCCTAGGGGGATATGAATACCGCTCAACCAATCAGAAAACAAGCTACACTGAGTAGGCAAACAGTAGCAGACCAAGAGGACACACAGAGACAGAGACACACACTGGCAATGTGACACACAACATGCCGCAAGTGCAGAAGCACGGCAGTGACATAACACAAGCCCACACAGACAGAATGGCCGACACAAGACAAGGGACAAGACAATACGGAAATCAATCAATTCAACATACACAAGCGCACGCGCACACACAAACAAACAGAGCCGCGCACACACAGAGTTACACGGTCAGGGTACAAGGCATGCAAGCGCTGCCACCGCTCTCCCGCCATGCGCAGACAGCCTCCTTTTAATTTCCAATTCCTGGGTCTCCATGGCAACAAGACACTTTCCATGCAGAGAATGTCGCGCGCACGGATGAAAGCAATAACAACGGTCTGCAAACAAGGCCTCACAATGCAATCAATGCAAACGGCTGTGTAGGCAGGTGGCCTCGTTAGAGAGCTCAGGTAAAAGTCTTCGGTCAAAGAAATGTGTTCATCAAATCCAATTTGACACGAGGGTTATTCATACCTCTGTTCTAGCCGGTTTCAGACCGGTTTTCTCTCTCCTCACTTTAGGAATTCTCCTAACTTTAGGAGTAAATGTGTTATAGAAAGGAAGTAGCGAAGGAAAATAAAGGACGCACCAACCTTCTCGTAGCTCTGGGGGATGTAAGGGGGTTGATGTAGAACACAATGACGTGAGGGGGAGAGAGAGAACGGGGAAACACAGAGAGAGTAAAAATGGCCAGCTCAAAGCCTCACTCGCACGCACGCACACGCACACACACACACACACACACACACACACACACACACACACACACACACACACACACACACACACACACACACGCACATACACACACACACGCACATACACACTGGTTCTCACAGAACCACAGAACCCACTTAAAATGGAGAATCAGGAACTTCGAATTCAAGGGCTCAAGAGCTTAGAACAGCGAGTCTAGAACCCATAAAACTGAATCCAGAGGTCCCGGTCTCCCTTACCTCAGTCGAGGAACCTAGAATAGGGGTCTTAAACTTCTGGAGGGCCACAGTGTCTGCATTCTTTTTCGTATCTGATTTAGACTTGAGAAACCAATTGTATTCCCTAGCCAATCAGTGCATTAAAGTGGAAGATAGAAGCATAAACCCCGTGGCCCTCAATTTACAATAAAATAAAGAGGGATAGGACAATAGTGATGTCATACTGTAGCAAAGGCCCTCGAATTACACAGTGCAATAATACTTCCTGAAGAATCTGGTCATGTATGACGTCATTGGCCTATCCCTCTTCGTCTACGTCCATTCAGTGGCAGTTATTATAAAATAGAGCACCTTGACGCAACACTGGTGAAAACCCAGTTTAGTCTTGAATATTACCAATCTTAGGTCACCAACTGGTGTTTCACTTGGTGGTTAGGTTTGGTTGTGTTTGGTTAGTAGATGCCAATAGGAAGAAAATAAACAACAAAACAACATGTAAACAAACTAGCACTTAACACCTTGCTACATGTATAGTATAATAGTGACGGCTGTTACATGTGTGTTTGTTAAAGTGGTGTGTGTGTTATAACGCATGTGTGTGAGAGATCTTACACCCGGGGTCAGTTCCTACCTCGCACATACAGGTTGGCTGGGGAAGAGTAGCGTACGCCCTGAGAGTTAGTGGCCACACACTCATACTTCCCCTGGTCGGTCTCTTCACTGTTCTCGATCTGCAGGGCACCTGAAAGACAAAGAGAGAGAGATAGATAGAGCGATTGAGAGAGAGAAAGACAGAGAGAGATAGATGGAGGAGAGAGAGAGAGAAAGAGGAAAAAGAGACATTACAATGGGTTAATTATTGATACATTCATAAATGAAATGTATTTTTACTCATCAACCCTCGTGCATCACCTAAAACTGATTAAAACTACCATTTAAAATGAGGGATTTTCCATTACTGGTTCATTTCTGCCATGAAAAATCCATGTTCCCCCACAGCAAGCTAAATGAGAGTAGTGAACGATGCACTATAGGAGTCCCTGGGGCACATCTGAAGTCAAACAGAGGACTCAACATGGCAACACTTGAAATCCCCATTTAGCCTTCTCCCCCCCTCTGTTTCTCTGCACAATTCACTGAGGTGTATAGCAGCGTTGCACATTATTATGCCAGGCTCCTAAACCATGTTATTATGGCACATTATTATTATTCTTCCATTCGTTTTCTCCTGGAGCATGGTCTGCGGTAAACCCTTCACAATGCTTACAAGGCCCTTATCACAAACTGTGTGTGTTTGAAATGGGGCTAGGGGCTAGGGGCGGAACCACACACAAGAGTGTGCACAAGCAAATAAATATGCACGCACACGCCAACCACCCCCACCGGACACACACACCTTATCAGAAAAAGTGTGTTAGACATGGAGACAGAGGAGGGACCACAAAAGCAGGGGATTACTTAAATCTACCGCACAGTGGGGAAAATGAAACAAGACAACGACAAAACAACTCTCTCAGAAACACGCACGCACGCACGCATGAACACACACACACACACACACTCAGCTGCTTTCAGACTCACAAAGGCTCATAGCAGTGTGACGGAAAAGCGTACTACAGAATATGACAATAACACAGTGTGGATATGGTACGGTGGGTATTTCTGTGTAAGACCTGTAACTGTGTATCCGTGTAGAGAGGGGAAGAAAACAAGGAACTAGGTGAGTCACTGAGACACAGTTGCAGATACGCTGTTCAACAACTTGGCTCAGAGGACGGAATACTTCAAATATATATTTTTCTTCTGGACAGTGCAGGGGCGGTTCCAGGCATAAGTGACATTAGCGGTCACTTAGGGGCAACCGGTGGTTGTTGTCCTT
Source organism: Salvelinus namaycush (assembly GCF_016432855.1). NCBI lineage: Eukaryota > Metazoa > Chordata > Actinopteri > Salmoniformes > Salmonidae > Salvelinus > Salvelinus namaycush. The sequence continues at coordinate 7,682,670 of NC_052331.1, forward strand.
GATGATATTTTTGGCCTTCCTGTGACATCAGGTGCTGTAGGTGTCCTGGAGGGCAGGTAGTTTGCCCCTGGTGATGCGTTGTGCAGACCGCACCACCCTCTGGAGAGCCCTGCGGTTGTGGGCGGTGCAGTTGCCTTACCAGGTGGTGACGCATCCCGGCAGGATGCTCTCAATTGTGCATCTGTAAAAGTTTGTGAGGGTTTTAGGCAACAAGACAAATTTCTTCAGCCTCCTGAGGTTGAAGAGGCGATCATCTCCATGATCATCTCCTTTGTTTTATTGACGTTGAGTCAGAGGTTATTTTCCTGACACCACACTCCCAGAGCCTTCACCTCCTCCCTGTAGGCTGTCTCGTCGTTGTTGGTAATCAAGCCTACTACTGTTGTGTCGTCTGAAAACTTGATGATTGAGTTGGAGGCGTGCATGGCCACGCAGTCATGGGTGAACAGGGAATACAGGAGGGGGCTGAGCACGCACCCTTGTGGGGCCCCAGTGTTGAGGATCAGCGAAGTGGAGATGTTGTTTCCTACCTTCACCACCTGGGGGCGGCCCGTCAGGAAGTCCAGGACCCAATTGCACAGGGCGGGGTTCAGACCCAGGGCCTCGAGCTTAATGATGAGCTTGGAGAGTACTATGGTGTTGAATGCTGAGCTATAGTCAATGAACAGCATTCTTACATAGGTATTCCTCTTGTCCAGATGGGATAGGGCAGTGTACAGTGTGATAGCGATTGCATCGTCTGTGGACCTATTGGGGCGGTAAGCAAATTGAAGTGGGTCTAGATTGACAGGTAAGGTGGAGGTAATAGGATCCTTAACTAGTCTCTTAAATCACTTCATGATGACAGAAGTGAGTGCTACGGGGCGATAGTCATTTAGTTCAGTTACCTTTGCATTCTTGGGTACAGGAACAATCTTTAAGCATGTGGGGACAGCAGACTGGGATAGGGAGAGATAGGGAGAGATTGAATATGTCCGTAAACACACCAGCCAGCTGGTCTGCGCATGCTCTGAGGACGCGGTTAGGGATGCCATCTGCGCCGGCAGCCTTGCGAGGCACTGTGTTATCCTCAAAGCAGGCAAAGAATGTGTTTAGCTTGTCTGGAAGCAAGACGTCTGTGTCCCCGACGTGGCTGGTTTTCCTTTTGTAACCCATGATTGTCTGTAGACCCTGCCACATATGTCTCGTGTCTGAGCCGTTGAATTGCGACTCCACTTTGTCTCTATACTGATGTTTTGCCTGTTTGACTGCCTTGCAGAGGGAATGACTACACTGTTTGTACTCTGCCATATTCCCAGTCATCTTGCCATGTTTAAATGTGATGGTTCGCACTTTCAGTTTTGCGCAAATGCTGCCATCAGTCCACGGTTTCTGGTTAGGGTAGGTTTTAATAGTCACAGTGGGTACAACATCTCATATACACTTCTTGATGAAATCAGTAACCGTCTCAGTGTACACGTCAATATTATTCTCGGAAGCTACCCGGAACATATCCCAGTCCGCATGATCAAAACAATCTTGAAGCATGGATTCCGATTTGTCAGACCAGCGTTGAGTAGTTCTTAGCACAGGTACTTCCTGTTTGAGTTTCTGCCTATAGGAAGGGAGGGGCAAAATGTAGTCGTGGTCAGATTTGCTGAAAGGAGGGTGGGGGAGGTCCTTGTATGAATAACAATGGTTGAGTGTTTTTCCAGCGCGAGTACTACAGTCAATATGCTGATAGAATTTAGGTAGCCTTTTCCTCAAATTTGCTTTGTTAAAATCCCCAGCTACAATAAATGCAGCCTCAGGATATATGGTTTCCAGTTTGCATAAAGTCCAGTGAAGTTCCTTGAGGGCCGTCGTGGTATCGGCTTGAGGGGGGATATACGAGGCTGTGACAATAACCGAAGAGAATTCTCTTGGGAGATAATACGGTCGGCATTTGATTGTGCGGTATTCTAGGTCGGGTGAACAAAAGGACTTGAGTTCCTGTATGTTATTACAATTAAACCATGAGTCGGTAATCATGAAACACACACCTCCGCCCTTCTACTGTCGGCGCAATGAACTGAGAATACAGATGGCTGGACCGACTCTGACAGTATATCCCGAGAGAGCCATGTTTCTGTGAAACAGAGTATGTTACAATCGCTGATGTCTCTCTGGAAAGAAATCCTTGCCCTGATCTCATCAACTTTGTTATCCAGGGACTGAACATTAGTGAGTAATATACTCGGAAGCAGTGGGTGGTGTGCGCGCCTCCTAAGTCGGACTAGAAGACCGCTTCGAGTCCCTCTTTTTCGCAGGCGTTGTTTTGGATCTGCCTCTGGAATCAGTTCAATTGCCATGGGTGGTGCGAACAAAGGATCTGCTTCGGGAATGTCGTATTCCTGGTCGTAGTGCTGGTGAGTTACCGCCGCTCTGATATCCAATAGTTCTTCCCGGCTGTATGTAATAACACATAACATTTTCTGGGCTAACAATGTAATAAGAAATAACAAAAAACTGCAAAGTTTCCTATGAACTAGAAGCGAGGCAGCCCTCTTTGTCTGCGCCATCTTTTAGGATATGTAAGTTATAGCAGTTGTAGCATGAGGTAACATGTGGAAAGTGGGCATTCATCACTGGTATTCATGTGAGAAGGTGGATGTGAACCCTGGTCTTCTGCTTGTAGAGTAGAGTTAACATGGACTCAAGTCAACATTTTTTAAAGTTAAATTTAAATCAACTTATTTCAATTCAGAATAGGGCCTAGGGAGAATATTTTTCTGTGAAATTCCACCTTTATTTGTTTCTGTCCTTTATTTAGACAGATTAGAAACAGGAGGAGACAGATGAAAGTGTGACTTGAACCCCCGACTGCTGGGGTAGTAAGATGACACATTTCTTTTGAATTTTACCCACTGAAGCAGACAGTCAACCATATCAGAAGACACATGTTTAAAGTCAAAATGTGAACTACAAACATTGTGTGGCCAAACTGTTCAGAATTCAGGTGGAGAGAGGGCATTCGTGGCAGGTGTGTCCTCTAGGAAACTCTATGGTCAAGTTAAAAAAAACAGCCATGTTTCAGGTCTTCACGAACTCAGATAGGTGAGAGCACACCAAACGCTCAGAAGAAACTCTACAAAAAACAATCCAAGAAAGTATATGTCAATGAATACGTGCGTACACATGTTATCACATTGTAGCATTTCGGATGCTAAATGCTAATAGTCCAAGTCAAACAGCCATTTTGATTCATTGATATGTTTTCTTGATGCTACATGCATAGTCACTGCCAATTTAGCCTGCTCTAGTTTTGACCTTCCACACCACGTTTTTTTTATTTTTTAACACAATATACTTGCAGTGAAGCCACTCAACAACTACATCACATTAGTCATCTAACAGACTCACATGGAGAGCAACACACAGAGGCAACCACATGTTATTGCATCCCACTTTTGACATTCATATTTATATCTTGTTGCTATATTTGCAAAACTTCATCACATAAGCATTTTGCATATTGCTATTGATATGTTTAATAATTGTATATGTATATTGTCACGTTCCTGACCTGTTTTCCTTGTTTTTGTATGTGTTTAGTTGGTCAGGGCGTGAGTTGGGGTGGGCATTCTATGTTATGTGTTTCTATGTTGGGTTAAATGTTGCCTGATATGGTTCTCAATTAGAGGCAGGTGTTTGACGTTTCCTCTGATTGAGAACCATATTAAGGTAGGCTGTTCTCACTGTTTGTTTGTGGGTGATTGTTGCTGTGTCTGTGTTTGTGCACCACACGGTACTGTTTCGTTTTGTTTAGTCTGTTCGTGCGTTCTTCGTTTTATGTTAGTTCGCATGTTCAGGTCTGTTGACGTCGTTTGTTGTTTTGTAGTTTGTCTTGTATTTTCGTATTCGTTATTATAATTAAATTCATTATGTCTACATACCTCGCTGCGTGTTGGTCCGATCCATGCTCCTCCTCGTCTGAGGAGGAGAACGACTTCGACAGCCGTTACATATATTGTAACTAATATTATAGAATGTGATAACGTAATTATGCATTCATGTACTATCATTATTCCTTGTTAATATTTTCTATTTCTTTGTCTCCCTGCAGAAAAACAAACATACTAAGTTACCCACCGGCTGGCCAATCCTAACAAGAATTATAGACTAATGCCAACTGTGAATCATATCATCGGACTTACTTTTATACCTTAATTTAACTAGGCAAGTCAGTTAAGAACAAATTGTTATTTACAATGACGGCCTCGGAACAGTGGGTTAACTCAGGGGCAGAACGACAGATTTTTACCTTGTCAGCTCGGGGATTCAATCTAGCAACCTTTCGGTTACTGGCCCAACACTCTAACCACTAGGCTACCTGCCGCCCCGTATTGTGCTTCAATCCATCTGAACAACCTTCCATGCCATGTATCATCATCTGAATATAAAGACTCAGGTCAGAGACATTAGCATAATGGCTAATGGATCGCATTGAGTCCTGGGCTAAACTTTGTATAAGTGCTACTGCTAACATTAGCAGTCATTGCCTGTATTTTTTCCCATAAATTAGAAATATAATGCCATATTTCTGTTGATTTTGAAAAATATTAATATGATTAATACCTCACAGATCTTTGAATTGTCTTACTTTATCAATATAAAAGTGTGAAAGAACTGTTCATGTTTTGTTGTAATTTGAAAATTTGCAAAGAAAATTTTAACATTTGAAGCTTCAAAATCATGTCTTGAAAAAGTAATTTTGTACTCATGAATTATTATCCTGAACAAACGTATTCATTTATATTTTCACAAAACAATCTTTTCTCGTGTCCTTTGTTTAAGCATAATACTACTCATAACTAAAAAAGGTATTATGAGGAGTTTATAAACACACCATATAATAGCAGGGAATATACAAAAAGAGAAGGGATCTAATTCTGCACTACACAGGTTTGGAAAAACCATCATAGTGTTTAAGAGCTTTAGAGAAAGAGGAAAGGACACCAGAAGAGAAGTAACAGTGTTTCCAACCTTTTCCGGGTTAATGCTCCCAGTCTCAGGCAAGGTGTCGCACAACTTCATTATGTGGCGTTCCAACACACCATGTCACGTTTCAGAACACCCCGGGATCAATGTTTCAATAAACCTTTAATCTGTCCCAAAACCCTCATAACCATGTGTTTCAATACTGCAGCAAAGGTAAGGTTTCATCTTCGTTAAGGTAGTGGCAGCTCAGTTGCCACTAGTTTTAGTGTTACAAAGCACTTCATTTTAACAGCGTAGAGACAGACGGACATACAGTAAGACAGCGCAGGAGAGGTGCGATTGATCCAGACACTGTGTGTATGTGGGAGAGAGAGAGAAGGGGGGGAGAGAGATAGAGACAAAGCGAAAGTGAGAGAGGGAGAGAGAGAGAGAGAAGAAGGCAAAAGAAGCACAATTGAAATTGATAAAAAAAATCACAGATGACAACTGGTTTGATGCAGATTGTAAAATTATAAGGAAAAAACTTAGAACACTATCCAACCAAAAGCACAGAGACCCAAATAATGGTGAATTACGCCTTCATTACTGTGAGACTTTAAAACTCTATAAACGTACACTCAGAACCAAAAAAGCACAGTACAACAGCAAGCAGCTGACACTAATTGAGGAGTCCATAAACACAAACAACTTCTGGCAAAATTGGAAAAAACAAAAGAAATCTAAACAAGAGGAATTAGCGATACAAAATGGTGACATATGGACAACCCATTTTAAAACACTCTACAACACCGTTCAAATTGACACAAACGCAGAACAACGCCAAATTCATGAGAAGTTGAATGGATTAGAAAAAGCTATAAAGGACATTCAAAATCCACTGGACTCCCCAATTACTGACCAGGAGCTCTATAAGAAACTTCAGGCTCTCAAATTTAAAAAAGCATGCGGACCTGATAGCATCCTAAATGAGATGCTCAAACTCACTAGTGCAAAATTTAAATTGGCTATATTAAAACTGTTTAATTTGATCCTGAGTGTAGGTTATTTCCCTGACATCTGGAATCAAGGACTCATAACCCCAATCTTTAAGAACGGAGACAAATTTGACCCTCACAATTACAGAGGCATTTGTGTGAACAGTAACCTGGGGAAGGTTTTCTGTAGTATTATCAATGTAAGAGTTCTAAACTTCCTTAATAAGCACAATGTCTTGAGTAAAAGCCAAATTGGATTTATACCAAAACATCGCACAACTGATCATATTTACACCCTACACACCCTGATAGATAAACAGGTCCACCAAAATAATACCAAAATATACGCTTGCTTTATCGACTTCCAAAAAGCATTTGATTCTATTTGGCATACAGGACTGTTCTACAAAGTTATTGAAAGTGGTGTAGGGGGTAAAACATATGACATAATTAAATCAATGTATACTGGCAATACGTGCAGCATTAAAATTGGCAAGATAATAACAGAATTCTTTAACCAGGGGCGGGGCCTTCGCCAGGGTTGCAATCTGAGCCCTGCATTCTTCAATATTTACATTAACGAATTGGCCACTATTCTAGAAAAATCCTCAGCCCCTGGTGTTAGTCTCCACAATTCAGAAGTTAAATGCCTACTCTTCGCAGATGACCTATGCCTGCTGTCACCCACAGCACATGGCCTACAGCAGAGCCTGGACCTACTAAAATAATGATTTTCCAGAGAAGATCCAGATCTCAGGGAATTAGACTAAAGTTCTCAATTGGTACAAAATATATAGAGTACTGTACACACTACAATTACTTAGGTTTAAAAATAACCTCAACTGGACACCTTAATGAGGCAGTGAATGAACTGAGAGAGAAAGCACGCAGGGCATTCTACCCATTTAAAAAGCCACAAATAGACTCACACAGATGGAAACCAACTGAAAATGTAACATGTTTCATGTTAAACTGTAGTTAGTTTGTATCCTGTTTAGTGAATGATTACTGGGAGTATTAATGGAGTTCAGGTCATGAAACTGTGTGTTTGCTCATTTAGAAAGCCAGCTAGCCAGCTAGCCACCGAATAGCAGCACTGTATAAACTATTACATTACAACGGAACGACTTGATTAGTGTAGTGTTAGCTAGTGTTAGCTAGCTACATAGTTGTCTTTGCTGTCTTTGTATCTAAGATAATTGTGTAGTTTAGAGTAATTATCGGTTAGCTAGCCAGCTATTTTCGTCCGCCGCACTGCCGTTCTCCTACCTAGTCAACACTGCTAGCGAACACTGCTAGCTAGCCAACTCCTACCGAATAGCAACACTGTAGAAACTATTACATTACAACGGAACGACTTGATTAGCGTAGTTTTAGCTAGCTACATAGTTGTCTTTGCTGTCTTTGTATCCAAGATAATTGTGTAGTCTAGAGTAATTGTCGAGGTTACCTAGCCAGTTAGAGGTTACCTAGCCAGCTACACTTTCAAACAAAGTCAACAACGCAGCCACTGCTAGCTAGCCTATTTCACCAGCCAGCAGTACTATATCATTTTAGTCAATAAGATTTTTTGCAACGTAAGCTTAACTTTCTGAACATTCGAGACGTGTAGTTTCGAATATTGAGACGTGTAGTTTCGAGATTGTCATTCCAATCTCCTTTGCATTAGCGTAGCCTCTTCTGTAGCCTGTCAACTATGTGTCTGTCTATCCCTCTTCTCTCCTCTCTGCACAGACCATACAAACGCTTCACACCGCGTGGCCGCTGCTACTCTAACCTGGTGGTCCCAGCGCGCACGACCCACGTGGAGTTCCAGGTCTCCGGCAGCCTCTGGAACTGCCGATCTGCGGCCAACAAGGCAGAGTTCATCTCAGCCTATGCTTCCCTCCAGTCCCTCGACTTCTTGGCACTGACGGAAACATGGATTACCACTGATAACACTGCTACTCCTACTGCTCTCTCCTCGTCTGCCCACGTGTTCTCGCACACCCCGAGAGCTTCTGGTCAGCGGGGTGGTGGCACTGGGATCCTCATCTCTCCCAAGTGGATATTCTCTCTTTCTCCCCTGACCCATCTGTCTATCGCCTCCTTTGAATTCCATGCTGTCACAGTTACCAGCCCTTTCAAGCTTAACATCCTTATCATTTATCGCCCTCCAGGTTCCCTTGGAGATTTCATCAATGAGCTTGACGCCCTGATAAGTTCCTTTCCTGAGGATGGCTCACCTCTCACAGTTCTGGGTGACTTTAACCTCCCCACGTCTACCTTTGACTCATTCCTCTCTGCCTCCTTCTTTCCACTCCTCTCCTCTTTTGATCTCACCCTCTCACCTTACCCCCCTACTCACAAGGCAGGCAATACGCTTGACCTCATCTTTACTAGATGCTGTTCTTCCACTAATCTCATTGCAACTCCCCTCCAAGTCTCCGACCACTACCTTGTATCCTTTTCCCTCTCGCTCTCATCCAACACTTCCCACACTGCCCCTACTCGGATGGTATCGCGCCGTCCCAACCTTCGCTCTCTCCCCCCCGCTACTCTCTCCTCTTCCATCCTATCATCTCTTCCCTCTGCTCAAACCTTCTCCAACCTATCTCCTGATTCTGCCTCCTCAACCCTCCTCTCCTCCCTTTCTGCATCCTTTGACTCTCTATGTCCCCTATCCTCCAGGCCGGCTCGGTCCTCCCCTCCTGCTCCGTGGCTCGACGACTCATTGCGAGCTCACAGAACAGGGCTCCGGGCAGCCGAGCGGAAATGGAGGAAAACTCGCCTCCCTGCGGACCTGGCATCCTTTCACTCCCTCCTCTCTACATTCTCCTCTTCTGTCTCTGCTGCTAAAGCCACTTTCTACCACTCTAAATTCCAAGCATCTGCCTCTAACCCTAGGAAGCTCTTTGCCACCTTCTCCTCCCTCCTGAATCCTCCTCCCCCTCCTCCCCCCTCCTCCCTCTCTGCGGATGACTTCGTCAACCATTTTGAAAAGAAGGTCGACGACATCCGATCCTCGTTTGCTAAGTCAAACGACACCGCTGGTTCTGCTCACACTGCCCTACCCTGTGCTTTGACCTCTTTCTCCCCTCTCTCTCCAGATGAAATCTCGCGTCTTGTGACGGCCGGCCGCCCAACAACCTGCCCGCTTGACCCTATCCCCTCCTCTCTTCTCCAGACCATTTCCGGAGACCTTCTCCCTTACCTCACCTCGCTCATCAACTCATCCTTGACCGCTGGCTACGTCCCTTCCGTCTTCAAGAGAGCGAGAGTTGCACCCCTTCTGAAAAAACCTACACTCGATCCTTCCGATGTCAACAACTACAGACCAGTATCCCTTCTTTCTTTTCTCTCCAAAACTCTTGAACGTGCCGTCCTTGGCCAGCTCTCCTGCTATCTCTCTCAGAATGACCTTCTTGATCCAAATCAGTCAGGTTTCAAGACTAGTCATTCAACTGAGACTGCTCTTCTCTGTGTCACGGAGGCGCTCCGCACTGCTAAAGCTAACTCTCTCTCCTCTGCTCTCATCCTTCTAGACCTATCGGCTGCCTTTGATACTGTGAACCATCAGATCCTCCTCTCCACCCTCTCCGAGCTGGGCATCTCCGGCGCGGCTCACGCTTGGATTGCGTCCTACCTGACAGGTCGCTCCTACCAGGTGGCGTGGCGAGAATCTGTCTCCGCACCACGTGCTCTCACCACTGGTGTCCCCCAGGGCTCTGTTCTAGGCCCTCTCCTATTCTCGCTATACACCAAGTCACTTGGCTCTGTCATATCCTCACATGGTCTCTCCTATCATTGCTATGCAGACGACACACAATTAATCTTCTCCTTTCCCCCCTCTGATAACCAGGTGGCGAATCGCATCTCTGCATGTCTGGCAGACATATCAGTGTGGATGACGGATCACCACCTCAAGCTGAACCTCGGCAAGACGGAGCTGCTCTTCCTCCCGGGGAAGGACTGCCCGTTCCATGATCTCGCCATCACGGTTGACAACTCCATTGTGTCCTCCTCCCAGAGTGCTAAGAACCTTGGCGTGATCCTGGACAACACCCTGTCGTTCTCAACCAACATCAAGGCGGTGACCCGTTCCTGTAGGTTCATGCTCTACAACATTCGCAGAGTACGACCCTGCCTCACACAGGAAGCGGCGCAGGTCCTAATCCAGGCACTTGTCATCTCCCGTCTGGATTACTGCAACTCGCTGTTGGCTGGGCTCCCTGCCTGTGCCATTAAACCCCTACAACTCATCCAGAACGCCGCAGCCCGTCTGGTGTTCAACCTTCCCAAGTTCTCTCACGTCACCCCGCTCCTCCGCTCTCTCCACTGGCTTCCAGTTGAAGCTCGCATCCGCTACAAGACCATGGTGCTTGCCTACGGAGCTGTGAGGGGAACGGCACCTCCGTACCTTCAGGCTCTGATCAGGCCCTACACCCAAACAAGGGCACTGCGTTCATCCACCTCTGGCCTGCTCGCCTCCATACCTCTGAGGAAGTACAGTTCCCGCTCAGCCCAGTCAAAACTGTTCGCTGCTCTGGCACCCCAATGGTTGAACAAACTCCCTCACGATGCCAGGTCAGCGGAGTCAATCACCACCTTCCGGAGACACCTGAAACCCCACCTCTTCAAGGAATACCTAGGATAGGATAAAGTAATCCTTCTAACCCCCCCCCCCCCCCCCCTTAAAGAGTTAGATGCACTATTGTAAAGTGGTTGTTCCACTGGATATCATAAGGTGAATGCACCAATTTGTAAGTCGCTCTGGATAAGAGCGTCTGCTAAATGACTTAAATGTTAAATGTAAATGTAATAAGAGGAAATTGCCTAGGATCAGAGAGCAGGGTCAGGCCCAGAACCGAAGATGGACGGGCTAAACAAAGATGTATAGCTGGGCAGCTGACGCCTACATGGGAAGAGTATAAAATGTGTTGTGAACTTTCTAAATGGATGCACTCAGCTGACTGTATCCTTGGTATTAAGCACTTGAAACTTCTCTTGAGCTTTTGGTCTCAATTCCTTATTGCAAAGAGGTTTCATTAGCATTTTTATTTTTAACAAAACATTTTCACACACGCACACACAGACACACACACACACACACACACACACACACACACACACACACACACACACACACACACACACACACACACACACACACACACACACACACACACACACACACACCCACACCCACACACACACACAGGTTGAAAGAAACGCACAGAGACAGATAACAACATACATGGGAGTGGTTAAGAATGGTAAGCTATACAGGAAACTAGGGTAGACAAGCCCTGAATATGATTATTTGACTACTCCACATGTTCACTAAGCTAAGCTGTGTGGTTACAACGATTTAGCTACTCCTAATCTAAAGTGAAATTGGAAGTGGTCTCCAGATTTTATAGAGTTGATCATGTGCTTTCAGTGTCCCTCTCCCATGCCCAAAATTGAATAGGAGAGATGTCTGTCCATCATCACTAATCCGAGAAAAACTTAAAGGTTCACCCCTAAACCAAAGTTTGTTTGGTAATTTCACATGTCAAAAGTGGTCTAATGTCAAACTGAGTCCATATTGCACACCATATGTTGTGTGGATCTCACTTCGTACATTAGGGGCAATTCTGTAGGCCTCAAACCCAAATGAATGAGGAGGATTGGCCTGCAGAGTTCTCCTAATGCGTATGGCAGGACCTACACAACAGATGGTTGTCGAAAATGTACACCACTTTTGACTTATGAAGACTCTTGACAAACTTTGACTCTTGGACCAGATGCCTCACTACACCTCCTTAGGAGATGATGAATGGATGGATGTGTGTGTGTGTGTGTGTGTGTGTGTGTGTGTGTGTGTGTGTAGACACTGGAGGGAAGAGAGGGATCAGGGAAAGAGAGAGGGGCCGTAAAGAAGCAGAGAGGGATCTTCAGTGTCTTCGAGGGACTATAATGCAGAGGTTCTCAAAGTTGTTTACTTTTTGACCCATTAAATCAACAAAACCATGTTTCTAATCACAGCCGTCTCTAGTCAGTTTCTGTGACCCCAAAAGGACTGACTGTGACACATCAGTGGGTCCTGATCCACCATTTGGGAAAGACTGCTTTAACGGCGTAGTGACCGTAAGTAGTCTAAGAGACATACAATAAAAAGGTATGTGCATGGCTATGGTTACAGTAATACTTACTGAGGGCTGTTGACGATTATGGAGAAAAACAAAAAGGACACAAGAAGCAGGTGAGGGATGTGTTATTACCATGTTCTCCATGTGGAATTACCATGTTCTCCATGTGGAATTACCATGTTCTCCATGTGGAATTACCATGTTCTCCATGTGGAATTACCATGTTCTCCATGTGGAATTACCATGTTCTCCATGTGGAATTACCATGTTCTCCATGTGGAATTACCATGTTCTCCATGTGGAATTACCATGTTCTCCATGTGGAATTACCATGTTCTCCATGTGGAATTACCATGTTCTCCATGTGGAATTACCTTGCTTTACACTCTGGTTACATGTGCATAATGCTGTACTACACTACCCATAGTTCTGTGTGTATGTTTAAATATTGTTCTGTGTCTACCAACCTGGCATCTATAATTTCTCCTACATCATGTTCTTTATGGCAAAAATACTTGGATTAGTGTTTAATAGCCTTTTTGTATAAGTCATATAAGTGTATGTGTACATATCTTTCTCTGCAGACACTAGGGTTATTCATACCATAGTATCCCTTTGCAGAGTAAAAAATGACACAAAACAAACAAACACAAAAATGCAGAATGGAAAGATCGGGAAGTATGACAAACTGAAAGACCACAGTCAAACCAGCTTGACATAGAAATGTCAGGACAGGGGAACTGAATGTAGAAAACTAAAGAATCCCTTTTTGTCCGGTCACCCTCCCTCCTCCTTTCTCTCATGTGCCTCCGGAAAGTATTCAGACACCTTCCCTTTTCCCATTTCAGTTTTTTACTTTTAATACATTTGCAATAATTTCAAAAAAACAGTTTTTGCTTTGTCATTATGAGGTATTGTGTGTAGATTGATAAGGGAAAAAATCGATTTAATGCATTTTAGAATAAGGCTGTAACGTAACAAAATATGGAAAAAGTTAAGGGGTGTGCATACATTCCGAATGCACTGTTTGCCAGACATGCATAGATAATACGTCTGGCCTCTCCAGAAACATATATAAAATGACATTGAACATGAAGAGGGCTTCAAGGAGTGTGCTATGTACATCAGTTCAGATCTAGCTTACTCTGTAGTAGTCCATTGAGAGTTTTTCCCGAAGAACAAACCTCCCCAAAGACGTAATGAGGAATCCCGTGATTCATATCACCACTGTATTCCTCACCCATTTCTTTCTCTCTCTCTCTGCCTGGCCTCTCTCCCTCCCTTCCCTCTCTCCCTTCCATCTCACCTGAGCGTAGTTGTTTGATGCGTCCCAGGCTGGACCTGGGTTCTACAGGTAGGAAATCTTTGAACCAGGAGATCTCTGGGTCTGGGATGCCGCTGGCAGCACACAGCATGGTGGCCGTCCTGGTCCTCTCCACCACCTTCAGCTGGGGTCCCATGTCGATGCTGGGGAAACCAAACGGCAACAGATCCTCTGGAGGGTTAGGAATGGGGGAAGGGTGGGATGGAAAGAGGGGAAAGGAGAGGGAGAAGAGATATTGTTAAGTCCCTTTGATGGCAAGTCATTTTAATTTGTCTCATAAGACAGTTCCACGGAGAATGTGAATTAGAACCATGGAAGGTTGGATGTCTGGTACCAACATGGAAGATAAATTGCAGAACCCCAGTATATCATGCCTTGGTTTGATCAATGTGGTTAACACAAACCTACTACACATAAGCAGTGCTGAGTGTTATGACACCATTCTCTCCATCTAAAATCATTTGGAGTCTCCTCAGAAACACCACATCACACCACACCCACAGATGGTGGCGAGACTCCCAAGCACACTTCAAACTACAATCCCTCTTGATTAATGGTTTCTCTTCGCTAGTCTAGCTGGCTGGTGGTCACTAGATTAGGTCAACTGTGTTGGCAAACAAACAACTGATCCAGTAGGCCTTCAGTCACTAAGCCTGAAATTTCGCTGGTTTGAATCCCCGAGCCGACTTGGTAAAACATCTGTTGATGTGCCCTTGAGCAAGGCACTTAAACCTAATTGCTCCTGTAAGTCACTCTGGATAAGAGCGTCTGCTAAATGACTAAAATGTAAAATACCTGGAGCCTGGCCAGCTCATTGCTCCTACATGACCTGTTGACACACATACATGTATTCCTGTGTTGTTCAGTTGGTAAGGCCAAGGTCATCGGATTCAATTCCCGCAGGGAACATATACACAACCTACGGTAAAATGTACACGCTCACTGTACTGTTAGTCGTTTTGGGAAAAGCCTCTACTAAGTGGCACATATTATGATGATATATCATATCCACAGTACAGACAGTGGGCTACCCCCTCCTCCGCTCCTTCCCCAGAGGCCTGGGCAGGTAGGAGGTAGTAGTGTCAGCTCTAATAGCTATGCACAGAAAACACTGGTATCCTCCGTGTTTCTCTGTGCCGTGAGGTGTATAGTAATTATAGCTCTAATAACTATGCACAGGGTTCCTTCTCAGATACAGCAATGTCAATTAGGCAGTCAGATAGCAGGGAGAGGCAGGGCACAGGGGGTAATAACGACTTGTTAGCAGGCTAATTATTAGTGTACAAACGATTAGGAGGAAAGACGTCTGTGACTGTGTCCGACTGCGTTGGGGCTTTGTGTTATTGCCAATGTGTGTGTTCATGCTAATTCTATCAAGGTATGGGGAGAAATACACAATGGGACACAATTTGCCCACACACAGATGCATAAGACAGGGCACACACACACACACACACACACACACACACACACACACACACACACACACACACACACACACACACACACACACACACACACACACACACACACACACACACACACACACACACACACTTTCTCTGGTGAATTGGCTTCAGCGCTCTTTGACTGCAGTCCAGATGGCCAGCTACATAATCATCCTTCCATCAGCCCTCCCTCGTTCCTTTCTTCCCCCCTCCTCCTTTCTCTCCCCTTCTCCTCCACCTGACACCCTTCTCCTCCACCTGACACCCTTCTCCTGCACACACACACACACACACACACACACACACACACACACACACACACACACACACACACACACACACACACACACACACACACACACACACACACACACACACACACACACACACACACGTCCATCATGCTAGGTATCACTTTTCTCTCCCTTCTGAGATAGATCATTTGTCACCATGACAACCAATGGAGTGTCAAACAGATCCCACTGAACTGGGCTCAGTTCAAATGTGAGTTTCTAACTAATGCAGAGTTTCTAACTAATGCTTTCTAACAAATGTAACTATGGGCAAAACAGTCTGATTTAATACCAGGAATATGATCAAGCTGTTATTTCTTATCTCAACGGTTCCCCCTGCCAGCCATCCAGTAGTGTGTCACTGTAACATCTGTCTTCACCTGACTGTATCGCCTTCTCCTCAGAGATAGTCTGCAGAGAGCCTGTCAGATAGGCCCAACTCAGGAGAAAAGAACAGGAGGAGACAGAAATAGGATGAAGAGAAGAGATGAGAATGGACGAGAGGAGGACTGAGGAGATGGGCAGGTGTGGAAGTAAGAGAGGGGGAGAGGAGGAAAAGGAGTGGGAAGAGAGGAGACAGGGGAATAGAGGGATGGGGAGGGGAATAGAACATGAGAAAAATAAATGAGACGAGACTCAAGTAGACTCAGTAAAAATCATTTCCACGTCAGATGCCCTGTCACCACCATTGTCTGGGTTCTGACCACATCCTGGCTAGCTGTCCAGAGGACACCCGTTTGAGGGGGGGTGAAAAACGAGCCGCAACACCCCCGGCCCTATCTGATCAATACTAATAACCTGGCTGAATGGACACTAGCGATACCTCCATCGACAGGAGGGAGAAAATGAAAGAAAGGAGAGAGAAAGGGATTGAATGGCAGGTCGGGAGGCAAGGCCCTCCGAGGAGGAAAAGAGAGAGAGAGGCAGAAAGTGTGGAAGGGGGAGGGGTTGAGAGAAAGAGAGGGAGAGAGGGAGAGAGAGAGGCTCACAGGGGTGAGAGAGAGAAAGGAAGAGAGAAAAAGTGTAACATTTGAAATGTTATACTACATTTTTAACAGCTAATAATATAATATTTTAAATGTCCTTATTCTCTTCAAACATTTTGTCTGTAATGTTTACTCTTAATGTCCGATTGTTTTTGTCTTTCTTTTGTTTAATTCGCTTTGTTGGCTTTTGTCGTTTTTTCGTTCGTTTTTTCCCACTTGCTTTGGCAACGTAAACACGTTTCGCATGCCAATAAAGCCCCTTTGAATTGAATTGAGAATGAGATAGGCATACAGGGGGCTTTCCATCACCTCAGGGTCTATTCTGCTGGCTGCTTGCTGCTGCATGGTGTAACTGATTGTTTATGAGACCAGACCACTGCAGTAGAGCACAGAGACAGAGCTTTTATGTATTCCTCTCTGCTCGCTGTCATTAGATGTACAGCATATGAGCTCTCCACATTATACATGGGTGTCACGCCTACTCCCGCTCCTCCCCTCCAGCGCTCGACGTCTCCAGAATACTAACCACCGGTCCTGGATCCATCATTACGCACACCTGGCATCAATCATTATGCGCACCTGCACATCGTCATGAGGCACACCTGGACTCCATTACCTAACTTATTACCTCGCCTATATCTGGCACTCCCTTAGGTTCCTTCCCCAGTCAGTATTATTTATGTGTTTCATGTCTATATGCTACTCGTGTTTGTTATATTGTTCCATGTTCCGTTTATTATTAAAGTCACCACCTGCACTTGCTTTCCGACTCCAAGCGTATACGTTACAATGTGGGAGAGTTTATGCACAGTACAGTGTGTGCCTAAATATACAGTGCCAGAAAGTATTCACACCCCTTGACTTTTGACACATTTTGTTGTGTTACACATTTTTTAAAGATGAATGAAAAATTAAACACTAATATACCTTGATTAGATAAGTCTTCACCCCCCTGTTAGAAACAACTTTGGCAACACCTTTGGGTAGGTCTCATAAGAGCTTTGCACACCTCTATTGTGTATACTTTTCTAGTTACAGTATTTCCTTTATAACTTTTTTAATGACATCACAAAATAACAACCGAAATTACATTATTATTCTTTAGATCGCCTCCGACCATTCCCCACATTCTATGTTAAAAATATTGTTCCAGTATTGACTTTAGAACATGTAGAGCTTTGGCGGGAAAACGTCTGTGTAGACAAAGGCACATTCCTGTGTGAATTTGGAGAGGGAGATAGCTGATTTACAACAGGGTGTGAACTGTCAATTCCCCACCAGCTACCCTTTCCCCCTCTGCGGGGGAGAGGGGTCTGGCCAAAATCAGCCACTGCAGAGCTGATCCGACCCATCTGGATCCTCACAGGACAGTCATGACACCTTCTTAATGCATTTGAGCCAATCAATTGTGTTGTGACAAGGTAGGGGTGGTATACAGAAGACAGCCCTATTTGGTAAAAGACCAAGTCCATATTATGGCAAGAACAGCTCAAATAAGCAAAGAGAAACGACAGTCTATCATTACTTTAAGACATGAAGGTCAGTCAATCCGGAAAATGTCAAGATTTTTGAAAGTATCTTCAAGTGCAGTTGCAAAAACCATCAAGCGTTATGATGAAACTGGCTCTCATGAGGACCGCCACAGGAAAGGAAGACCCAGAGTTACCTCTGCTGCAGAGGATAAGTTCCTTAGAGTTCAATGCACCTCAGATTGCAGCCAAAATAAATGCTTCACAGAGTTCAAGTAACAGACACATCTCAACAACAACTGTTCACAGGAGACTGCGTGAATCAGGCCTTCATTGTCGAATTGCTGCAAAGAAACCACAAATAAAGGACTCCAATAATAAGATGAGACTTGCTTGGGCCAAGAAACACGAGCAATGGACATTAGACTGTTGAAATCTGTCCTTTGGTCTGGTGAGCCCAAACTTTTGATTTTTGGTTCTTTGTGAGACGCAGAGTAGGTGAACGGATGATCTCTGCATGTTTGGTTCCCACCATGAAGCATGGATGGGGAGGTGTGATGGTGTGGGGGTGCTTTGCTGGTGACACTGTCAGGGATTTATTTAGAATTCAAGGCACACATAACCAGAATGACTACCACAGCATTCTGCAGCAATACGCCATCCCATCTGGTTTGCGCTTAGTGGGACTATCATTTGTTTTTCAAAAGGACAATGACCCAACACACCTCCAGGCTGTGTCAGGGCTATTCGTGGTGCACCAAATCCTAATGAGTTAATTGTTACATGATTAATTTAATCGGGTAACAATTGAACATAGTTTGTTGATTAGATAAATAACAGTCATCAGATTAATGAAAGTAATGTCATGACACGGGAAAGAAATTCCACAAATTAACTTTTAAAAAGGCACATTTGCTAATTGAAATGCATTGCAGGTGCATTCGAAAGATCCGATGACAGACGCTTGGCATTCAGGCCAAAGAGTTCAATCTTGGTTTCATCAGACCAGAGTCTGATAGTCTGAGAGTCTTTAGGTGAATTTTGGCAAACTCCAAGCGGGCTGTCATGTGCCTTTTACTGAGGAGTGGCTTCCGTCTGGCCACTCTACCATAAAGGCCTAATTGGTGTAGTGCTGCAGAGATGGTTGTCCTTCTGGAAGGTTCTCCCATCTCCACAGAGGAACTCTGGAGTTCAGTGACCATCGGGTTCTTGGTCACTTCCCTGACTAAGGCCCTTCTCCCCCGATTGCTCAGTTTGGCCAGGTGGCCAGCTCTAGGAAGAGTCTTGCTGGTTCCAAACTTCTTTAATTTAAGAATGATAGAGGCCACTGTTCTTGGGGACCTTCAATGCTGCAGAAATGTTTTGGTGCCTCGACATAATCCTATCTCGGAGCTCTACGGACAATTCCTTTGACATCATGTCTTGGTTTTTGCTCTGACAGGTGAGTGCCTTTCCGAAACATGTCCAATCAATTGAATTTACTACAGGTGGACTCCAATCAAATTGTAGAAACATCTCAAGGATGGTCAGTGCAAACAGGATGCACCTGAGCTAAATTTCGTGTCTCATAATTAAGGGTCTGAATAATTATGTAAACAAGGTATTTCTGGTTTGTATTTTAAATAAATGTCTAAAAACCTGTTTTCACTTTGTCATTATGGGGTATAGTGTGTAGATTGATGGTTTCTTATTTTTATTTCATCTATTTTAGAATAGGCTGTAACGTAACAAAATGTGGAAAAAGGGAAGGGGTCTGAATACTTTCCAAATGCACTGTAGCTCCATTCTTGTGTATTTTATTTTTACCCTTTTGTGTTATTATTTTATTTGTATCTTTAAACTGCATTGTTTAGGGCTCATAAGCAAGAATTTCCCAGTATAGTTTACACCAGTTGTATTTGGTGCAAAAAATAAGTATTCTTGCGTTCTAACTACCCGCTATTTAAAGTGTTCTGAACAAATTAAGGGAATCGTTCACAAACATTGGCACATTCTAAGATCCGATAACAGTATCGGTAATGTGTTTTCGGACCCTCCCTTGGTCGTATTCTCGCGGGGCAGAAATCTCAGAGAACAACTGGTAAACTCTGATTTACCACCCCAAGATATCCCTGCACAACGTGTATTTGCGCCCCTACTGGATGGAAACTACAAGTGTAATGGCTGTGCTCAATGCAATGGCACTTATAAATGTAGATCCTTCAAACACCCCCAAACAGGGAAACAGATCCCAATTAAAGGTGTTATCACGTGCACCACTAAGGCAGTTTAACTTTATAACTTGTCTTTGTGGTTAAAATGATGTGTGTAAAACAAAGCGCGAATTAAAAAGTACAAATCTCGGAGCATCGTAGCACCATTAGGTGCAAAAACTTGACTTACCCAGTTGAGGCCCACTTTTTGGAAACAAACCACTCGATTTCGTCCCTACGTTATATCGGCATTGAACAGGTCACCCTCCCTAGGAGAGGGGGGTGACCTCGACAATTTATTGTTAAAACGAGAGGCTGCCTGGATCTTTAATTTAAAGACCCTTGCTCCCTTCGGTCTCAACATAGACTTTGATTTGAGCCATTCTTGTGATTATTGTGATTTTGCTATTGCAAACGTTTGTAGGCCTATGTAGCCAAATTGTAACTATGATCGTATGCTATCCATTCATGTTTTTGGTATGTTCTTTTTTTTTACATCAGAGAATTAACCAATGATATCAGGCCACACCCGGCCATGATTACAGACACCTGTGTGTGTCCTTTGACACTATATAAACTAGTCACCCCGCAGTGTTTGTCATTATACCCTGATGAAGACGGCTTGTCTGTCGAAACGTTGGATATTAGGTTATTCAATTATTGCATCTGAGCTCCTAGAGTGTGTGGCTGTCCTTAAAATTTCAAGTATTTGGCACATTTTACTTTTTTAAATATATTTTTTTGATTTAGCTATTGTTTGCATTCAAGACCAGGTAGTTTTTATTGATCTCAGTTCGTCACTTCATTTGGGTCATTTTTGTGGTATTAAAAAAATACTTTGTTAATTTATTCTATCATCTATCTATCATCTATCATCTATCATTCTATCATGTAAATTACACCGAATTCCATGAAATGCGTTTATCAAAGGCAAAGAAATGTGCAGACCTTGCTAAAAGATTTTCCCCATGTGTGGAAATCCTAAAAACACGTCTGCTCAACAGTGCAAATGCGATTATAGGTGCATGCAATGGAGATATTGTCACGTTCCTGACCTGTTTTCCTTGTTTTTGTATGTGTTTAGTTGGTCAGGGCGTGAGTTGGGGTGGGCATTCTATGTTATGTGTTTCTATGTTGGGTTAAATGTGTTGCCTGATATGGTTCTCAATTAGAGGCAGGTGTTTGACGTTTCCTCTGATTGAGAACCATATTAAGGTAGGCTGTTCTCACTGTTTGTTTGTGGGTGATTGTTGCTGTGTCTGTGTATGTCGCACCACACGGTACTGTTTCATTCTTTCATTCATTCATTTTCGTGTGTTCCTTCCTGTTCGTGCGTTCATGTTATATGTTCTCTAGTTCAGGTTTGTTCACATCGTTTATTGTTTTGTAGTTATCAAGTTTTCTTCGTGTTCGTCGTCTTGATTTAATAAATTCATTATGTATTCAGCACCCGCTGCGCATTGGTCCGCTCAATCACCTATAGACGATCGTTACAGATATTATAGAAATTATAGAAGAAACCTAACCTACTGTACCTACCGCCATGATATGAGAGCACCTTGGTCATAATTTATACCAATGCATAATTCATCAGACACACACACTCCTCAATTCAATGTCTATTCCACGTTGGTTCAATGTAATTTCATTGAAATGACATGAAAACAACGTTGATTCAACCAGTGTGTGCCCAGTGGGCTGCTACCGCTGGTTATTTTTCACCCAATGCCTGTTAGAATAAAAATGTATAGGACACTAGAACATTTCAGCGATTCTTCTGCCCTTAGGGCAGAGGGCCTCCCGAGTGGCGCAGCAGTCTAAGGCACTGCATCCCAGTGCTAGAGGAGTCCCTACAGACCCTGGTTCGATCACGGGTTGTATCACAACTGGCTATGATCGGGAGTCCCATAGGGCGACGCACAATTGGCCCAGCGTCGTCCGGGTAAGGGGAGGGTTTGGCCAGGGGGCTTTACTTGACACACCTTGTGGCGAGCCGGGGGCATGCAGGGTGACCTTGCTCGTCAGGTGAACGGTGTTTCCTCTGACACATTGGTGCGGCTGGCTTCTGGGTTAAGCGGGCAGGTGTTAAGAAGCACGGTTTGGCGGATCATGTTTTGGAGGACGCATGACTTGACCTTCGCCTCCTGAGCCCATTGGGGAGTTGTTGCGATGAGACAGGATCAAAATTGGGTGTAAAAAAACTATAATAATAAAGAAACCCTTGGGTGGCCTGCCTAAGCGTTGTTTCGTGATGGATAAAAACAATCTAGATATATCCTTTTTGGGGTTGAAATACATTTTCTGGATTGAAAAATGCTTTCAGTGTAAACTTAAATGACTACAACCAAATATAAAGTATGTAGAAAAGATAATGGACCTATCACTTTTTTAATAATCTTTGAGAATTAACAATCACCAAAATGAAATCTAAACAGTCAGGGGAATAGAAAATTCCCAAAACAATACATTTAACAGTATTGATTTTGTTATTAAGTTGGAGAAAAACAACACAGCATTAGCCGTGGCAAAATGCATTGAATTGCAGGAAATTATCTTTAAAACTGCAAAATGTTCTCTCAGCTACATGGCAGAATATGTCAAATTCATGGAAATTAGCTATAGCTCTCAGCTACATGGAAAAATGTGTAGAATTGCAGGAAATTAACTTTAAACTGCAAAAATGTATCTTGGCTCCATGGAGAAATTCTGAGAATTGCAGGAAATTGGCTTAAAAAAGTATAAAATTGCACACAAAAAAACTAAATAAAAAACATTATGGCCTCGAAAATATTCTCACAAATCCAGCCGACTGCACCCATTGCCACGGCCACCATCATCCAGAAAAAAACTTGAAAGTGTGTGTGTGTGTGTATGCGTGTGACAGCAGTATTTCAGTGAGAAATGACGGGTTACGACCAATGTTTTTCTCCTAGGGTTCTGTCACGAGGCTAGCAGCTATAATCCTAGTGTTTGCACAGCGACGCATGCATGGTGCTACAGCCAGGATATGGCACACACACACGCACACACACACACGCACACACACACACACACACACACACACACACACACACACACACACACACACACACACACACACACACACACACACACACACACACACACACACCCCTATACTGTATTTCCCAGAAACAAACCCAGCACCAGAGTTTAGGACCCCTCTATCACCTTCATCTAAAATAAATATCTCACTTAGTTTCAATGGAAAATGAGCCCGCCTAAGAACAAACCTAGGGTAAACCCTGATCCTTCCCCACTTAGGTACGATTTAACTGTCATCTGGGGTAATTCTCTACCTCCTAGTGTCGACATAAAAGAGCCTAAAGAGATTTAGGGAAACACTTTAAATGATAATGTCCCTTTTATGGTAATGGGCCTCGACATGATGCTCTCAGTCTTTACTGTCAGACTGTATATCTATCTGTCTACAACCCCCACCCCCCCCCCCCCCCCCCGACTTATCCCCTACTGCTACAGATAACACATGCCGACATGCACACATTAATAGCATATTATGTTACCACATAGGGACTAGGGCTAGGCCACGTTCAATTGAAATCGGTCTGCACACATAACACGTTAGTCTCGTGGAACCAAACAAGTGGCGTCTGTCGCGTGCATCTGAATCTCTATAGTATCAATTGAACGTTTTGGTGCTTGCCGTCCTGAATGCTGCATCAGGGACCTCTGCATCCCAACAAGGAACACTCTGGGGGAATCACTTTTTACATCACTTTTACCAACACGTCTCCTGCACCACAAGAGGCTCTAACACTCTGGAGCACTTATGGTCTACCCACAGAAACGCATACAAGACCGTCCCTCGCCCTCCCTTCGGCAAATCTAGTGCAGAAGTGGTCTGACAAAGCGGACTCTAAGCTACAAGACAGCTTCACTAGCACAGACTGTAATATGTTTCGTGATTCATCCGATAACACTGAAGAGTTCACCACATCAGTCACAGGTTTCAGCAATCAGTGCATCGACGACGTCATCCCCACAGTGACCGTACATACGTACCCAAACCAAAAGCCATGGATTGCAGGCAGTGTCCGCACCGGCCTAAAGGCTAGAGCTACCTCTTTCAAGAAACAGGACACGGACATGGATGCTTACAAGAAAGGCCACTACGACCTCCAACGTCAATATAGGACTAAGATACAATCCTACTACACCGGCTCCGATGCTCGTTGGATGTGGAAGGGTTTGCAGACTGTTACGGATTACAAAAGGAAACTCAGCCGTAAATTGCCCAGTGATGCAAACCTGCCAGATGAGCTGAATGCCTTCTATGCTCGCATCAAGGCAAACAACACTGAGCCAGGCATGAGAGCCCCTCCTGTCCCGGATGACTGTGTGATCTTGCTCTCCGTGGCCGATGCAAGTAAGACTTTTAAACAGGTTAACACTCACAAGGTCGCTGGGACAATTGGAATACCAGGGCACGTTCTCAGAGCATGCGCAGACCAGCTGGCAAGTGTCTTCACAGACATTTTCAACATCTCCTTGTCCCAGTCTATAGACGACCACTGTCCCTGTTATAAGAACTCACAGGTAACCTGCCTAAAGAACTATTGTCCCATAGCACTCACATATGTAACCATGAAATGCATTGAAAGGCTCGTCATGGAGAACATCAACACCATCATCCCAGACATCCTGGACCCACTCCAATTTGCATACCGCCCCAATAGATCCACAGATGACACAATCTCTATTGCACTCCACACTGCACTCTGCCACCTGGACAAGAGGAATACCTATGTGAGAATGCTGTTCATTGACTACAGGACAATGCTAATCGCCAAGCTCGGAACACTGGGACTGAACATCTCCCTCTGCAACTTTCTGACAGGACGCCCCCAGGTACTGAGGGTAGCTAACAACACATGCTGATCCTCAACACGGGGGCCCCTCAGGGGTGTGTGCTTAGTCCCCTCCTGTACTCCCTGTTCACCCACAACTGCACGACTCCAACACCATCATCAAGTTTGCTGATGACACAAAGATGATAATACAGCCTACAGGGAGGAGGTCAGCAAGACAAAGGAGCTGATCGTGGACTACAGGAAACGGAGGAGCAGGTCCATCCACAAAGGCGGGGCTGTGGTGGAGCGGGTCGAGAGCTTCAAGCTCCTTGGTGTCCACGTTACTAAGGACTTAACATGGTCCCTTCACACCAGCACAGCCGCGAAGAAGGCGCCTCTTCCCCCTCAGGAGGTTGAAAAGAATTGGCAGGGCCCCTCAGATCCTCAAAAAATTATACAGCTGCACCTTTGAGAGCATCTTGAGCAGCTGCATCACTGTTTGGTGTGGCAACTACACCTCCCTCGATCGCAAGGCGCTACAGGGGCCAAGCTCCATGCCATCCAGGACCTCTGTGTCAGAAGAAGGCCCGGGAAAAAAGCCACCCCAGCCACCCAAGCCATAGACTGTTCATTCTGCTACCGCACACCAAGCGATACCGAAGAGCCATATCTGGGACCAAAAGGCACCTGAACAGCTTCTACCCCCAAGCCATAAGACTGCCGAACAGTTAATCAAACGGCTACACAGACTATCTGCATTGCCCTTTTTTTTGCACTGACTCTCTTACACTGACTCTATGCACACTCACTGGACTCCACCCACCCACACACTCATACATACTTACACTGACACTCCAACGCACAGAGACACAGACACACACACACACAGACACTTTCACACTGTCCACATACGCCGCTGCTACTCCGTATATTATCTATCCTGATTGAATAGTCACTTTTACCTCTGCCTGAAGTACATTTACTGCACATATTACCTCGATTACCTCATACCTCTGCACATTGACTGGGTACCGGTACTCCTTGTATATAGCCTCGTCATTGTTATGTATTGTGTTACTATTTTCTATTTTTATTTGCTAATTTGTTTCGTAATTTTAACTCTGCATTGTTGAGAAGTAAGCATTTCATGGTCAAGTCTACACCTGTTGTATCCGGCGCATGGGACAAATACAATTGTATTTGATTCTATTTGATCAGACAGTCTGTCATAGCATATTTGTCATAGTGGTAGAAAATCATTCTCTAACACCCTTCTTCCTAGACCCTTTTTTCTGAAAATGGGGCAGTGGGAGGTGTTGGTAATCATGGTTTAGCACACACACACACACACACACACACACACACACACACACACACACACACACACACACACACACACACACACACACACACACACACACACACACACACACACACACACACACACACACACACACACACACACACACACACACACACACACACACACATATTACTGCAGTGATGAGAATCTCTCGCCCACCGGAGGTTTAAAACACGCAGAACTGCAGATACTAAAACCTCCCCTAGGCTAGGCACTACAAAACCACAGTGTCCAGAGGGAGAGAGAGAGGGGGGGAAGAGGAATACATATGGAAAGATATGGTATACTGTACTTTGGTAGAGCTAGATAGATGGAGAGAGAGAGTGATGGCGAGAGATGTAGCGAAGGAGAGAGAGGGGGGTGTGAGTGTCTAAATGAGATATCTCCTCTGCCCGACCCCAGTTACCACAGCATGCTACATAAGCTTCCCTCCATTACCAGTCAGGCTGAGGAGTAGCTCACTCCTGTGGCCAACAACAAGGCTTCTGTAGAGTAAATCTCATAGGGAGACAGAGAGTACTGAGTGGCCAACCATTACAAAAAGATGCTACTCTACATGATCTTATAAAGTCTTATGTAGCTTCATAAGAGAGCTGTAAATGTAACCCATACCCCACCCACCCAGGGACAGATTAAGAAATCATAAACCCTGGGGTTTTATTTATGAAATTATCAAAAAAATAAGCCTTTTTTAAAAACACATTTCATGCAATTCTACATCATTTACATGACAGAAGACATTAGCTGAATATTTTTTAATACCATACAAATAACCGAAATGAGTGGCTACTCTGATCAATCTGGTCTTGAATTCAAACAAACAATAGCCCAGGCCAATGAATCAACACACAGATTGTACAATATTAGGAGGATATACAGTGCCTTTGGAAAGTATTCAGAGTCCTGGACTTTTTCCACATTTTGCTAGGTTGGAAAACAAATGATAGTCCCACTAAGAGCAAACCAGATGGGATGGCATATCGCTGCAGAATGCTGGGGTTGCCATGCTGATTAAGTGTGTCTGGAATTCTAAATAAATAACTGCCAGTGTCACCAGTAAAGCACCCCCACACCATCACACCTCCCACTCCATGCTTCACAGTGGGAACCACACATGCGGAGATCATCCGTTCACCCACTCTGCATCTCACAAAGACACTTCTTCTTACTGGTGTCCTTTAGTAGTGGTTTCTTTCACCATTGTTACGCGCACCTGCACGTCATCAGACTCACCTAGACTCCATCACCTCCTTGATTACCTGCCCTATATAAATCACTCCCTTTGGTTCCTTCCCCAGGCGTCATTGTTTCAGTTTCAGTTTCCTGTCTGTGCGTTGTTTGTGTTTCTTGTTTTGTTCCATTATTTATTAAATTATGCACTCCCTGAACTTGCTTCCCGACTCCCAGCTTACAGTCTGTTACTTGAACTCTGTGAAGCATTTATTTGGGCTGCAATCTGAGGTGCAGTTAACTTTAATGAACTTATCCTCTGCAGCAGAGGTAACTCTGGGTCTCTCTTTCCTGTGGAGGTCCTCATGAGAGCCAGTTCCATCATAGTGCTTGATGGTTTTTGCGACTGCACTTGATGAAATGTAAAAGTTCTTGAAGTTTTCGGATTATCTGACCTTCATGTCTTAAAGTAATGATGGACTGTCATTTCTCTTTGCTTATTTGAGCTGTTCTCACCATAAAATGGCCTTGGTCTTACCAAATATGGCTATCTTCTGTATACCACCCCTATCTTGTCACAACACAACTGATGGGCTCAAACACATTAAGAAGGAAAGAAATTCCACAAATTATATTTTAACAAGGCACACCTGTTAATTGAAATGCATTCCAGCTGACTACCTCATGAAGCTGGTTGAGAGAATGCCTAGAGTGTGCATGTCACGACTTCCACCGAAGGTGGCTCCTCTCCCTGTTCGGGCGGTGCTCGGCGGTCGTCGTCGCCGGCCTACTAGCTGCCACCGATCCTTTTTCCTTTTCATTTGTGTCTGTCTGTTTTGTTTACACCTGTGTCCTATTAGTTGATTTCGGTGGGTTTATTTACCTTCGCTGCCTGCTAGTCTTTGTGTGGGATTGTTTGCTGTGGTTACTTGGTTAGGGGTGCGTGTCTGCACCACAGAGTTTTCTTTCACATGGCAGTTGTACCGTTTTGGTATTGAGTTTAGGAGTAGAGGTTTCTCCTCTGTGTGTAGCGTTTATTTCCCTGTGTGTGGCAACCTCGTTTGGGCATACCCCCCCCTCCCCATGTTGCTGTTGAGTTGAGACTTCTGAATAAACGATTGTGCCACTGGGACTTCCTTGCTCTCCTGCTCCTGATTCCTGCACCTCCCTCCTTCAAGGAGGCACGTAACAGTGCAAAGCTGTCATCAAGGCAAAGGGTGGCTACTTTGAAGAATCTCAAACATAAAATATATTTTGATTTGTGAAACACTTTTTGGGTTACTACATGATTTCATATGTGTTATTTCATAATTTTGATGTCTTCACTATTATTCTACAATGTAAAATAAAGAAAAACTCTTGAATGAGTAGGTGTTTCCAAAGTTTTAACTGGTACTGTATATATATTTTTTTAAATGCCTCTTGGGCCCAGCCCCTAACTCCCACAATTGACCAGTAACATTGATTTATTAT
The DNA here is from genome assembly GCF_016432855.1 of Salvelinus namaycush. Taxonomy (NCBI): domain Eukaryota; kingdom Metazoa; phylum Chordata; class Actinopteri; order Salmoniformes; family Salmonidae; genus Salvelinus; species Salvelinus namaycush. The sequence goes on from NC_052331.1 coordinate 7,711,263, forward strand.
GCATTTTATTTTTTTATTTTGTATTAATCAGTTATCCAATCAAGGCAGGGCCCCCCAGTTACCCACGTGGGCCCCCTACCTCCTCTCCTCCCCCATCTGATGATTAGCAGAGCGGCAGCAGCAGACTGTCTACACTCATTGACAGCAGGATCATTGACAGAGTCCTCCTGTGGTAGGCGGTTGAAGTTAAAAATAATTTATATGTACAAATATGTATTATTATTTCATTATTTAAGTCTATGGTGCAGTCAAGGTCCAGGAGACAGATTGCAAAGTATCATAGAATGTAAGTCTACACCTCTGGCCACATAAGGGGCTTAAGTTGAAATTGAAATTCAGAAATTACACAGCTCTATTGAGGAAAAATAGCTTATGGTTTAATGGCTCACACAAACACACTCATGCGCACACGCACGCACGCACGCACACACACACACACACACACACACACACCCAGAAGGGCTATAGGGTTTATGTAGTAATGTCCCACAGAGTGGGGGGGTTGGGTGTGTTTGTATAGTGATGACAGGCCTATGAACAGATGGACAGGAGGCTATTCCCCAGGCTACCAGCCTTCTGCTGAACACCACAAGCCTGCCAAATCTACCCCTCCTTCCCTCCTCATTATTTTCTTCTATACCTCCTCTCTTCTTTCTCTCCCCTCCGTCTCTCTCCACCCCTTCTCCTGCTGTGTCACTACTCCCCCTCCTCCACCACTGAGTCCCCGTCCATCTTTCCCTATATCCCCTCTGTCTCTCTCCTCCTGTACATCCTCCTGTACATCTCTCCCTCAATCCCTCTCTTCCTCGTCTTCCCTCCTGCAGAACTGGGTCCCTGTCCAAGCCCAGTTCTAATCCTCTGCTTTCCCATGTAAAAAGGAGTCGTTATCCCATCCATCCCTCTTCTCCATCCCTCTCTCTCTCTCTCTCTCCATCCCTCTCTCCTGTGTTGGGTCTAGGCCCAGTCCACAGCTCCTAGGCTTACAGCCAGGCTTACAGCCAAACGCAGCTACATTAGATTCACACCATCTCCGTCTGGGAAGCGAACAAATTAAGTGATTATGAGAGAGAAGCTGTAGTCTAAATCACATGCTAACTGGTCCTCAACACAGCCAAATCACACTAACTCTCAGGCTAAAAAAGAACAGCTCCTTCTTTCCTGCTATAGAAGGGTGTAAGCAGGGTGTTTGTCACGTCTTGTGTTGAGAGTGAAGGGGACAAAGGGAGAGACTGTGTGTGAGCAGGTGTGTGAGTGTGTGTGCAAGATGTGTGTGCTTAAAATAGACAGTATTACAGTTTTTTTCAATTGCTAACAAGCATCGGTCAATACTGAAGCCACTTTTTCAAAACTCTTCATTACCAACGTGCATCTCGGCCAAACAGTTAATCTCACCTCCAAAACTCACTCAAAACCACCAAAACACTTCATACATGTCTCAAAATAAGCTTGTTCGACCAGAACACTGGCAACAGTTCTCACTCAGAAAGCATAACTTGTTACTCATAACACACTGACCTACAAAACACTGACAATAGGGAGCATTACATGAATTATGAACTTTTCTCTTTGAAGTTTGAATGATTTTTCACATAAATCAGTATTTCATTATAGAATAAGAATAGCACCTTTTCACTTTATTGACTGTACTGAAGTAGATGTAACAAGAATAAATCAGAAATGCAGCAATTTGCTTCAATAGCCTTTATTTATTTCTATATCTTTGCATATAGTAATTTACTTGTGAAAATAAAAAGTTGAAACAAAAAACTAATTCCTGAAATTCCAGGGAGGCAATAATAATTACAAAAAAAACCATCATCAACATGTATAGTATAATCACTCATACTGTACAGTACTGTGAGGGTTCTAGTTCTCATCAACATGTATAGTATAATCACTCATACTGTACAGTACTGTGAGGGTTCTAGTTCTCATCAACATGTATAGTATAATCACTCATACTGTACAGTACTGTGAGGGTTCTAGTTCTCATCAACATGTATAGTATAATCACTCATACTGTACAGTACTGTGAGGGTTCTAGTTCTCATCAACATGTATAGTATAATCACTCATACTGTACAGTACTGTGAGGGTTCTAGTTCTCATCAACATGTATAGTATAATCACTCATACTGTACAGTACTGTGAGGGATTTAGTTCTCATCAACATGTATAGTATAACACTCATACTGTACAGTACTGTGAGGGTTCTAGTTCACATCAACATGTATAGTATAATCACTCATACTGTACAGTACTGTGAGGGTTCTAGTTCTCATCAACATGTATAGTATAATCACTCATACTGTACAGTACTGTGAGGGATTTAGTTCTCATCAACATGTATTGTATAATCACTCATACTGTACAGTACTGTGAGGGTTCCAGTTCTCATCAACATGTATAGTATAATCACTCATACTGTACAGTACTGTGAGGGTTCTAGTTCTCATCAACATGTATAGTATAATCACTCATACTGTACAGTACTGTGAGGGTTCTAGTTCTCATCAACATGTATAGTATAATCACTCATACTGTACAGTACTGTGAGGATTCTAGTTCTCCTCAACATGTATAATATAATCACTCATACTGTACAGTACTGTGAGGGTTCTAGTTCTCATCAACATGTATAGTATAATCACTCATACTATACAGTACTGTGAGGGTTCTAGTTCTCATCAACATGTATAGTATAATCACTCATACTGTACAGTACTGTGAGGATTCTAGTTCTCCTCAACATGTATAATATAATCACTCATACTGTACAGTACTGTGAGGGTTCTAGTTCTCAACAACATGTGTAGTATAATCACTCATACTGTACAGTACTGTGAGGGTTCTAGTTCTCATCAACATGTATAATATAATCACTCATACTGTACAGTACTGTGAGGGTTCTAGTTCTCATCAACATGTATAATATAATCACTCATACTGTACAGTACTGTGAGGGTTCTAGTTCTCAACAACATGTGTAGTATAATCACTCATACTGTACAGTACTGTGAGGGTTCTAGTTCTCATCAACATGTATAATATAATCACTCATACTGTACAGTACTGTGAGGGTTCTAGTTCTCATCAACATGTATAGTATAATCACTCATACTGTACAGTACTGTGAGGGTTCTAGTTCTCATCAACATGTATAGTATACTCACTCATACTGTACAGTACTGTGAGGGTTCTAGTTCTCATCAACATGTATAGTATAATCACTCATACTGTACAGTACTGTGAGGGTTCTAGTTCTCATCAACATGTATAATATAATCACTCATACTGTACAGTACTGTGAGGGTTCTAGTTCTCATCAACATGTATAGTATAATCACTCATACTGTACAGTACTGTGAGGGTTCTAGTTCTCATCAACATGTATAGTATAATCACTCATACTGTACAGTACTGTGAGGGTTCTAGTTCTCATCAACATGTATAGTATAATCACTCATACTGTACAGTACTGTGAGGGTTCTAGTTCTCCCTCTCTCCTGCATTTGGCCACAAGTTCTCATCAACATCACATCGTATATCTTCTCTGGCGATGCATCTTGGAAAGCATCTTCTGGAATGTCTAATCCAACCCTGCCACTCTTCTCTCCCCAACAACCTGTCTTCCTTGATCCATGTTTCCAAACTAAATTATTCCGAAGAAGTCCTCTTTTGTCTGTTTGGTAACGAGACTAAAAACAGGACACTTGGGTAGGCTTTCAGCTGAAATTGCAATCAGCTGTGTTTGGAATGATTATATATTCTGCTGAGATTTTCTATATATTTCAATCTGGTTACTGTAGACATGCACGCCATTTGCCATCATTCTGTTTTGAATGTGTTTTTAACAGTTTTGCAAACAGTGTGTTAGCATTTGAAAACATGTGCTGCAAATATATAGTTTTGCAGGTGGTGGAGTATGAATGAGAAAAGAGTTCATGGATTTCGGAGAATGTGGTCATTGAATGCATTTTGTGTGAAAGCAATGAAAAATGATTCACAGTTTGGTCCACATACACTTCTGTTTCACTGACTGTAGCCACAAGGCTACTTTGACCAATGCATGTTAGCAATTATACTGTAATGAAGATGGTCATGAAGAGGAACTCAGTCACACATGCACACACAGTCTTGTTTAAATAACCTTGTGGGGACACACAATTTATAACCATTCAAAATCCTATTTTCCCTAACCCTAACCCTTACCCTAACCCTAATTTTAACCTTAACCCCAAAACCGAACCTTAACCCTAAACCTAAATCCTAACCCTAAAACTAACCGTAACTCCTAAACCTAATTCTAACCCTAATTCTACTTTAACCCTAAACCCCCTAGAAATAGCATTTGACCTTGTAGGGACTAACAAAATGTCCACAGTTGGTAAAATGTTTGTTTGTTTCCTATTCTTGTGGACACACACACACACACACACACACACACACACACACACACACACACACACACACACACACACACACACACACACACACACACACACACACACACACACACACACACACACACACACACACACACTCACCTCGTATGATGGCTAGCTTGGCGGTGGTGGCCACCTCTCCCTCACTGTTGCGGGCCACACACTCATAGACGTTTTCATCTCGGGGGGCCCTGAGAGGCTGGATCCTCAGCACGGCCCCCGCTCCATCATCAAACTCTATCGTCTAGGGGAGAGGAGGAGAAAGGGAACAGTCAGGAAACAGCCAGCGGAGAAACAGTCAGGAACAGTTTGGAATGAGGAGGAAAACAAGAGGAGACAGAAACCAAGACAAATAACCAGGAAGAGACAGAAACCAGGTGAGTAACCAGGAAGGAGAACAATTGGGAACGAAAGGAAAAGGCCAGTATTCAGGGGAATAAAAACAAGGAGAGAAGAGCTGGTACAACAATTGATAAAACAAAACCCCTATAAAATTGCTAATAGACAAATATGATCTTTACAGAGTGGAGAATGGAGTGAGCTCACCTCTATGCGTTGGGAGTTGACCTTCTTGCCCTTCTTGTTCCAGTTGACCATGGGCTTGGGGTCACCTGACGCCTGGCACACGAATGAGGCCACGCCTCCCGACACCCCAATCTGGTCTCCGGGAATCTTGGTAAACTTGGGCGCCGCTGGGATAGACAGACAATTCAAATCAATTAAATATTGTCCTCATAGGGAAATTCTGTAGCCAGGAGTCCAAGACATAATGCAGTTCAGAAAACAAACAACTAATGGATCCATAAACCATTAGTTAGACAGACACATCCACATCATTAAACATTATTAGAATGATGGTACTTAAATTATTTTGCTTAATATTTTCCCCATGTAAATTTACATTAAACATATTTTACATTTTAGCAGATGCTCTTATCCAGAGCAACTTACAGTAAGTGCATCCATTTTTATACTCGGTCCCCCGTGGGAATCGAACCCACAACCCTGGCATTGCAAGCACAACGCTCTACCAACTGATCTACCCAAAGATAGACAGCTCTCACTCAAGAGATGCCAACTAGCCAAAAGCCGTGGACAGGAAGAGAGAGACATGACATCACTGAGTCGTGATGGACATGGTGATTGGCCGCTAAGTACAGTCCACTTCCTGGCTATCATTTAGAGGACATAACCAAGGACTTCCTGTGTGTCATCTATAAAAGATGTGCTTCAGCTTCACAGGAGAAGGTTTTTTCACTACCCTGGGGCACGCTACTCCACTATGCAGCACAGATTGTGAGAACACATGGGTGGGTGCTACACGGGTGTATGAAAAGGTGTCGTGGAAATTCACAGCAGATAATTGGCTTTAATGTATTAATATCACACATACCCTTTTCAGCCTCTGCAGTAAATTACAATGAAACAATGAGACCATTTTGAGTACAAGGATTTAGGGATTGCATTAGTACATACATTTGGCTTTTCATTTATACCCTTCATATTTATAAAGCCCAGTTCTAACAGTGTTATGCAGTTTTAGAACAAAGTTTGCTTGATCTGAACGGTCTAGTTTTAGAACGTGTCATGTCGGCTGCTAGAGTTTCCAAAATGCAGTAATGCTTATTACTAACAGTGAATAAAAATCTATTTCAGGCACAAAAATTCCATTACATTTCCACTGTGCTAAAATCTTGTCAAGCTACTTCATACATTTATCTCTCCTCTCTCTCGCACACTGCCTCATACTGTCCCTCCCTCCCTACGTCTCTCTGCCCATCTTAGAATGTCAGACTCTTCTTCGGCAAGCCCAGAGTTCTATCCCTCTGTGTCTGTTACCATGGCAGCCAGCTTAACTCCTCCTCAGTGGAGGAATCAGTTCTATCCATCAGGGCAAAGCCGGCCTGACCCTCACCATAACAACCTCCCTTCCTCCCTCTCTACCGCTCTCCCACCTCCGTCTCTCACTCACTCCATCACTGGTCCAGCTCCTTCTGCGTTGATTCAGTTCTACAATAGAGAGGCAGAGATGCTGAAGAAGGAAAAAAACACACTGCAATAACTCCCCAAAATCACTGAGAGACAGAAAAGCTCTCTGGCTTTTATCCCTCCCCTGCTAACTTCACACTTCAGTGAGTAACAGTCACACAGCAGCCAGCCCACCTCTGAGCTGTGAGGTAAAGTGCCTGAGCAGAAACCGAGAGAAACCTCAACAATACTTTTCGGGGGGGAAAAACGGCGTATTATTGGAGTTTTTTTTTTTACCATACACGTCACACACTCTGTCAGTTGTGAAGTGTTGCACTTGGGAACAGGCAGTACTTTGGGGAGCTGTGAGGGTTGATTTCACATTCAACATTGGTTTACATTTCTGCACTGTCACTTTCAAAGAGATTATTGTGCTATTCCCACTGCACACTAGAACCAATTCTAATTACATGGGTGCAACTACCGGCCTCCAGCTGCATTCTGTTCTGGTTAGAGCCTTCGGTTCTGATTCAAACAAGACACACATATTGGTTTTCCTTTCATGAAAAATCCCCCCGAATTTGGTGAGGATAGTCAAGAATGCAGTCCGTCCCTTTAAAGACTGAGTAGCCTTGACTCCTTCACTCCCTGGCTGCCAGTGGGATATAATGATAGACTTAAGACTTACATATATCTGGCCTATCATAATGAAACACCACAGGGCTATGATTATCTAATAGCAGTGCTGGGAAGGTGTAATGTGCAGATGTGCGTCAGTAGGTAGCAAGTGGGTGTCATGATACTATAATCACCCCCACTATGACTGGAGGCTGGAAATTACATTCGTCTGGACAAGTCTGACCAGATCACTCAGGTTCACTGTAAATCCATACCAATTACAGAAGTGGCCTATAACTAGGGTCCAGAGTTTTTCCTGGTCAGGTTACATGGTCAAGAAAAACGCAAGGTCCTAGCCACCAACCAAAACAAATATTAACATCAGTGTAAGAAATATGGTGGTTCAGACTGCTCTTTTTGGGATGTTATTTTCTTTGAGTCACAGAGCAACACTTCACAATAATACCTCTAGGTAACACACTGTCCTTTAAATTTAGAACTGTAAGACATATCAAGACATGCTTTCATACAGTAGCCTCAATGTGATGACTAACTATAGGCTGACATCCCCTCACTGCTCATCAGTGTCAAAAACCATTCATGCTCTTCAGTGCCACATACTTCCGTAGCGTTTTCCGTGCTGCAGTGTTAAAATGAGATGTGTTCTCTGTTCACCTGTCTTGCTGTCGATCCTTAAGACAAGACATCTGTTGACATGCTTTAATGAAGGTGACGATCGGATAAGCGCTGACGTGTGTGTGCTGCTTATTAGTGTAACAAAACCACCTGACAGATCTTGTTAAACACCCATCACCGCAGAAACAGACAGGCAGACACACCTTCACCGGTCCACCTCCAGCCCAACACCACGTCACCACTCACTGCAGCTAGCGTTGACCAACACAACACACTGTTACAGATGCTTGTCAGCATAGAGAGAGGGATAGAGAGAGAGTGAGATAGAGAGATAGGATGCACCGACGGCCATGCAGAAAAACGGACAAACCTACACATAAACAAATCGACCAATTGGAGGACATACTATACAGACACATGAACTAACACACCCACACAAACATACATCTGTAGTGTGTTACTTACCTAAGGCGTCAGAGAGGTTAGGCAGGGAAGTGAGCACCAGCAGCAGTGGCAGCAAAAAAGGGGGGTAGAGGCAGAGGCCGTACCCAGGGCGAGGCACCCTGGACTGGGCTACGGTTCCACCCGGACTGGGGGGAACCATGGTACCTCCGGCGACTGGGGATGGAGGTGGGGGATGGGGGGAACTTCACTCAACAGGGATTGGCACTCTGTGGAAAAACAAACAAAGCAATACAAACAAATGTGTTCAAATAAATACGAGGGAGAGAATATCCTTTTGAAGATCAATAAACAGAGTCGATGATCATACCGGATTTGGTCAGTTGAATAAAAAACACCTTTGACTTTGGATTGACAGGTCAAGCAAGCCTCTGCATGTGTATACAGTAAATACCCATAAATAAAAGGAAGGTGTTGAGCCCGGTACAGACATTGTATTCAGTCTCTCCACCCACTGTTCTTCTAGCCTTTCTACTGGCACAGTCTTTCCCCACTGGCCACAAATAAACATATAAACCACACATAAAACCCTAATATGGAAACACTCCAGCAAAGACGATATTGAAGCAGAATGGGTGTTTATGCCATCCCGGCACCGTGCAATATTCAATAAGAGCGTAATATCTATAATGTTAGATGGCAAAGGCCCCCTATAATAGATGTCCTGTGGGTAATCCTAGTCCAACCAGGGGGATCAGGCCTGACTCTTCTTTGCCTGGGGAGGATTTTTTATCCCTGACAGGAGAGGAGACATTCAGCCGAGCTCTGCAGAAGCTCCCCATCCAGGAGTCAATAACTCCTCCAGTCGCATCGATCCCTCCCTCTTTCCTTCTCTACCTCTATTCCTACCTCACCACCCCCGCCCCCAGTGTAGGAACGCAGGTGTGAAACCAAATGAGACAGGCTTCTTTGTTTCATCCTGTTCAGAACGGATGGAAGACACACAGAGAGACACAGACACAAGTGCACACAGACTTATATAGATACATACGGATTAGAGGAACACACACGCTTACGAGTATGCAGACAAGCACATGCACCCACATCCTACACTTCCCACAGTTATCTACAGTTTCTCACATCCAGTGAAAGTGTTGAACGTGGTTCCCTAATACAGGGACTTTCTACCATTTCCGGTCGAGAGTTCCATATTAAAACGTATATGGAATTCTCTAGCTCTTATCTGACACGCTTAAAGGCATTGGAGCCTGGCTCTTTAACCCGTCTGAGCTCTAAATATAACCGGTCTATAAACGTATCTGTCCATCTGACATATTATTCATGGAGCGCTACTTCCCTGCTTCCCCTTCTCTCTTATCTAGGCTTGGAGAGAAGTTCCTAATAGATAGGGAATCGAAGAGCTTTCAGGATCTATTTTTCAATTCAATAACCTAATAGCTACAACCTAATTAGAGATCGTCCAAATGCCATTCCATCCACCACGATCAAGTCTCCTCTTAAAGAAACTGAATTTATTGGCTAGCATCATCAGCATGATGCAATGGATGATAAGAAGCATGTGGGTCCTGTTGAACTGGGCTGACTCAGTAGGGTAACATTGTAAAAGGGTTGTAGAAAGTCAATGGAATAAATTCCTTCTTGGAAATCTCTCTTTCCCACTATGGTGACTTGATCCTGATCTGATTCAATCTTGAGTGGTCTGTCACTCTAATCAAGCCCCTGTTCTGGTCTACCCTTCTCTCATCTCAATCCCTCATCTCACACCTGTCTACTTCTATATCCCCCTTACCCGTCCAACCCATCACCTGTCTCATCCCCCGTCTCCCCATCTTGTTCTCCGTGGCTCCACCTTCCCTGTCCCCTGTCTCTTCCTCCCCATCTCCTTCTATTGTATTTAACTGGATATCTATGTCAACCTTTAATCCCTCATTTCCCCACAAGGCTCCCCTGTCTCACCCCTCCCACCCTGTCTCACCCCCCTCCAACTCCCTGTCTCCCCCTCCCCCGCCTCGCCCTCCCTCTTGTATTTAACCTGCTATCAAAACCTTTGATCCTTCTCTTTCCCCACATTACCTGTTCCCCAGCTGCACCAGCTGCCTGGGCTGTGGTCCATTAACACAGTTAAACAAACAGGTTTACTGTGAGTCTGGGAATGGAGAAAACAGTCCCATCTACATACTGTACTGCAGGCCTTGCCAGGAGCGGTCGTAACAGTTGTTAAAGCCGTAAAACTAATCTCATCTCTACTACCCCTGCATTGACCCTGTTGGCTGGGAAGCCATGTCAGATTTGCCTCTGGGTTCTTATGTTCACCCTTGGCACATGTCCCTTACTGTACTGTACCTACAGAGAGCATATACTATAGCATACATCACATCTAGAGGGTGTTTGGAGCAGGGCCATATACAGTGCCTTCGGAAAGTATTCAGACCCCTTGCCTTTCTCCGCATTTTGTAACCTTACAGTCTTATTCTAAAATGGATTAAATACATTTTAAAAACTCAGCAATTTACACACAATACTCCATAATGACAAAGCGAAAACAGGTTTTTAGAACATTTACAAATGTATTCAAAATAAAAATAAATAAATACCTACTTTACATAAGTATTCAGACCCTTTGCTATGAGACTCGAAATTCAGCTCAAGTGCATCCTGTTTCCATTGATCATCCTTGAGATCTATCTATACCTTGATTGATACAATTGATTGGACATTATTTGGAAAGGCACACACCTGTCTATATAAGGTCCCACAGTTGAAAGAGCATGTCAAAAACCAAGCCATGAGGTTGAACGAAATGTCCGTAGATCTGGGGAAAGGTACCAAATAATTTCTGCCGCTATGAAGATCCCCAAGAACACAGTGGCTTCTATAATTCTTAAATGGAAGAAGCTTGGAACCCCCAATACTCTTCCTAGAGCTTGCAGCCCGGCCAAACTGAGCAATCGGGAGAGAACGGTCTTGGTCAGGGAGGTGACCAAGCACCAGATGGTCACTGTGACAGAGCTCTAGAGTTCCTCTGTGGAGATGGGAGAACCTCCCAGAAGGACAACCATCACTGCAGCACTCCACCAATCAGGCGTTTATGGTAGAGTGGCCAGATGGAAGCCACTCCTGAGTAAAAGGCACATGACAGCCCGCTTAGAGTTTGCCAAAAGGCACCTAAAGACTCTCAGACCATGAGAAACAAGATTCTCTGGTCTGATGAAACCAAGATTGAACTCTTTGGCGTGAATGCCAAAAGTCACGTCTGGAAGAAACCTGGCACCATCCCTACGGTGAAGCATAGTGGATGGCAGAATCATGCTGTGGGGATGGTTTTCAGCGTTAGGGACTGTGAGACTAGTGAGGATCAAGGCAAAGATAAACGGAGCAAAGTACAGACAGATCCTTGAGGAATACCTGCTCCAGAGCGCTCACCTTCCAACAGGACAATGACCCTAAGCACACAGCCAAGACAACGCAGGAGTGGCTTCGGGACAAGTCTCTGAATATCCTTGAGTGGCCCAGCCAGAGCCCGGAATTAAATCTGATCGAACATATCTGGAGACACATGAAAATAGCTGTGCAGCAATGCTCCCCATTCAACCTGACAGAGTTTGGGAGGATCTGCAGAGAAGAATGGGAGAAACTCCCCAAATACAGGTGTGCCAAGCTTGTAGCGTCATACCCAAGAGGACTTGAGGCTACCAAAGGGGCTTCAACAAAGTACTGAGTAAAGGGTCTGAATACTTATGTAAATGTAATATTTCAGTTTTTTTTAAATAAATTAGCCAAAAATTCTAAAAACCTGTTTTTGCTTTGTCATTAAGGGGTATTGTGTGTAGATTGATGAGGGGAAAACTATGTAATCAATTTTAGAATAAGGCTGTAATGTTACAAAATGAGAAAAAAGCCTCTGGATCTGAATACTTTCTGAATGCACTATATCACAACAACCGTGTGTGTGTGTTTGTGTGTGTGTGTGTGTGTGCACGTGTGTGTTTTGGTTGGGAATTGCCAGGAACCTCAAGATACAATTTTATCACGATACTTAGGTGCCTATACGATATCTATTGCGATTCTCATGATTCTCACGATTCTATACTGAGCAAAAATATAAATGCAACATGTAAAGTGTTCCATGTTTCATGAGCTGAAATCAAATATCCCAGAAATGTTCCATAAGCACAAAAAGCTTATTTCTCTCAAATCTTTTGCACAAATTTGTTTACATCCCTGTTAGTGAGCCTTTGTCCGTTGCTAAGATAATCCATCCACCTGACAGATGTGGCGTATCAAGAAGCTGATTAAACAGCATGATCATTACACAGGTGCACCTTGTGCTGAGGACAATAAACGGCCACTCTAAAATGTGTAGTTTTGTCACACAACACAATGCCACAGATGTCTCAAGTTTTGAGGGAGCGTGCAATTGGCATCCCCACAAGAGAAATTGGCATGTCCACAAGAGCCAGAGAATTTAATGTTCATTTCACTACCATAAGCCACCTTCAACGTCGTTTTTGGCAGTATGTCCAACCGGCCTCACAACCGCAGCACCTCCACATCCGGCTTCTTCACCTGCAGGATCGTCTGAGACCAGTCACCAGTCACCCAGAAACTGAGGAGTATTTCTGGCTGTAATAAAGCCCTTTTGTGAGGGAAAACAAATGTTGATTGGCTGGGCCTGGACAGTGGGTGGGCCCCTGCCCAGTCATGTGAAATCCATAGATTAGGGCCTAATTAATTTATTTCAATTGACTTATTTCCTTATATGAACTGTAACTCAGTAAAATCGATTAAATTATTGCATGCTGTGTTCATATTTTTGTTCAGTATATACAGTCTGTCTACTGCAGAGGGACAAGACAAAGCCATGAGAAAACAAGTTTTGATCAGTCACGGAAATAAAACTTCTGAAAAGAAATGGGCTCCCAATTTAAAAATAAACAGGAGAACAAGCTATGAAAGAGTTATATTGCATTAATTATTGCATGAATTATATTGCGGAATTGTTAATACGATATGATATAACGTCAAAAATAATATCCCGATATGTAATTGTATTGATTTTTCCCCCCCATCATTAGTGTTTGTGCACATGCGTATCTGCATGTGTACAGTCGTGGCCAAAAGTTTTGAGAATGACACAAATATTAATTTTCACAAAGTTTGCTGCTTCAGTGTCTTTAGATATTTTTGTCAGATGTTACTATGGAATACTGAAGTATAATTACAAGCATTTCATAAGTGTCAAAGGCTTTTATTGACAATTACATGAAGTTGATGCAAAGAGTCAATATTTGCAGTGTTGACCCTTCTTTTTCAAGACCTCTGCAATCTGCCCTGGCATGCTGTCAATTAACTTCTGGGCCACATCCTGACTGATGGTAGCCCATTCTTGCATAATCAATGCTTGGAGTTTGTCAGAATTTGTGGGTTTTTGTTTGTCCACCTGCCTCTTGAGGATTGACCACAAGTGTTAATTTTAACTAACCTCCAGACAAGCTTCAATGCCATACAACTCTCCTTCCGTGGACTCCAACTGCTCTTAAATGCAAGTAAAACTAAATGCATGCTATTCAATCGATCACTGCCTGCACCTGCATGCCCGTCCAGCATCACTACTCTGGACGGCTCTGACTTAGAATACGTGGACAACTACAAATACCTAGGTGTCTGGTTAGACTGTAAACTCTCCTTCCAGACTCACATTAAGCATCTCCAATCCAAAATTAAATCTAGAATCGGCTTCCTATATCGCAACAAAGCATCCTTCACTCATGCTGCCAAACATACCCTCGTAAAACTGACCATCCTACCAATCCTCAACTTTGACGATGTCATCTATAAAATGGCCTCCAACACTCTACTCAACAAATTGGATGCAGTCTATCACAGTGCCATCCGTTTTGTCACCAAAGCCCCATATACTACCCACCACTGCGATCTGTACGCTCTCGTTGGTTGGCCCTCGCTTCATAGTCGTCGCCAAACCCAATGGCTCGAGGTCATCTATAAGTCTTTGCTAGGTAAAGCTCCGCCTTATCTCAGCTCATTGGTCACCATAACAACACCCACCTGTAGCACGTGCTCCTGCAGGTATATCTCACTGGTCACCCCCAAAGCCAACTCCTCCTTGGTCGCCTCTCCGTCCAGTTCTCTGCTGCCAATGACTGGAACGAACTGCAAAAATCACTGAAGCTGGAGACTCATATCTCCCTCACTAGCTTTAAGCACCAGCTGTCAGAGCAGCTCACAGATCACTGCACCTGTACATAGCCCATCTGTAAACAGTCCATCTATCTACCTCATCCCCATACTGTATTTATTTATCTTGCTCCTTTGCACCCCAGTATCTCTACTTGCACATTAATCTTCTGCACATCTACCATTCCAGTGTTTAATTGCCATATTGCAATTACTTCGCCACCATGGCCTATTTATTGCCTTAACTCCCTTGTCTTACCTCATTTGCACTCACTGTATATAGACTTTTTGTTTTATTTTTTTCTACTGTATTATTGACTGTATGTCTGTGTTGTTGTATGTGTCGAACTGCTTTGCTTTATCTTGGCCAGGTCGCAGTTGTAAATGAGAACTTGTTCTCAACTAGCCTACCTGGTTAAATAAAGGTGAAATAAATACATAAAAAAGTTCTCAATGGGATTAAGGTCTGGGGATTTTCCTGGCCATGGACCCAAAATATCGATGTTTTGTTCCCCGAGCCACTTAGTTATCACTTTTGCCTTATGGCAAGGTGCTCCATCATGCTCGAAAGGCATTGTTTGTCACCAAACTGTTCCTGGATGGTTGGTCTCGGAGGATGTGTTGGTACCATTCTTTATTCTTGGGTGTGTTCTAAGGCAAAATTGTGAGTGAGCCCACTCCCTTGGCTGAGAATCAACCCCACACATGAATGGTTTCAGGATGTCCCTGATGTTTTTCCTGGAGAGAAGTGGCTTCTTTGCTGCCCTTCTTGACACCAGGCCATCCTCCAAAAGTCTTCGCCTCACTGTGCGTGCAGATGCACTCACACCTGCCTGCTGCCATGGCGCTTGCTGGACTTTTTTGGGCGCCCTGAAGCGTCCTTCACAACAATTGAACCGCTCTTCTTGAAGTTCTTGATGATCCGATAAATGGTTGATTTAGGTGCAATCTTACTGGCAGCAATATCCTTGCCTGTGAAGCCCTTTTTGTGCAAAGCAATGATGACGGCACGTGTTTCCTTGCAGGTAACCATGATTGACAGAGGAAGATGATTCCAAGCACCACCCTCCTTTTGAAGCTTCCAGTCTGTTATTCGAACTCAATCAGCATGACAGAGTGATCCCCAGCCTTGTCCTCGTCAACACTCACACCTGTGTTAACGAGAGAGTCACTGACATGATGTCAGCTGGTCCTTTTGTGGCAGGGCTGAAATGCAGTGGAAATGTTTTTTGGGGGATTCAGTTCATTTGCATGGCAAATAGGGACTTTGCAATTAATTGCAATTCATCTGATCACTCTTCATAACATTCTGGAGTATATGCAAATTGCCATCATACAAACTGAGGCAGCAGACTTTGTGAAAATGAATATTTGTGTCATTCTCAAAACTTTTGGCCACGACTGTATGTGTGTGTGTCCTTACCTCTGTGTGTTTTCTACAGCCCTGACTGAGGCTGAGGCATCATGGCCTGCTCTGTGGAATCCTCAGTGTGACCATCCAGCGGACCTGCAACAACACAGGAAGGAGGGAATGAGTCAACATGACCTGCGGGTATGTGTGACTTCACAACGACACACACACACAGACAGTCAGACAGACACACAGACACATTCACGCACGCACGCACACACGAACACATGCACACACAGAGACACCCACCCCCACACACACACACACACACACACACACACACACACACACACACACACACACACACACACACACACACACACACACACACACACACACACACACACACACACACACACACACACACACACACACACACACACAGCCCCACCCCGGTTAGGGTTAAGTTATCTTCAGTTTGCCAGACATGGAGTATACCTCGTGGGGAATCTAAAGACCAAATCAAGGGAAATTACTCTATTATGATTCTAAGCATCAACACATTGAACTGAGGAAAACAACCCTTTCCCGTTCCACTGTGGGTGAGATAACATGTTTTGTTTGTATCACCTCCCCCTCCCTCTTACCCAGCATGCTTTTCACCACAGTCGGGCTGAGGCAGCCTCTACGGGCCCTGTCTCCATGACAACAAAGCAGCCAGTGAGATCTGAGATCACAGGCAGGATCGGTTTCCTTGGGTAGGTTTACAGCCCATCAGTAGCTGGGAGATAGCTAGCTACAGCAGTTAATAGCTACAGGATAGTCTCTTTAGACCAATACAGTTGAACAGATTGCTGAGTTTAGTGACCGAATATAAGGATACACAAAACCACACACATACAGTAGTACGCATGCACACACACACTGTTGGAGGGTGCTTCTCTTTCATTAGAGATTTCATATTGTAGTATGTATACAGTACACATATTGTGAAACTATTCATTCATATACACACATGTATAGTTCCATACAATACAAATCATTTTTAGCACAGGAAATGTGTATTTGTTGGCTATAGAAGCTCCTTTGGTGGTGGAGCAGGCTGTTGGAGCAGCACGATCTACATGACCCAAGACCCTGTTGGCAAAGAGACAGTCATTCATGCATGCACACACACACACACACACACACACACACACACACACACACACACACACACACACACACACACACACACACACACACACACACACACACACACACACACACACACACACACACACACACACACACACACACACACACACACACACACAGGGATACAGACACACATACACACTAACACACCCATGCGCGCAAGCAGGCAGGCACGCACACCCACACCACACACACACTCCCTGACACACTCAATGCAGAGAGCAAAGCACAACATTCACTTTCTCTCTCCCTAACACACACACACACACACACACACACACACACACACACACACACACACACACACACACACACACACACACACACACACACACACACACACACACACACACACACACACACACACACACACACACACAAACACACAGAGAGAGGAGGAGCCAGGGATGAGAGTGGCGCAGGATGAGGCACGGCTTACGGCAGGCGGGTGCTGCTGCATCAGCCTCGGTTACGTTTTTAGCAGGAGAGCTGCTGTCTTTATGTTCCTGTGATCCCCACTTGACAAGTCATCCAAGCCCTTTCTGACAAAACGACATAACCGTCAGTCTCCTAGTACAAGCACTGTTCACTTTGCTGCATATCAATGAAGCTACAGACCAGGGTGCCTGAACAAACCGTCGATATTAACGTTCCTTCCCACTGAGTTATATAGCAGTATTTAGAAATCCGAAGTATTAGCTATTCCCACTGGCAATAACATATTAGTTCGACGTACTAATACCAGTTCCTACAGGAAGGAATGTTTGGGAATGAGGAACGTTATCAACCTCAAACATTCGGAACCAGAAGCCGTCAAGAGATTACCCCATTTACTCATGTTAAGCTACGAGCCAGGATGAGTGATCCTCAAATCATACTTCCGAGAATGAATATGGGGGGAAAAAAACAAGTTCCCTCACAACCGTAGGAAACTTAAGCTTGGCTTGTGGTGGATGCTGCATTTACTGATCGTCCCTCCCTGGGGTTTGATGAGGCGGAATGGGCATTGTAGGGCTTAGAACGACTGTGTGTTATACTTCCTGAGTGACTTTGTGTGCGTGCATGTGTGTGCGTGCACGCGTAAATGCTATACGCCTCGTTTTTCTTCAACCAATTTCAGAATTCGATTTCCTGTCAACCACTTAAGTCACCATAACAGGAGCCTTTAGACCTCCCTGCCTGAGGCTGAGCTCAGCAGTGGCTGTAGCTGTGTTGTCAAAAACTGTACAAACTGTACTCTCTTGGCTGCATTCTCAAGGTATACTCATAGTACCTGTACATACCTCCTCTTATTGCCCAGTGAAAGAGGGACTCGAACCAGGGACCTTATCCATATCAGACCCAAACATCCCACACAAACCCACCAAAGGGTTTAACCTGATTTGCATAGGTGGTGTCATCAAGTGCTTAGTGCAGCGATGTGGTCACTGGTCACAATACCTCCAAAGGAGTGGTGCACTGTACTGTACTGTACTGTACTGTAAGCCTACTCAGCTAAAAGGGGACACAGAAGAACGAGTGACATGTGCTCATTGACAGTGTGTGCCCTCAGAATGAAGCTAACAGATGGACTGGCAGGAAAACTTAGCACCAAATGGTATTAAAGTACATATAGGCCGGATTACAAGAGCGGAAGGGAAACAGTTTATTCACACGCAACCAGGCCTTATATGCAGAATAGGAAAAAACCACAATATGGCTGTTCAATTGAAGTGGTGGCCTTATGGTAGACTGTAGCATATAATGCAGATTGGATAAATATGACTTTCCAATCAAACGGATTGGTCCAGAATATGATGGTGACCTTGTGGTGTCTGTTGCCGTGGTAACCTAGGTTTGGTCAATCCCAGATTATCCCTTTTTAACCTGTTAACATCACAGTGAAGAGGGAAGATGATATGCTGTTAGGAGGACAGATTTTAGGATGAATGAGAAGTTATTGTACTCAAAATGATCCCAGATAGAGGTTAGCTGCTGGTGCCTTTTAGGTCAAGGCTCACAACAGGGTTAGTCGGTCCTTGGTAAAACAAAAAATATATATATATATACAGTGCCTTGCAAAAGTATTCATCCCACTTGGCGTTTTTCCTATTTTGTTGCATTACAACCTGTCATTTAAAAGTATTTTTATTTGGATTTCATGTAATGGACTTACACAAAATAGTCCAAATTGGTGAAGTGAAATGACAAAATTCGTACAAATAAATAAAAAACGGAAAAGTGGTGCGTGCATATGTATTCCCTTTGCTACGAAGCCCCTAAATAAGATCTGGTGCAACCAAATTACCTACAGAAGTCACATCATTTGTTAAATAAAGTCCACCTGTGTGCAATCTAAGTGTCACATGATCTGTCACATGATCTCAGTATATATACACCTGTTCTGAAAGGCCTCAGAGTCTGCAACACCACTAAGCAAGGGGCACCATCAAGCAAGTGGTACTATGAAGACCAAGGAGCTCTCCAAACAGGTCAGGGAAAAAGTTGTGGAGAAGTACAGATCAGGGTTGGGTTATAAAAAAAGACCAAAACTTTGAACATCCCACGGAGCACCATTAAATCCATTATTAAAAAATAGAAAAAATATGGCCTCACAACAAACCTGCCAAGAGAGGGCCGCCCACCAAAACTCACAGACCAGGCAAAGAGGGCATTAATCAGAGAGGCAACAAAGAGACCAAAGATAACCCTGAAGGAGCTGCAAAGCTCCATAGCGGAGATTGGAGTATCTGTCCATAGGACCACTTTAAGCCGTACACTCCACAGAGCTGGGCTTTATGGAAGAGTGGCCAGTTAAAAAGCCATTGCTTAAAGAAAAAAATAAGCAAACACGTTTGGTGTTCGCCAAAATGCATGTGGAAGACTCCCCAAACATATGGAAGAAGGTACTCTGGTCAGATGAGACAGAAATGTAGCTTTTTAGCCATCAAGGAAAACGTTATGTCTGGCGCAAACCCAACACCACTCATCATCCCCACAGTGAAGCATGGTGGTGGCAGCATCATGCTGCGGGGATGTTTTTCATAGACAGGGCCTGGGAAACTGGTCAGAATTGAAGGAATGATGGATTGTGCTAAATACAGGGAAATTCTTGAGGGAAACCTGTTTCAGTCTTCCAGAGATTTGAGAACTCATCCAACTTGAACCCATCCAACTTGGGATGGAGGTTCACCTTCCAGCAGGACAATGGCCCTAAGCATACTGCTAAAGCAACACTTGAGTGGTTTAAGGGGAAACATTTTAATGTCTTAGAATGGCCTAGTCAAAGCCCAGACCTCAATCCAATTGAGAATCTGTGGTATGACTTAAAGCTTGCTGTACACCAGCGGAACCCATCCAACTTGAAGGAGCTGGAGCAGTTTTGCCTTGAACGGGCAAAACTCCCAGTGGCTAGATGTGCCAAGCTTATAGAGACATACCCCAAGAGACTTGCAGCTGTAATTGCTGCAAAAGGTCCTCTACAAAGTATTGGCTTTGGGGGGTCAATAGTTGTGCACGCTCAAGTTTTCATTTTTTTGGTCTTATTTCTTGTTTGTTACACACAAAAAAATATTTTGCATCTTCAAAGTGGTAGGCACGTTGTGTAAATCAAATGACACAAATCCCCCCAAAATCTATTTTAATTCCAGGTTGTAAGGCGAACAAAATAGGAAAAAATTGAAGGGGGGTGAATACTTTCACAAGCCACTGTATATATATATATATATATATATATATATATATATATATATATATATATATACAGTATATACACACTGCTGGTGGGTGGCCAAAAACTCCCATTAGCTTTAGGTGGGCCACACCTGAAAATCGTTCGGGAACCATTGCTGTTTTCAACATGCTTAACGGAAATGGACCTGAAATGTTCTCACAATTGTAAAGAGAAGTTTCTAATCACATACAGCTGTGCATGAACAATAATCATTATCACAACATTCACATTCACACATAGGCGTATCCATACACACAAACCGAACACACACACCCACACTAAAACACACTCTCGCCGACAGAGAGAGATTATGCTCATTCCTATGACTAAACATCACTTTCTTGGGGGATAAACAGCTTTAACAGAGAGAAACAGGCAAATCTCCCCCACCGACAACCAGAGACACACTGCAGTCCTGTCAACCTCCACATCCCTGCTATCTCTATCACTAAAACAGGCCCTTGGTCTGTCTAACTCTGTCTGTCTGTTCATTGGCTCATTAAGCAGCCTGATGGCTGAGACCTTGTCAGCTCGTGGGTCAATTACCATATCTGAGCCTGCCAGATACCTCCATACAAGCTGGGTGCAGTAGCTATAGTACCTACTGTATGTTCTGCATATCTAGCTACATGCAACTCATGCAGATGATCATTTATTATGCAGTATTCCTACTGCCAGAAACCTGGATCCATATGCTGGAGGCAGCAGAGTACACGGAGCACCATTAAATAGAATACAGTATGTAGTACATACTGTATTCTAGATACGACTGGCTACATGCAGTTCATGCGGATGGGGATCTGTTTGGCAGTACTCCTACTGACTCAATGAGTAAGAGTAATCAGATAGACTAGTGAAAAATAGTGTATTTTAATAACATGTTTATGTAATATTCTGGTATGTTTGTGATAATAGATGTATCCATCTATCAATCCACCCCCCACACATCCCTCACTCTCTCTGGTTTCCACCAGTTACCACAGCCACAAAGTCAAAATGGCTATGTCTTAGAAATTCGTGAAAACTCAAATGTAATTTAAGGTTAGGGTTAGGCACAAGGTTAGCAGTGTGGTCAAGGTTAGGGTTAAGGTTAGGTTTAAAATCACATTTTAAGAAGATAAATGGTTGAAATGGGCAGGGTTTATGACTTTGTGGCTGTGGTAACTAGTGACGAACCCTCTCTCTCTCCCTCCATGTTTTTAATAACCAAGATGGCACCGGGCCCTGTCTCTCTCTGTCTCTGTCCCTCTCTCTATCATTGCCTCCCTCCCACCCGCGCCCTCCATTTTAGTTTTACAGTAGAGGCTCAGTCAGTCCTGTTCTGTTCTGCCTGTCTGTCGTGTCTCTCAGGGGAGTTAATAAGATGTCCAGGCTGAGCTGAGCGGCCGCCATACTCCTCAGAGCTCTCGTCTACATCCCAAATGGCACCCTATTGCCTATGTAGTGCACTACCGTTGACCAAAGCTCTATGGGCCCTTGTCAAAATGTCAAAAGTAGTGCATTATATAGGGAATAGGGTGCCATTTGTGAAGCAGGCCTCCCCTCATTCCTGAGCAAATGAACGATTAAAAACCCATCAAGCGAGCCACACAGTGAAACCTGAGATGCTTCTGACGGGAGCAACAGCAGCCAATGGAGGAGGGGAGAAGAGATGGAAGAAAGAACAATAGAAGCTCCCTGACAACAGAGATGGCCTTGATCATCTTCACTCACTTTCATGTCATTATTAGAGACACATCTCAAGCTTTTCAGGAAGATGAGGACTATTTATCAGATAGGCACTGCAATAACCGAAAAGTCACTAGGTTAAATGAGGAAGACACATTTCGGTTGAATGCATTCAGTTGTGCAACTGACTAGGTATCCCCCTTTCCTTTATTTGCAATGTGTAGGCAGAGCCTACTTCATTCATTAGTGCTTTTGGCCCCTGCTGTCCAGATCATGCAGGCTAGATTTAGATTATTCTAATTGTAAAACCTCTGTCATCGATATTCTGTGTATTAATTCCTTGGTATAACATGTGTATGTTTACCCAGCTCCGTCCCTCCTGAGTACACACACTGTCATGGTAACATACACTGTCATGGCGACACCTGGCTAGGCCTGGTCACATGATCCCTGTCCTTTCCTCTGAGATCTAATTATCCCTGGTGCTGCTGGCTACATGGTCTCGCATAAATTAACAACCACACTGATGTCATTGTCGCCTGGTCCCAGATCTGTTTGTGCACTTGCCAACTCCATTGCTGTCATTGTCAAGGCAAACATGAGAGCAGGAGCAGACTGGCACCCAGGCTAACATCATTGTAACCGCAGGAAAAAATTATAATAATACGTAAATACTCATTAGAGGTGCACTAAAGTGTATGATTATATTTAGATACCATGTGTTTGATGTATTTGACACCATTCCACTCATTTCGCTCCAGCCATTCCCACGAGCCCGTTCTCCCCAATTAAGGTGCCACCAACTTCCTGTGTCATGCACCCATCTTGAGCAATTCTACTATTAACGAGCCATTCATTGCATTGGTTCCTGATGGAGATGAGAGATTTGTGACGCCAAAATGAGTTTTGCCTTGAGGGACAGAAAATATGTGAATCGAATTGAAAGCCAAAGTAATGACGTCGAAAAACAGACATTGTGCTCGATGGTTCTGTCCTGTCTGTCAGTGAGAGGGAGACTGAGAGAGTGTTTGTGTGTGTGTGTGTGTGTGTGTGTGTGTGTGTGTGTGTGTGTGTGTGTGTGTGTGTGTGTGTGTGTGTGTGTGTGTGTGTGTGTGCATGAGTGTGTGTTTTTGCAGCCGCGCAAGTGTGGGTTGCGTGCATGTCCGTGCTCTCTGTTGTTAGTGTGTGTGTGTCCTTGCGGCTGTGCGTGTGCAGTGTGTGCGTGTCCGTGCGCACTTGTGGGCAAGTGTGTGTGTGTCTGTGACAAATTAAAGAGCTGCCAAAGATAACAGACTGACAAATCGCCCCCGTCCTCACAACGGCCAGACATCTCAGCCAGCCTGGTGCATACCAACTACCATCAGACTGAATAATGGTTATCATACTGTCTTTTTATGATACACTAAAATGGTTCACAAAAATGGAATGCTCCGACATACAGTGAATAACATACATAAAGCAGGCAGGCAGACATCGAGGTATTCAATTACTGTTCGAGTGACCTAAGCGACTTTGAGCGTGGAGCGTGGTATGATCGCCGGTGCCAGGCACGCCGGATCCAGTATCTCAGAAACGTCCGCCTTCCTGGGCACGACAGTGTCTAGGGTTTCTCAAGAGTGGTGCGACAAACAAAAATCCAATCCAGTCTCAGTCCCGTGGGCGAAAACAGTTGATGAGAGAGGTCGAAGGAGAATGGCAAGAATCGTGCGAGCTAACATGGGGGGCGACAAACAGAAAGATAATGACGCAGTACAACAGTGTTGTGCAGAACGGCATCTCGGGAACTCAAACATCGTTGGTCCTTGTCACGGATGGGCTATTGCTGCAGACAACCACAATGGGTTCCACTCCTAACAGCTAAAATCAAGAAGAAGGGGCTCCAGTGGGCACGCCATCACCAACACTGGACAATTAAGGAGTGGAAAAGCATCGCCTCGTCCGACGAATCCCGGTTCCTGTTGCATCATACTGATGGCAGAGTCAGGATTTGGCGTAAGCAGCATGAGTCCATGGACCCATCCTGCCTGGTGTCAACGGTACAGGCTGGTGGCGGTGGTGTACCGCCATCGAATCTGCAGCAACTGCGTGATGCCATCCCGTCAGCATGGTCCAACATCCCCGTGGAACGTTTCCGACTTGTAGAATCCTTGCCCCAAAGAATTCAGGCTGTTCTGGATGTAAAGGGGGGTTCCAACCCAGTAGTAGATGGGTGTACCTAATAAACTTGTTGGTGAGTGTATACATAATTACACAATCATAAGCTTCCTATTCCATCTGTAGCTTATGGCTGCCTGAATAAATAATTAACTTAGGTTATTTAAGAACTCATAATGGTAAAATAGGAAATAGGCACTCAATGTTATTTGTTAACTAATTAATAAGTGCTTATAACATACTATATGTTGATGATTATGTAAAACATGTATGTGTATTAATATGTAGTTGTAATAAGCCTATATACTATCATTGTAGCCTATAACAATGTTGGAAAATATTTGTTTCATTTGGTTTTGTATTCAGTTGGCACAGTTTTTATTCATTCTTAAGATCTCATTTTAGAAGTGATGTTCTCTACCCTGACACTTGTTTAAACCATGCCGGATGGAATTACCACGTTTTCACCCGTGTTTGAAAATATCAATTCATAATCGCAATATCTGGCCCCCACCACTCTTGCAGGACCCAAATCGTCTCCATCCTTCTGACCTGTAGTCGTGAGAGGTGATGTTATGCAAATAGAGTCATAACCTTTGAAATCTGCCCAGCCCACACAGATAGGGATATGAAATAATCATGTACAGACAGACCATAGTAGACAGCAGTAGCCATAATCCATAGCTGATAGTGATACAGTTGAGGTCAAAGCATTAACATGGACAGATTTCATCAAAACAAGTCATTACTGTCTGGATACTGATTAATTTTCTCTTTTCTTCTAGGTCTCGGCAGCCATCCAGGAGACATTAATGAGTTTACTAGCCTTACTCTTGAGCCAAAAAGGGATTCTCAATCAGAAAGAGGATTTTCTTTTCTTTGTACAACGGAAATAGCCTTGTTCTACAGCCCAAAACCAAAGAAGCTTATTCTCTTTCCCAAAACTGTCCTTGCCCAAAACAACAGGCAAATTCATCAGCATTCTTTAGAACGTTCTAGAATATTCTTGCCAACCACAGCCTTCATTCCACGTCTGATGAGACAGTCTGCAAGTTTCTATCATGTCAGCCATCTTGTCACTCAATCTCCCTGCCCTTTATAACTTCTGCCACTCGGTGACACAGCAGCAACAGCACCTCAGTGCAACCACTTCGCCACTTCCACTTTAGAGCGTTTCACAGTGGCTTGCAAATCAACACATTAACATATACATTGCTTCTTCAACAGAGCTAGAATAAAGATCTGATAGGAAGAATATTGCAAAATGAAAAATCCTAATGTAACAGTAGATAGGGAAAGAGGAGAGATGGTAGAACGGAGAGGAGAGGGAGAAAGGGGAGAGAGGAAAAAGAGAGGGAGGGAGGAGAAAAAAGGAGAGGGGAGGTGGAAGTGATAGAAAGAGGAGAGAGGGGAGAGAGAAATAACAGGAGAGGAGAGAAGACAGGAGAAAAACATGAATGAAAGAACATGAAAGGACAGGGTGGAGAGGAGGGGAGGAAAAAAACAGAGAGAGAAAGGTAGATAAAAGAGAGAGAAATGGGATAGAGAGGTAAAGGAGAGGTATATCGAAGCAGTGTGCATTATTCATCTGTGTTGACACATCACAATCTCTGATTCATCTGGTGAAGGGCATCAATCAAGTCCCAACCCATCTGACAGCTTTCACTCATCCACAGTACACTCCAGACCCCACACTCCTCTACTCATTCTCTCCTCTGTTCTCCTCTCCTCTCTTCTAATCTACCAAGGAGGTCCTGTAGAGCTGTGTAAAAACTAAAAAAGTATTGTATGGTGTGCTTATAAACCCCATTTTTGGATGAAGTATAGAGGTTCTGAGCATATAAACTACGTCTAAGGTTCTGGTCGCTGGATCTGACTGGAAACAAACCTGCAAACTATTTGCTCCATGTACAGGAGAACTGACTGCAGTGCCGTTGGATTAACCCACATGGCAGTGGTCATTGTGATACACACTACCGTTCAAAAGTTTGGGGTCACTTAGAAATGTCCCTGTTTTTGAAAGAAAAGCTAATTTTTTGGTCCATTAAAATAACATAAAATTGATCAGAAATACAGTGTAGACATTGTTAATGTTGTAAATGACTATTGTAGTTGGAAACGGCAGATTTTTTATGGAATATCTACATAGGCGTACAGAGGCCCATTATCAGCAACCATCACTCCTGTGTTCCAATGGTACGTTGTGTTATCTAATCCAAGTTTATCATTTTAAAAGGCTAATTGATCATTAGAAAACCATTTTGCAATTACGTTAGCACAGCTGAAAACTATTGTTATGATTAAAGAAGCAATAAAACTGTCCTTCTTTAGACTAGTTGAGTATCTGGGGCATCAGCATTTGTGGGTTCGTTTGCAGGCTCAAAATGGCCAGAAACAAAGAACTTTCTTCTGAAACTCGTCAGTCTATTCTTGTTCTGAGAAATGAAGGCTATTCCATGTGAGAAATTGCCAAGAAACTGAAGATCTCGTACAACGCTGTGTATTACTCCCCTCACAGAACAGTGCAAACTGGCACTAACCAGAGTAGAAAGAGGAGTGGGAGGACCCGGTGCACAACTGAGCAAGAGGACAAGTACATTAGAGTGTCTAGTTTGAGAAAGACACCTCACAAGTCCTCAACTGGCAGCTTCATTAAATAGTACCCGCAAAACACAAGTCTCAACAGTGAAGAGGCAACTCCGGGATGTGGCCTTCTAGGCAGAGTTGTAAAGAAAAAGCCATATCTCAGACTGGCCAATAAAAATAAAAGATTAAGATGGGCAAAAGAACACAGACACTGGACAGAGGAACTCTGCCTAGAAGGCCAGCATCCTGGAGTCGCCTCTTCACTGTTGACGTTGAGACTGGTGTTTTGCGGGTACTATTTAATGAAGCTGCCAGTCCATTAAAAATCTGCCGTTTCCAGCTACAATAGTCATTTACAACATTAACAATGTCTACACTGTGTTTCTGATCAATTTGATGTCATTTTAATGGACCAAAAAAAATGTTGCTTTTCTTTCAAAAACAAGGACATTTCTAAGTGACCCCAAAACTTTTGAACGGTAGTGTAATATGCCAAGAGCATGATTGCTACAATATTGAAAGATGCAACAAAAGATTCCTCTGAGTCTGGATGGTACTGTGGATAAACTGTTTAACAGACAAGTAACATCTTATTATAGCCTTTTGACTCACGCACCCTCACACTGGTGCCCCTGACATGCACAAGGCCTGGGGTGGCAGATAACCAGGAACATGGGCCTCTGACTAACCAGCAGCAGCCCACAGGACTTAAAGACACAACATGAGGAGGAAGAATAGAAATAGAAGCGTGTGCTCAGCTGTTTTAAATCAACGCTGCCCGCCAGGATCTGGGGAGACACAGCAGCAGAAAGTGCACTCTGACCTGAAATCCAACTTTCCACAGGGCTCACTCATCACTTCAACGTTGACATGATCTTGATGCGTATCTGATAAAGCTGATGACGACGTGAAAGAGATTGAAGCCAAGTGATGGAGAGAAAACTCAAATTGGAAATGGATTACTGCAAATCCAATCCTATCTGTTTGGTATGTAGCGTGTCGCTTCTCAGGTTTCTTGCACAAGATCGGTTAATATTTTATACTGAGGACTACCGAGAACCAGACCCAAGTTCTTCAGAACCAATCTAAGACCCAGGCCTACCCAGAGGCATTGGTTTCACCAGCTGTATCTGTCTACCCATAAAGAAAGTCACCAAAAACCAATCTGGGAGAGAGATGGTTCATGGGAGAAAGCTCCTACTAGAAGTGCAGTACACAGAGTACTAACATGTAACCTCACTGTAACTGTAAAAATACTTCTCTGTATTGCTGTCGAAGTAGGTTAACTTTGTGTGGCTGATGATGTCTTCATCTCTTTACAGGGAAATTGTGAAAAAAAGATGGAGAAAAAAAAGCCTAAATATATAGCTGGTCATAGTGTCTCATTTGCCAGATCTAAATATTTAGTAGACATCTATCAGTTTAAAATGAAAAGCTAATTCAGAATATGAATGGGTACATGGGTGTGAATTTGAACCAATTAGAGATGTGGAAAGTGGTTGGAATGAACACCAGCCTACACATGATGCCCCTCAAGGGATGAAGAGACCATCTGTTTTAAGAGAAAGGAAGGGGGGAAAAACAATTAAGCCTAAACTTGGATTTGATATGATAGGATCTATCCAAACTGCTGCCTGGAGGCCTGGTGGTTGCATTGTCTGTAAGGAATTAAAACACCAAAAAAAGCATGGTGGCTAGATAAGTATTCAAGGTGCGCTTGTTTTTGTCAATGCAAGCACACCCTGCGAAAATGTGTCAAGGTAAATCGATGCCAGCATTATATTTCAGAAGCATAGATGCTTCCTGAAAGTGTGCTCGCATTTTTCTGGCCTTATAGGATTTTTAAATGGGTCAACACATCATATTAACATGTGTTAAAAAAATCTGTGAATATTTAATGTTTTTTTCCAACAATGCTAATGGGAGAAGCAGGTGCCTAATAGGCGAAGCGACCCAATAGTCTGTAGAGTAATCTAAATAGACTATCCGCCCCGCCACCTGGTGTCATGTCATCGCCCGATTTATGGCATTTGGGTGAACTGACGCTCGATATATGCCTATAAAGGACAACAACAAAAAACTAGCATAATATAGGCGCGATTGGTTATTAAGAATAAATAAAGAATACATACGATGACAGACGTGCCGAAAGCACCGGCTGGTGTCAAAACAAACTGATGAGGAACAAAGGGGCGACATATCGCCAACCAGCGAGGGGTCCCTTATAAAGCCTCTCTGGTGAACAATGAGGCGCAGGAGAGAAGCTGGGTGGCAAGAAGGCTTGGTACCGCCGACGACAACCTGCAAATGATATTATTCTCAACCAGAAAACCCAAGCTCAACAGTTGCATGCAAAGTCTAAAGTAACCCAAAACAACCCAAAACATAGTATTATTGTTTGAAGGAGAAATTATCCAAATTGACCCATATGTTTAAAATAGAGTCTGTAAACAGCAGCCGAGCACACGACAGCCAAACTGCCTACCGAGCTACACCGATCGGGGCGCGGTGTTTAATAATAAATAAAGGAAACGAATCCCTCGTGCATATGGCAAAACAACCTATTTTTAATCGATTTCATATTTACCTTTATGGAGAAAGTGAGTGCTCCGTCTTGTTTTTGATCGGATAAATTAATGTGCATGGACTTGCAGCTGGCAGCTTCCCTTTAACCCCCGACAGAAATAATAATCCCATTTGACAGGAGAGATCCTCTGAAAGGTTAGATTTTTCGGCAGTGAACGCATGCATCGCCGGCGTCCTCGGTTGTCCTCTCGCCTCCTCAGAAGCCTTGCAGGACCACTATTCTGCGCCCGTGTTTGGGGGGGACCATCTCCGGTCGAGCGGCTTTAGACACTGCTAGTTGTCAATTGATACTCACTGTCTTCCTCCTCAATGCCCTTCCTCCCTCTCCCCCCTCTCTCCTGTTCGCTCTCTCACACACGGATGAGCTCCCCCTCCCTCCCATCGTGACGTGATGGAGTCAAGATCTCCAATAGCAACCGCATCCCCCTCATCACCCAAACCTTTTTGTCATCTCAGTGGACCGCTGACTGGTGCTAAAGAGATGGCTGCTGTTGCTGAGGTAGCCTGTCTACTGTAACGTGTATGTTAGAGTGAGCTCTACATGTCATGATGGACTAGATGAGATTATATAATAATAAGAACAAGGGAGATATTCAGAACTTAATTTAAGAATCATTAGGGTTACATTCATTGGAGTAGCATTCAAACTGTCTCATTAGAACAACTCACCTCTCCACTGCAAATCATCCGCAGGTCGTTTCTTTTTTGTTGTTGCAAAAGTAGGTCCTTTTGAACTATGAAAATATGCATAGAAGTAGCCTAAGTGTTTTTATAGAATTGAATATTCAGAGTCAGATATAT
Organism: Salvelinus namaycush; assembly: GCF_016432855.1. NCBI lineage: Eukaryota > Metazoa > Chordata > Actinopteri > Salmoniformes > Salmonidae > Salvelinus > Salvelinus namaycush. The sequence continues at coordinate 7,741,603 of NC_052331.1, forward strand.
AACAGTCAAACCTATAAACATATTGCCTTCATAAAAAAAGAGAATACATGTTGTCTCGTCTTGACACTGGGCCAGAGGAGACGCAGAGAACCAGGTGGATGTTGAAGCTCTTGAGGGAGGCGAAATCTCTTTAACCCAGAAATAAAGTCTCATGTAATTGGTCAGCTGCTCGATTAAGTTCTGGGTCCATACTTGTTGAGAAAATGGATCAAGATATGCTAGATCGAGGAACTGGGACCGGAACGAGGAGCTTCACCCTCTCTATCTTTGCAAATTATGGGCTGAATGTCCCCTCCTCTTCCGAAATTCGAGAGACGCTAACACCTGCGAAATTGTAATTTGTGCAAACAACCAGAGACGAAAAACCCAAACACCGGAATTTACTGCTGCTCGTTAGCCCACGCATCCCATTCCTTCCCGACAGATTATACGATACCAGGCTTGTTTATGTAGATCTATCCACTAGAGGGAGCGCAAACCTTTCCCGACTTTAGCTGTTTACACGCATACAAACACGCACACAACCTTTCAGTTCATGATATGAGTGAGATGCGGAGCACACACACATATTCAAACCTGCATGCCCTGACACAGAATCAACCCAACTAACACACACCTTGTCTTTTCTCCATCATCTAGGCATAATCTGCTTTCACCAGACCAATTCTTTATTTGTGTTTATCTCTTCACCTAACCATAATGTATCCATGTAGTCTCTTTAATGTCAGGGGTAGAAGGTAATTAGATGAAGAGGGGTTTAGGGGAGCCCTTGCCAATGCCATATTGCTATCTATCCAGTTCCTTCAGGTCTGCTAACACAGCAAGCTTGGTGGCTAGTGGAGGTGGTAGGGGCTATGGCAGGTGGTACCGGGTTGGTTTTTGGACCAGGTCTCTTGTCTGGCATGACTGAATATAACCATCTGAGCTGCTCTCGAACAAAGGAGGCTAAGCTGTATTTCCTTTGTTACTGCTGACACCTTGTGGGTGAAAAGAGAAGTACCACTGTAGTTACATCAGCTTTTCATATTGTCTTACATTAGTCAGTAGTGCTGTACGTTCATAACGTATACAGTATAATGAATCAAACGAATGCCATTCTAACACATGTAATAGAGAAACGTGTCTGCTCTATATATAATGTACGAAGTGTATACCTATTGCCTATAAACAGAAAGGTTTAATCAGAGGTCTGATATGGGTTGTTCCACGAAATGAGTGCCTTTTGCATCCCTATTTTAAGTAGAAATTGTGCACCAATATTACTTTTAAAAGCCTGTTATATCAATTGAAGTCGTATTTAATATAGACCACAAGCAAAATTCAATATTTTTGATTATTGTGGCAAAGACAAAAGTGGTCTGTGCGCTCTCTGCGACTAGGAATACTTTAGCCCAATTAACGTCAAGTTTTCTCCAAGTTTTCACCATCACTACCCACATTTCTATGCACAGTTTTTATGCGAGTAAAGTATTTTTTTTGTATTTTATTCCACATCCCCATATGCTGCTGTCAAGGCAGAAGCTACTCTTCATGCAGTCCAATCACAATTACATACAATAAAACAATATATAACACATTATTACACACTACTCTACCATAACATATCTGCAATACAAAATCAATACAGCAAAATAACAATATTTAAAATGTATGTGTGTGCAGTGGAGGAAAAAGTACCCAATTGTCATACTTGAGTAAAAGTATAGGTTCTTTAATAGAAAGTTACTCAGGTAAAAGTGAAAGTCACCCAGTAAAATACTACTTGAGTAAAAGTCTAAAAGTATTTGTTTCTAAATATACTTAAGTATCAAAAGTAAATGTAATTGCTCAAATATACTTAAGTATCAAAAGTAAAAGTATAAATAATTTCAAATTCCTTATACTAAGCAAAGCAGACGGCACCATTTTCATGTTTTGAAAATGTATGGACAGCCACGGGCACACTCCAATACTCAGACATCATTTACCTAAGATGCCTTTGTGTTTAGTGAGTCCACCATATAAGAGGCAGTAGGGATGACCACTTGTTCTCTTGATAAGTGTGTGAATTGGACAATTTTCCTGTCCTGCTAAGCCTTCAAAATGTAACAAGTACTTTTGGATGTCAGGGTAAATGTAAAGAATACAAAAGTACATCATTTTCTTTAGGAATGTAGTGGAGTAAAAGTACAAGTTGTCAAAAATATAAATGCTTAAGTAAAGTAGATACCCAAAAAAGCTACTTAAGTAGTACTTTACACTGCCGTGTGCGTGTAGTGTGTGCTAGCATGTGTTTGTGAATGCTGTGTGTGTGTGTGTGTGTGTGTGTGTGTGTGTGTGTGTGTGTGTGTGTGTGTGTGTGTGTGTGTCTGTGCGTGCCTGCGTGTCTCTTCACAGTCCACGCTGTTCCATAAATTGTAGTTTTATCCGTTTTTTAAATCTGATTTTACTGCTTGACGAAGCTACATGATTTGGAATAGAGTTCCATGTATTCATGGCTTTATGTAGTGCTTTGCATTTCCCGTAGTCTGTTCTGGACTGTGAAGAAACCTCTGGTGGCATGTCTTGTGGGGTATGTATGGGTGTCTGAGCTGTGCGCTGGTCGCTTCAACAGACAGATTGGTGATTTTAACATGTCAATAACTCTCACAAAGACAAGCAGGCTCCACCCTGAGCCAGGAGAGTTGCTGGCTCTCCGTGTACATTTAAGGGCCAGCCGTGCTGTTCTGTTCTGGGCCAATTGTAATTTGCCTGTGTCCCTCTTTGTGGCACTTGACAATATGACTGGAAAGTAGTCCAGGTGCGACAAAACTAGGGACAGAAGTGCCTTTTTTTCATAACAATGTCGAGAAAGCAGAGCTGCACTTTATTATGGACAGACTTCTCCCCATCTTAGCCACCGCTGCAGCAATATGTTTTGACCATCAGTTTACAATCCAGGGTTACTCCAAGCAGTTCAGTCTCCTCAACTTGATACTTTCCCACGTTATTCATTACATGATTTAGTTGAGGTTTAGGGTTTAGGGAATCCTTTTTCCCAAATACAATGCTTTAAGTTTTTTAAATATTTAGGACCAACTTATTTATTGCCATTCTGAAACGGACTGCAACTCGTTGTTCAAGTGTTGCAATGATTTTACTTGCTGTGGTAGCTGATGTGTACAGTGTTGAGTCATCAGCATACAGTACATAGACACACAGGCTTTACTCAGTGCCAGTGGCAGGTCATTAGTGAAGATTGAATGAAGTAAAGGGTCCTAGGGAATGCCTGACTCTACCTGGATTATGTTGGAGAGACTTCCAATAAAGAACACCCTCTGTGTTCTGTTAGACAGGTAACTCTCGATCCACAATATAGGAGGGGATGTAAAGCCATAATACATATGTTTTTCCAGCATCAGATTATGATCGATAATGTCGAAAGCTGCACCGAAGTCTAACAGAACAGCTCCCACAAGCTTAGCAATTTCTCTAAGCCAATCATCAGTCATTTGTGTAGACTAAGTGCCTCAGGCCTACATTTGGAACACCTTTCCCTATAAGCATGTTGAAAGTCTGTTGTTAATTTAGTTACTGTGAAATAGCATTGTATCTGGTCAAACACCATTTTTTCCAAAAGTTTAGTAAGGGTTGGTAACAGACTGATTGGTCAGCTATTTGAGCCGTGCTTTGCTATTCTTGGGTAGCAGAAGGACTTTTGCATCCCTCCAGGCCTGAGGACACACACTTTCCTGTGGGCTTAGATTGCCATCTCTTCAAAGTCATATCGTATTAAAAAAAAATCACAACAGCTGTGATGGAAATTGGAAGTTTCGGTGTAATTTTATAAATGCCGACAGATAATTTGTTGGTTCAACATGGTGGGATCTTTTTGTGTCGGTAAAATGAATTATGAGGGAAATGGCGGTGGAAACGCCTTAATGCACAAATATTGATATAATAACCATCATATCGAAGTAAATGTGGAGTCACGCGATGATATGGTGTGTGGTCCTCCAAATACGACTCGGGAAACCATGTAGTTTATTAAGCTACAGATTAAATAAGTTATGAACTTCACAGGGTAGTGAGTGCACAGTGGTGAGCTTGATGCTGCTTTCCAATAAATATAGAGCGTTCTGGTGACATGATGATCAATACTTGACTGCCGTTTGATAAAAACAAATATTCCCGCTTATCCATAATAAACTCATCATGTAGACTAGCCGTTCGCAACCTTTTTTGGTTACAGTACCACCAACTGAATTTTGCTCTTCCCGGTGTACCCCTGAAGTACCCGCTCATGTCTATTTGACCAGTAAGCCTATGGTCTCATAAGTCTTCTCAAGTACCCCCTGTGGATTGACCAAGTACCCCCATGGCTCCCAGTACCCCTGGTTGGGAAGCACTGGGCTAGACAATCTGCACAGTCTACCCACACTATATCTGCACGCTGTTGGCTAGAGCGCAGGTGACAAGACCAGAGTAGGCACATTTTCTATTTCGTTTTTTTTAGTTATGAAAAACTATAGGTAGAGTTGAAAATGTGATGGAAACATATTGAACTTTAGATTTGTATTAGGTACATGAAAAATGTCCCGAAAAAGTACATTTTGTGCACTACATCATCACGCACAGATTTTTATCCGCAACAAGTCCATTTCGTGGAAACACACCACTGATGGGAAAATGTGTAAAGCCTTAGTTAAGTTGTTTAGCTTAAAAAAGTATTTTCTCTAGATTATTTCATGTGATTAGTGATTAATTTGAAGGAAAACTAAAAAAACTGTCCCTAATTTTAAAGTCAACCCTGTTAAGTGAACTAACCTCTCGTTTCAACATAGTAAAACTCTTCCTTTAAAACATTTTTTTTTGAAAAGGAACATTGAATATCTAATAGTCAAATCATTGTAAAATCAGGTGAGCTGGATAAATATTTTTTGACAATTTTCAGGTGTTTTGTGGTGGAAAACTGAATGGGTTCAAGCAGAACAAGTCAACCCTGTTACCCATAAACAGACAGATCAACCCTGTCACAGTCAACCATGTTACTTCATTTAGACAATTACTATTGTCATTTTTAAATTAACCTCTTGAGATGGGAAAATGTTTTTTAATAAGATAAACATTAGCTCTTCATGACAGAATGTTAAAGTTAGTTATACTATACCCAAAAGGGACTCATATACCGATAGACTTGATGGAATGTATGACAAAATATCAGCCTCGTATCTTTTACTCAAGATGAAGGCCCTCTACAAAACAGTCCCGTCCCACAGCCACTGGTGGAGCGTCAGTCAGGCAAGTGAGACTACCTATAACAGTAACCTTCCAGGCTACTGCTGTTTCCTAAACGGGGTCTGAGCACATATGCAGTATGTCCAGTCATAAATCGAAACCCTAGCCCTTCTCCTAAGCCAAAAGGGAGTCAGCAGGTTCGGTGGGAATTCCTTTCCAGATCAGCTCAACTCAGGAGGTGAATGCAAATTCCCAATTCAATAATTCCTTACTGACTGAATTTAACTTGAATATATTGTAACCCTAGGTGTCAGGAATAGGCCTATGGTGGAAACACCTTGCATACCAGAGAGCTAGCTGCAGGAGCAATTAGCATATTGTTTGCTTCGGATTCCTTTCCTTTCTCTACTTTCTAGGGGTTGACTGGCCCAGATAGGTCTATCTTGCTTCTACCTGTTCAGTTCCATTTGATCTGCAGACACCACAGGGGAGCAGGGAGTCAGGGACTGGGGGTTGTTGTTTCAGGCTGGGGTTTATTGACACACCTGTGACCTCTCGAAAGTTCAACTCCATGGCCTCTGACCTTTCAAAGAAAACAGATACTAAATGTGAATTTAACAACAACAATAACCGTTTAACACTGAATAACAATAATAAATCACTAACATGAGGGATAGCCCCATAGCGATTCAACTGTAGGCAGTGGAAGCGCAGAGTAAAACATGGCAGTATCATAAATGTGATGATCAATAATCAGAAGTTTCAATAGGCTAATGTGCAGTAGAGTCAAACATAGATATTTACAAAATTGGTTCAACGAAGGACCAAACTCATTGGAGTGGTTCCAGGACACTGTCCCTGCCAGTCATCCAGTGACCTGACTGACTGTGTGTATTACCTTAGTGTAAGCCTGTTTACAGGGGAGAGACTGGGGTGAAAGGACCCTAAAATAGCAGGGGAAATGGCCCGGTCTCCACCACTGCCCCGCAGTGACGTTGATTGCACTCTATTTATACTTTAAGAGCCCACCGAAAGATCAAGATTTTTACACCTCACGTTCTGTAACCACAGAGAGAGTAAGAAAGGGAGAACAAAGAGTATGTTCTGTTTGTCACTTAAGGGAAAAAAAATACAAGTAATAAAATATAAGGGATACAGTCTCGTTTTTACTGGAATTTTAGAAACATAATAGAAATATAGAGGTACTTTAACGCCTAAAAACCACAGGCATTGGACTGCGGTGACAACCAAAATATGACACTCAGGTCATTTGCAAAGTGCTGTGGAAAAAGGGGAGGGGGGGGGGGGTAAATTTAGTCAGGTGTTATTCCTTACCATGTGACCTGACCAAGGGGAAATGCCTAGGACACCTGGCAATAGACTATACCTAGAGCCCTGATTTTTTCCTGGCCCGTAGAAATAACCAAACCAGCACGGAAGGCTCAGAGCTCAAACTTGAACCCGCATCAGTTAAAGGCCCAATGCAGCCATTTTTAACTCAATATCAAATCATTTCAGGATAAAAAATAAGTACCTTACTGTGATAGTTTTCAATTAAAACGGTAAAAAATAAACAAAAATAGCTTCTTAGCAAAGAGCAATTTCTCAAGCAAGAATTTAGCTAGGACTATCTGGGAGTAGGGAGGGGAAAACTGAAAATTAACAATTATTTGCAGAGAGGTTTGGAAATCTTTCTTATTGGTCTAGTAATCAAAACTCCATCCCACCAAAATAGGAAGACATTTCAGGCGGTCTTTTCAAACAGCTCTTAGAGTAAAAGGGCATTATCCTTTTCATAATATTATTCCAACCACATTGTGGGAAATATATAGAAAAAACAGGTAAATCAAGTTTTTTAACTGCACTGGGCCTTTAAGTTTAGGCACCTAGCTTTAATAAGCAAGCTGCATGGGAACCCGTCGAGCAGGGAGGGACAGTGTGTTCTTCCATCACACCTATTTCAATCCATCTAAGGGCCTCCGTAATATGAGTCAGTGTTATTAGTTAGTCCAGCTGTCTGTTACCCCTTCATATACACTCTACCCAGCCCTCTCACAGCAGAGCACTGGGGTGGTGCTAGTCTAGCCAGCCCTGTACATGCTCTACACAGTAGAGACAGGAACACAGTGAGGGTTAAAGGTGAGAGGAGATTACAGTCCACTGCTAATGAACAGCGGCTTGGGATTGTTCTAACAGTGTGAACTAAGCAGTTATCAGAAGCAATTAAAAATACCATAATTGAATTGGGACTGGAGTACTGTATCGCACTGAGATTTTGCACTCACGTCAGAGTTTATAACATTAGCCTAACACCTAAAAGACTCCTATGAAAAATAAACCTCTTTTCTCAAAAGCTCAACAGGTACAACAACACCACAGTGACAAACAGAGAAAAGGAGAGGGAAGAGAGACACAAAGGAGATTCAAAGCATTCCCTAGCCAACACACAAACCGACTTGCTGCAGGGACACTGAATTTTATTCAAGTATCTCAACACAGTTCTGTTCTGAAGTTATCATCATCAGTTACATGAATCAAGAGCAAGAGTCCATAGCCTGGATGTTGCACAGTGACACTAGGATTCAGGGAGGTTTTTCAAAGTGCATTCAATCAGGTGTTTTTTTTGTTACATAAGGGACAAACAGAACAAAATAAAAGAAAGCATGTATGATAACACAAAACTGAAATTGTAAAAAAAAAAAAGACTAAAATGCTGGGTGCGATTTGTTCCTCATCCTTATCTGTGGTTAATCGGATCACCCCTGGGTTTTGATATCGTCACACTGAGTGACTGCATAGACTCCCAATTGTTCTGCATGGACTGTAGATAGACTAGAATAGATGATCTGATACTGGGATCAACAGAAACATTCACTCAGGAGGAGATGAAGAGCAATCTCCAGCTTTCCTCTCCCACTTTGTCCAAGTTGTCCAGAGGGAGACTTCAAGACATTGACCAGGTTGTAAAACACACACACACACAGTCTAAAAACACAGAGCTAAAGAGATGTAGGCTAGGCTAAAACAAACTGTATCCTTATGAGAAAGTCTGCGTTCTACAGCTGTGAGTTGCTCCATTTGTAGTAAGCAAGTTCACTAGGTTCAGGCTAACCTGTAAGATTACACGTTTAGAGAAACGATATAAGGCTGAGTTTTGGCACAAAATGGATTTTCAAACACTCCTTAAAATGTCAAGATATGGGGTGCGGAGGATTAAATAACGCAAAAATGAATTATTTAAAAAAAAATACATCGATACCAGGCAGCCAAGCATACAATGTGTACTTCGTTTGTTCAAAGGAGGCTTCTGGATAACCTTGCAAAACAAGACCGATTTAACAAACAAGCTATCCTATTCACTCTTAAGCCTCTCATGCAGTTAACTGTCAATATTTGATCATGTACTATCAAGTAATACAGCTTCCATTCCCACCTTAAAACAAGCCACCACCCAATACATATATAGGCACTGCCATACTTTCCTTTCTGTGAGGAGTCTTCCTTGCTTATCAAGAGAAACAGGAGAAGATAAAGCATCAAATCCTAAAATCAAGTCCAAAGTTTTTTTCCCCTCACCTGCAAACAAATAGCAACCTAGCACTTAGAAAGTGTCCATGTCTTAATAACAGATAAGGGCAAATCCACAATAAAAGAGCAATGCTGAGACTCAGATTCTTCACTGTTCTTAAGAGTAAATATGTTCTTATAAAATGTTCTGTGGAAATTGTTAAAAGTATGCCTTGTGCAATTGCGTTATATGGATTGTTTAACTTTGTTATCATAGTTTTTTGTTTGACATACATTTTAAAAGTGAAAAATCTGAATCTCAGCATCACTCTGTTACCGTGGAATTTCCCATAACCTAAAGAGAGAGCACTGACCGGATGCATCTAGCCACAGTTAAAATGCTCCCAGTCTGTTGTTAGTGTAACGTTTAGAAGCCAGGAGGATTATTGCTGCGATTTGGTCTGAGACAGAGCTAATAGTCTGGTGTTAGAAGGGGTACTGAGAGGGGAAAGGCCATGGGGAAAGGGGGTGGGCTGGGGTATGGTGACAATGAGGGGAGTCAGGTGGGACATGGGTGAGGTGGGGTGAAGGGGGTCATTGTTGGGTGGCTTAGAGGGGTCTGAGGGAGAGTGTGGGGACAGGGTGGGGAACTTAAGGGGGGGGGGGGGGGGTGTCAGTGCAGCTCAATGAAGGTCTCCATCTCCTCTGAGATGAGGCCCTTGTAGGGCAGTCTGTGCCTCTCAATGGCGCGCGCCGCCAGGCACTGCAGAGTGACGTAGTTGAGGGGGTAGAGGGCCGGGTGTCCACTGCTCTGATCCTCCAGCAGCTCGTACGCCGTTTTCCTCTGGGCATTGGTGGCATCGAAGTGTGCCCCTGCCCTCACCAACAGCGCCATGATCTCCGGGCAACCGTTGCTGGCAGCGACGTGCAGGGGCGTGTTGTTGTCGCAGTCCCGGGAGTCCACGTCCGCTCCGCACTCCAGCAGCAGCGAGGCCACGGTCTGGGAGGGGAAGCGACCCACAGGGTAGCGGCCCACCGACGTGGTGTCCTTGTCCACGGCCATATGCAGGGGGGTGAAGCCACTCCGTGCCCGCGGGTTCAACTTCAGGAGGCGGTACACCGTCTGCTTCTTCTGGTGCTCCTGCTCCGTGGTGCACTCAAGCTTCTCCAGCAGGAACACCAGGTGGAGGATGATGGACAGGGCCTTGGTGAACTGGGGGGCTTCGGGGGGGCTGTCCCTCTGGGCCACTGCCCTCTCCACCTCCCTCACACTCTTCCCCAACACCCCCATCAGGTCGTGGAAGGTGACGCGAGTGGCCAGTGTACCTTTGGCCCGGTCCTGCAGCACGAAGGAGAAGAGCTCAGCGAAGGACAGGAAGCTGCTGGCCGTCATGGGGCTGAGGGGGTCCAGGTTACTCTGCTGCATGTCCAGGGCGTACTTCCACAGGCTGATGCAGCGTTCAAAGTTACCAGAGTCGGCGTAGACGGCCCCTCTGTAGCGGATGTAGTAGGAGGTGTCGGGGTGCGAGGGCCCCAGGATTCTCTCACGGACCAGCAGGGCCTGCATCCGCATCTCATCGGGGTCTGTGATCAGAGCCTCCAGCTCCTCGGCTGTGCTCACCTCTCGGGCACAGTCGTAGGCAGGGACAGGGGGACCCGGAGGGGGCTTGGCCAGGAGTCCCACCTTGTCAGCGGGTTGTCTCAGCTCCATGGCTCTCCTCCAGTATCTCATAGCCCCCAGCAGGTCTCTCTTCTTATCTACAAAGGTGGCCCCGAGGAGTTCGAGTGCATCAACGCGTTCTTCTCGTGAAGAGCGGGGCTGGTGGGCGAGGTACTCCACAATGTTGGTGTGCCCCGTGACGCTGGCAGCTAGAAGAGGGGTCATGCCATAGCCGTCCCTCTCCATGCGGGCATTACATTTCAGCAGCATCTTCATGATGTCCAGGCTACCGGACTCAGCGCAGTCATGGAGAGCAGTGTTGCCTTTCACACTCTTACGGTTGACATCTGCACCACGCTCCAGGAGGAACTTTGCTATCTCTTTGTGGCCCTTGTAGCAGGAGATCATCAGGCAGGTATGGCCATGGCGGTTGGCTACCTCCATATCGGCTCGGTGCTCCACCAGGTAACGGACAATCTCCAGGTGACCATCGAAGCAGGCAGCGCGTAAGGGCGTTGAGTTGGTCAGCGTAGTGTTGTTGACAGAGGCACCGTGTTTGAGAAGTGTGCGGACGACAGGGAGGTGACCAGCCGCCGAAGCCGCCCATAGCGGGGGAGCCCCTTCAATCGTCTCGCCGTCAAAGTTCACCGAGCCTCCTAGTTCCACGTTAGCTTTGCAATGTTCAAGCAAATAGTCCACAACCTCTAAGTGTCCGTGTCGAGAAGCAATGAGGAGAGGTGTGCCTCCCTGCGTTTTCTCCTCGGCGAGAGCTTCCAACTCCTCCGGACTTTTGTTGCTCAGCAACTTCTGGATAAGTTTCAGCTTACCATCTCTGGCCGCGTTGAAAACCGCCGTCGTGATATCCATTTTAACGTATTTCGTCTCTCTCACTGGCCATCAACCCCCTAGCTACGTTTTTAGAAAAACAGGGAAGGGACAGTCTTTTCAAAATAAGAAAATAAACCCTGTCCGTAGTTCGGTTTCTCCCTGGCATTTTTCTGCCATTTTAAGGCTGCTGTCAAGATGGCGTTTGTGTTGTTTGACAGCTCTATATTGACAATTTACGCTTAGCATCTTGGTTACTGTAGTCTTTAAGAAATCCTTTCACTATGGATGAAATGGCACTTTCCTTCTGATTATAAATATAATTCCCATGAGGCATTTCGTACACGTGAACTCAGCAATAGTTGAAACGGGAAGAGTAGTTTTTAGGCGAACGTGTGTTCCATTCACTGGAATGCAATACTAGCTTGTAGTTAAACGTATTTAAACTACAATCCCCAACCACCCAGAAACACAATGCGCAGGATCAACGCAAACCTCAAAACTAAAGTGGCAACACTTCTAATCTTACTGAAATATGAATGGTACTGTATTTCTGTTGCTGGCTTTTAAGCATAACACCCTTCCCATATCTACACTGATACAAAACATATTTCAATAGAGTGAAAATAGTATCTTGTTCCGTCTGTCAGCGAGTATGAGGGTGTGCATTAGGCCCCCACAGATCATTCCCAAATACTTGTTTTTGTTAATTAACCATGACATGCAAATACAAAAAAATATATATTTACAAATATATACCATCAATGCACGACACTAATGAAAAGCAGCGTGGCATGGTTTGGCTCTAATTTAATGATGAGTGGGTAGTAGATCCCTAGGCGGCACTATAGTCCATTTAAATCAAATAACTGGTGCCTGTATGACATATATACTGTAGGTTGTTGGCTATTACCAGACTTATCCAGTCTGCGCATGCAGTGCAAAACAAGTTATGGGAAAAAAATATGTTCTTATGTTTTCCAAGTTGTGCTATAACTGTGCCATAATAATCCCATAACATACTTTATTTTATGTTGAGAAATTGGTGCCACTGGCCCGTTGTAATGTAATGCATTGTAAACTGGTAGATAGTAAACAGCAGAGGGCAGCAAAAACACATTTATTCACAGCTGGGGTTAATGATCACTGCAGAAAGGATTTTGAGATGAGATTAAGGTACTATTAGAATATTTTATTGTAAAATTGAAAAAGGAGAAAGAGAAGAAAAGTCCCAGTAAGCAATCTGTATCATTCATATCTGAAGAAAAAAAAACATGAAATAAAAATAAATATCATAATAATGATAGGTAATAATAAATAGAAGGACACATTTGATTAAATATGACCTAATAAATAAGTAAATAAATTAAACCATATGAAAATTGTAATTGTCAAAGCAGCAAGTATAGGAGAGACATGGGCAGGATAAGAGAGCTGTGGTTTCTCAGACATCATCATGTCCACCTTTTCTACCCTCAGCATTACCCACAAGTGTCCTTGTCCCTGTCTCTCAATCGACTATACATTTTGTATATTGTGCTAAGAAACCACTGAAGTTAGACACCATCTTCAAATGTCAACCCCACCCACTGACAGTATCTCCATAAACACCCCCTCTCCATCCCTCTTCCCCTCCTCGCCCCGTTACCTGAAAAGATTTGTGTGCTGACAAGATTATGAAATAAAACAGATCTCCTATTTACATCAAGCTATATTGTATTTTCCCACTGCATTCAAAACATAGTACATGATCATACGGCGTCATTCATAAGAATGTCATGACCCCCTACTCCCTCCCGTCATCCAAGCCTCCATTTGAGCAGTACGAATGGACGAAGGTGGATTTTGGCAGTAAACACATGAAAATCCATCATCTTAAAATGAAAATTGAGGTCTTGTTTTTTAAAAAGATTTATACACATCACCTTATAGAGGTAGTGCAGTAGGAATGTTAAGTATACATGTACCCACTGAGAACAGACATCAGTTAAACGTCAAGTTTGGATTTACATTTAGTTGAGTTGTCAACTAACATGAATTCAACCTGAAATCAACAAAAAAGATCACCATGTCATTGGATTTGGGATAAAGGTTGGGTGAAAAAAAGACAAGATTCACCTCACGTTGATGACTTTCTCCAAATCCAATCAGTTCTTCACGTTGATTCAATATCATCACATTTAATTTTTGGGGGTGAAATGACGTGGAAACGTTGATTCAACCAGTTTTTGCCCAGTGGGTAGTCATTTGATAGAAAGTAACATGGCTTCATTCAGGTAATTGTTAATAAATGTATATAGAAAAAGCACAGTAAACTATCTTTATGTCCCCCAACCCCTGAAAAAGCATATAACCCCAGAACCTGAATAGAACATAGAAATATACAAGTACATTTACAACCAGCTGCTTGGCAATAATAGCATTCGTTTAGCCTTTAGGCTACTGCTTTATGTTTACAGGACAAGCAAAGGTCAAAGGACTTGTCAGGTTACTGTAGTGCACGGCTTGTCTCTTAGTGCAACTAGGACTATTGCTGTTACCTCAGGATCTGAATCAAACATAAGACTGACTGTCTTCCTGCACCAGTCGCAGGCCAAGCTCTGCTTGCCATAGAAATATAATCCCGAGAAGGCTTAAAGCCTGTCAGACCATAGCAATTTGACAAATTACAAATTCTCGATATCTATGCTGCGAACAGTGGTGAGAGGCTGCTGGTCAGTAAACATTTCACAGAGGCATCATCAAAACCAACATTGCTGTCTTCACAGTCGACATAGGAATTGAACTGCATTCCTATAGAGAAGTTATAATGTCCAGTTCAACTGACAAGTGATTGAAATGGAGTTGACCCTTGACTCTAATCAAAATGCCAGTTTCTTCCTTTGAATACATATTTGTGAGAGGAAACAACATGCAGATAAAATAGAATAGGCTGGCAGTTAGCTAATGATAAGTAGGCTAGATTTAGGCAATGATTAAAATCCATGAAAATAAATACAAATGTGCATTGGTCTATCCATATTTCTGGTTGGTTTAGGATTCTGTGCACAGTGAATAAACTAATGTCGATTAAACTAAAATAGCTACTTCATATTTATCGCTCGGCTGCCAACTGGCTAGGAATGTTACAAGATAATTAAATGTACATATTAGAATTCATAGAACGATTAAACATTACTTGGCAACTTCACTTATATGAGGGTCAGGAATGGTCTGTAAGTAATATAGGCAGTAACATTCACTAGGAGTTAGTGAAAATATGGTTCACTATTGAATATGTGATGACCAAAAAATGAAGGAAAAAGATTGAAAACATCCCTTCCTTCCCTCCCTCCATCCTTGAGTGTCTCTTGGAATCATCCTCCAATGTATTCTAGAGTGTGTTTTGATGTTCCTCCATTGGTTTCTTGTGTTCCCTGAGGGAGGTACTGTGACAGAATTCCCAACCTGTCCTGCACAGCACAAAGAATGACTTGTGCTCAACATTTGACCTTGTATAGCTCTTTAAAAGCAGATTTGAAGTCTACTCACAGTAAAGTAGTCTCCACTCCCTCTCTCCATACTGAATAAAACATTCACCCAAATGCAAGCGAGAGGGGACTGCAGGCACCTCCTTAAAATGTAATGGAGTCAGACTCAAATGGATCAGAAGGCTTTCTACTCTAACTCTGCACCGCTCTGTGCTGCTGACGATGACGCCTCCCCTCACAAGATAACTGGCTGGATTCAACCAGTCTTTTCCATCAAAACGGCACACATCTACGTGAGGGGAGGCTTTCTAGCATGAGCATCTATGTGAGAGGAGTCTGACTTACTTTAGAAAAGCTAGTCCTGTTTTATGAGTGTGAATAGTACTGCAATGCGGGCTCAAATTGATATGAGCCATATAGTTATATATGTTGAAAAAAAAAGTCACAGTGAAGTTAGACAATGATAAAATAGCTTGAGCCATAAACAAATTCTAACCTGTGCCATACAGATGTAGGATCTTAATTTCATCGCCCTGTTGCAGGAGAACTTTCCTGCAATGCGGTACATTTGAGGTTTAAAAAGGCTTCTGAAGTTTGTCATTTCTACTTTGAAATTTCAGACTTGGTTTTCCCTTACTAAAAATGTTATCAACCCCTACAAAAATGTCCATTAATTACAGTATAATCCACATAATAATTAAAATGTCCTGTTGCTGCAGGACTATTTTTCTGCTGTAGAAAACTGGCTCAAATTAAGATCCTACATCTGTACTAGTGTTTTTTTGTGTTATGGTAAGTTAAAGGAGTTTTTCCGGAGCATGTGACCTGACCAGAAAAAACTCCTGGCCCTAGTTAAAATAATCCCTGAAATGTAAATACACAAATACTTTCTTTGTCAACAGACTCAATGAACGAAGCAATCTATCCTGCTAAATCTACTGGCTAATCAAAGTGGACACACAGGTCTTAGATCAGCTGGCCCTCCCCAAATCGTAACTTTTACCATTAACCACCTTAACCAGAAAACTGACTTAAGATCAGTTTCTATGGACAATCTCATCCGAACATTAGGCACACCTGACTCGAGACCTTTTAACCCCTGAGCCGAGAACTGTAGTAAGCTTCTGAAACGGAATGTGAGCCAATAGCCTTTGCTTTATAGGCAGAATAGAATGAAGTAGGATGACATAGCCCCTTTAGCATTTTCTTCCTAATGCTTAAGGTTAGTATTTGGGCAAAGTGAGCTAATCCTACATCTGTGCCTATGGGCAACTTTGAATAGAATGGAGGCTCAGAGTGGTTGCTGCACAGAGGGAGATAAAACTAAAAGTTCAAGGGTCAAACTGAGTGCCCAAAGAGGAAGTGTAGCCTATCAGTAAAAGGATGATAAAAGGTGGCTTTCAAACAAACAAACAAACACTTCATAATGTATTCCATCCCACAGATAGAGCTCGGGGCAACATTCTTCCTCACTAACCTCTCAAACTGAATTCTACATGATCCCATTTTACATTTACATACTCCTTAGTAGTCAGCAGTACACTGATGGTGAATAATCCAATGCCGACCTGAAGTACTTCTCTGTCACTGTTATGTGTACTAAACTAAAGGTAGAATACTGCATTTAAGTATTTAATGATTGTTAGTTTGTACTAGACTAAACATTATACTGTATTGTATTATATGATTGTTAGTATTTTGTACAAGACTGTTAAAGAGAAAAACATTTGGTCCTCAGATCCCAAGGGGGTGCAGTTTGCTCGGTTGCTATGGAAACTTGAGAAAGAGCAGGTTCAGGACTCACAGAGAAAGAAATCTTTTTTTCCAGATATACTTAGAATCCTCAGATCAAGTTTGAACCCTCATTTGTCCATTACATGGTAGGAAAAACCTGAAGTCTCTTTTTGTTCACTAGACTCCTCTTTGAGTTCATCATAAATCCATATTATTTTTAACAATGTTTCTTAGTCTGTCTGTGGTGTTCTTCTTCACTCTCAAGTCTCCAAAGATTCTAAATAGCTTTTTTGTGTGTTTGTATCTTTAAAAAAGTTTTCTGTTTGTTTTGAATGTCTTGTTCTATCCTATGCATCATCCCATTGCTCTCTCATCTGTGATGCCAAACCTTCACTGGTGCAGAGCTGTGAGTCCTCCTCTGCCAGTCAGATATGATTGAAGATAAAAAGAGATGTCTTCCCAACTCCCATATGAAGTCTATTTTCCATTGTTTTAAAAACAGAATCACTTTTTCGTTTTTTCCTTTCACAAAATGTCTTATTCAACACAAAATGTCTTATTCAATCAAAGACGTCCTCCATACCTCTGATTAAACCTATGGAGGAAGAGAAAGGAAGAGGGGGAAAGTGGAAAGAAGAGGGAAGAGAAATACAAGATAATGAGAAAGGGAGGGGAATGGAAGAGAGGGAAAGAGAAACACTGGAACCTGACTCGAGAGACTACTGTGAAGTATAACTTTGCTATACAGTTTTTGATCAATGTAAGGCAGCTAAAATCAGGGTGAAACAGCATCGATAACAACACTAGTAACTTCATTATATTATGTATAATAGTGGACAGTATCTTACCTGTGCTGGGGGGTGTCAGTAGGGGCGGCTGGCGTCTTTGGGACGTTTGAGTTGCACCTTGAGTCTCTTCATACCAATCTGGAAACCATTCATGGCTTGGATGGCAGCCTGGGCACTACCCGGGTTATCAAAGCTCACAAAGCCTGCATACATACAGACACAGACAGATGCTCGGAATGGTCAGTGGTAGTGTCAATCAGCTAGGTGCTTGTTTTGATTGTTTAGAAGTGGTGTCACTCACCGAAACACTTGCTCTGATTGGTCGCTCTGTCCATGAATACCTTGGAGGAGATAACATTGCCGAAGGGCAGGAACATCTGCATCAGTTCGTTATCGCCAAACTCCTGGGGCAGGTGGTAGATGAACAGATTACAGCCCTCTGGTCCTGGAATACAGACACACACAGACAGACACACAGGCACACAGACACACACAGTTGGAGGCACTGACGCTAGTATCATGATGGTGCAGTCCATTTTTAATACACACAAAATCACAATGATGACGACACTCATGATGTTGTTGACAATGATGATCATGATGATGAAGAATTAGTAAATATAGTTCCTCACCCTCACCTTCCCTCTGCTGTTGGCCAATGACCTGAGGGTGCTGTGAAAGTGACTGACCTAGAGGGGTGAGTGTAGTTGCTGGGTAGATGGCTACAGAGGAGAGAAAGTGTGAGAGAGACAGAGACCGAGAGAGAGAGAGAGAGAGAGAGAGAAGTAAATGACAAAAGAGGAGAGAGAGAAAGGGAGAGAGAGAGGAGAGAGCGATAGACAGGCATGAAGGGGGATGAAGTGAAAAAGAAGAGAGAGTGGGGATTGAGTTGATAATATTTCATGAGTCACATTCAACAGACTCTGGTGAAGACCTGGAGATATCAAGGTCAGGGTTAGAGATCAGAGATGTGTAGTGTACTGTACCTGTGTATTGCTGTACCCCAGTAAAGGCCTGTTGCAGTGTGTCTGCAGCAGTAGGGCTCTGGGTGGAGTAGGTCGGCAGGCCATTGGTGTAGAGGGTCTCTAGAGGGTGCCCGTTAGCCTGGTGGGTGAGGCCGGTGTACCCGTTCATCATTGGGGCCACCAGGCTGGTCAGGGAGGAGGGCAGGGCGGCTGGAGGAGAGCTCAGACCTGCAGGGGGGGAAATAAAAATTCACTACACCGGAGACAGAAATGTTCACTGCACGGCACAAGGATTGGACTTAATGTGCATGAGAGAGAAAGGGATATACAGAATAGAGAGAAAGTGAGTGTGCATGTGTGTGTGTGTGTGTGTGTGTGTGTGTGTGTGTGTGTGTGTGTGTGTGTGTGTGTGTGTGTGTGTGTGTGTGTGTGTGTAACAGCAGGCATCTCAAAGCTCACATGGTGATAAAATCACTCTGCGATGTCAGAATAGCAACACAATGATATGCTGCTGTAAGACAGAGCAACCTGGCTCTGCTCACTAAGGCAGCAGCAGGGGCATTTCACTGTGCTCACTGCTCACTGCCTTATCTACAGCTGGGACAAATAAAGACATTCTCCCACAGTGAAATGGATTGGATGTTTGTCTGTCCTAAACTGATACAGCCTCGGGACGGCTAGGGCCTTCAATTTGCATTGTAATTCGCCTGCACGATTCTGTGTACAGTATTTGTGATAGGATAGTCTTTAGCGATGTGTGTGTAAGAGAGAGGGAAAGACAGAGTGAGAGCAATACAGTAGAGTATAGGGAGGAAGGGACAGAGAGAGAGAATGATAGAAAGCGTTAACGAGATACAGTATCTGTTCATTAATGGACTATAAAACATGATACACTTTCAAGGACCACAGAGATTCCCCCACAGTAATACGAACCATGTGATCTATAAAACCAGACTCCAATTTGGCTCAATACAGAGAGAGAGAGAGAGAGAGAGAAGAGAGACTGTAACAACCATAGTAGAATACATTTCACTAAAGGTCTTTTCCTGGACATAGTTTATAGACCACATTGTCTGCTGGTTCCCAGAAACTGATTTAAACCTAGAAACCAGGTGTGAACACTCTCTCAAGCAATTCATTGATCACAACTGACTTGAGGGAGAAATCTCAAACTGTCACACCTGATCTGTTTCACCTGTCCTCGTTGTTATTCTCCACCCCCTCCAGGTGTAGCTTATTATCCCCGATGTATTTATCCCTGTGTTTCCTGTCTCTCTGTGCCAGTTTGTCTGGTATGTTCCAAGTCAACCAGCGGTTTTCCCTGTTCTCCTGCTTTTTGCTTTCTCCTTTTTCCAGTCCTCCCGGTTTTGACCCTTGCCTGTTTCTGGACTCTGTACCCGCCTGCCTGACCATTCTGCCTGCCTTGACAACGAGCCTGTCTGCCACTCTGCACCTCCTGGACTCTGATCTGGTTTTGAACTTTCACCTGTCCACGACCATTCTCTTGCCTACTCCTTTTGGATTAATAAACATTGTAAGACTCCAACCATCTGCATCTGGGCCTCGCCTTGTGCCATGATACAAACATCTACAGTACACTAAGTAAGAATACAAAGGCAGTCTGTCTATAATGTGTCTCCAGTGCAGAATTACACTGTATTGATTCTGTGGGATCAATGGTGAATTGTAAAACTACTAGGGTTTGGCGGTATCTAGATTTTTATACCGTTTCTGTGTCTTACTAGGGTTTACGGTATTACTGGAAGTGCACACAAGGGGCCATTTTTTTTTAAAGCAACAGGGATCTTGATTCAGGAGGGGATTGAATGTCTCTGCTGTAACCAAGGAGCTTGGTCTTGACATCGAGCCACTTAGCAGCCAGTTAGCAAACCACATGCATAGCTGGACCCCTGAGCTGGATATCACTTATTTGACACATCTTAGATTTCTTATAGTTATGAGCAGTGGCATAGCACGCACCCCCCAACCCCTAATTTTGTATAATATTTTTTTTAATATACGGTATAAACGGTATATCGCCCAAGCCTAAAAACTACCCCCAGTCAGAGCGATAGATCCCAGGACTGCGAAGTGAAATGTGATATCACACATTTCCAAGACTCATATGTAACTGACCCGGTATTGAACCCAGGTTGTCTGAGCACCTCGAGACTGTTAGCCCACCAAGCTACAGCCTAGCACTAGCTCTGGGAGCTAACATGAGTTTCCAGGTCTCCCACCTTACTCGTCACGCATATTGCTGATTTATCCGACGTGACTGACCTGACACGAGATTGAGGGGGTTGGGCGGCAGACCGTTCATTGCTAGCGCCCCCAACTGGTGGATCTGGGCGGAGGGAAAGGAGAGGCTGGGGGCTAGGTAGCCCCCCTGAGACACGGCCATCACCGCTGCCTGCTGCTGCTGCATCAACTGATAGGGAGAGGAGGTGGATCGGGGGAAGAAGGGGGAGAGAGGGAGGGAGAAGTGGAATGAGAGCAAGCTGTCAGTGAGGCGTCAGAGTGACAGATACCAAATTGCGTGTATGTGTGTGTATGTGCTTACGGCGTGTGCATAGCTACTGTAGCTGCTGAACGTAGGTAGGGCGACAGAGGGGTTGAAGATGCCAAACTGTCCAGCCATCTGCTGCATGCGTCGTATGGTCCTCTCCTTATCTGTGTCTGCAAACTTTACCACGAGGCTGGACGACGCTCCCTAGAGAGAGGAACACAGCATGGATCAGTGTGTGTGTGTGTGTGTGTGTGTGTGTGTGTGTGTGTTTGCGTGTATTGTACTTACCGGCATGGTCTGACTCCCATGCAGGGAACTGATGGCAGACTGCGCTTCAGAATGAGTAGAGAACTTCACAAATGCACAACCTAGAGAGAGAGAGAGCAAGATAAATCAAATAATTACAAGCAGACAACCTAAGAAAATGAACAACAATGACAAATGGTTTGATGAAGAATGCAAAAACCTAAGAAAGAAATTGAGAAACCTGTCTAACCAAAAACATAGAGACACAGAAAACCTGAGCCTTACGCCTTCACTATGGTGAATCACTAAAACTATACAGAAATACGAAGAGTTATCTATCCAAAACGGAGATCTATAGATAAGCCACTTCTCCAATCTTTTTGGCTCTATAACAAAGAACAAACAGCAAAAACATATACATGATCAAATGATAATCTTAGAACCGACTATTAAAGACTACCACAACTCACTGGATTCTCCAATTACATTGAATGAACTACAGGACAAAATCCAAACCCTCCAACCCAAAAAGGCGTGTGGTATTGATGGTATCCTAAATTAAATGATAAAATATACAGACCACAAATTCCAATTGGCTATACTTTTAAAAACTTTTTTCATCCTCAACTCTGGCATCTTCCCCAATATTTGGAACCAAGGAGTGATCACCCCAATCCATAAAAGTGGAGACAAATTTGACCCAAATAACTACCGTGGGATACGCGTCAACAGCAACCTTGGGAAAATCCTCTACATTATCATTAACAGCAGACTCGTACATTTCCTCAGTGACAACAATGTACTGAGCAAATGTCAAATTGGCTTTTTACCAAATGACCATACGATAGACCTCGTATTCACCCTGCACTCCATAATTGACAAACAAACAAACCAAAACAAAGGCAAAGTCTTCTCATGCTTTGTAAATTTCAAAAAAGCTTTTGACTCAATTTGGCACGAGGGCCTGCTTTACAAATTGATGGAAAGCGGTGTTGGGGCAAAAACATATGACATTATAAAATCCATGTACAAAAACAAACACATTTCTTTCCACAGGGCCGTGGGGTGAGACAGGGATGCAGCTTGAGTTCCACCCTCTTCAACATATATATCAACGAATTGGCAGGACACTAGAACAGTCTGCAGCACCCAGCCTCATCCTACTAGAATCTGAAGTCAAATGTCTACTGTTTTCTGATGATCTGGTGCTTCTGTCCCCAACCAAAGACAGCCTACAGCAGCACCTAGATCTTCTGCACAAATTCTATCAGACCCGGGCCCTGACAGTAAATCTCAGTAAGACAAAATAATTGTTTTCCAAAAAAGGTCCAGCTGCCAGGACGACAAATACAAATTCCATCTAGACACTGTTGCCCTAGAGCACACAAAAAACTATACATACCCCGGCTTAAACATCAGCGCCACAGGTAACTTCCACAAAGCTGTGAACGATCTGAGATAGAAGGCAAGAAGGGCCTTCTATGCCATCAAAAGGAACATCAAATTTGACATACCAATTCGGATCTGGCTAAAAATAATTAAATCAGTTATAGAACGCATTGCCCTTTATGGTTGTTCTGGGGTCTGCTCACCAACCAAGAATTCACAAAATGGGACAAACACCTAAATTGAGACAGCATGCAGAATTCTGCAAAAATATCATCTGTGTACAATGTAGAACACCAAATAATGCTTACAGAGCAGAATTAGGCCGATACTCGCTAATTATCAAAATCCACAAAAGAGCCAATAAATTCTACAACCACATAAAAGGAAACGATTCCCAAACCTTCCATAGCAAAGCCATCACCTACAAAGAGATGAACCTGGACAGGAGTCCCCTAAGCAAGCTAGTCCTGGGGCTCTGTTCACAAACACAAACAGAGCCCCAGGACAGCAACATAATTAGACCCAACCAAATCATGAGAAAACAAAAATAGAATAATTTGACACATTGGAAAGTATTAACAAAAAACATAGCAAACTAAAATTCTATTTGTCCCTAAACAGACAGTACACAGTGGCAGAATACCTGACCACTGTGACTGACAAAAAATTAAGGAAAGCTTTGATTATGTACAGACTCAGTGAACATAGCCTTGGTATTGAGAGAGGCCTCCGACCTGGCTCTCAAGAGAAGACAGGCTATGCGCACACCGCCCAGAAAATGAGGTGGAATCTAAGCCTGCACTTCCTAACCTCCTGCCAAATGTACAAAGTATTCACCCCCCTTCACATTTTACTAATTTGTCACCTTAAAACCTGGAATTAAAATAGATTTTTTGGGGGGGTTGTATCATTTGATTTACACAACATGCCTACCACTTTGAAGATGCAAAATATTTTTTATTGTGAAACAAACAAGAAATAAGACGAAAAAATGAAAACTTGAGCATGCATAACTATTCATTCTCCCAAAGTCAATACTTTGTAGAGCCACCTTTTGTAGCAATTACAGCTGTAAGTCTCTTGGGGTATGTCTCTATAAGCTTGGCACATCTAGCCACTGGGATTTTTGCCCATTCTTCAAGGCAAAACTGCTTCAGCTCCCTCAAGTTGGATGGGTTCCGCTGGTGTACAGCAAGCTTTAAGTCATACCACAGATTCTCAATTGGATTGAGGTCTGGGCTTTGACTAGGCCATTCCAAGACATTTAAATGTTTCCCCTTAAACCACTCAAGTGTTGCTCTAGCAGTATGCTTAGGGTCTTGTCCTGCTGGAAGGTGAACCTCCGTCCCAGTCTCAAATCTCTGGAAGACTGAAACAGGTTTCCCTCAAAAATGTCCCTGTATTTAGCGCCATCCATCATTCCTTCAATTCTGACCAGTTTCTCAGTCCCTGCTGTTCTCGGCGTGATGGGAGGTGTTGGGTTTGTGCCAGACATAGCGTTTTCCTTGATGGCCAAAAAGCTCAATTTTAGTTTCATATGACCAGAGTACATTCTTCCATATGTTTGGGGAGTTCCCCACATGCCTTTTCGTGAACACCAAACATGTTTGCTTATTTTTTTCTTTAAGCAATGGCTTTTTTCTGGCCACTCTTCCGTTAAGCCAGCTCTGTGGAGTGTACGGCTTAAAGCGGTCCTATGGACAGATACTCCAATCTCCGCTGTGGAGCTTTGCAGCTCCTTCAGGGTTATCTTTGGTCTTTTTGTTGCCTCTTTGCCTGGTCGGTGAGTTTTGGTGGGCGGCCCTCTCTTGACAGATTTATTGTGGTGCCATATTCTTTCAACTTTTTAATAATGGATTTAATGTTGCTCCGTGGGATGTTCAAACCCTAATCTGTACTTCTCCACAACTTTTTCCCTGACCTGTTTGGAGAGCTCCTTGGTCTTCATAGGCCGCTTGCTTGTTGGTGCCCCTTGCTTAGCGATGTTGCAGACTCTGGGTCTTTCAAAACAGGCGTATATATACTGAGATCATGTGACAGATCATGTGACACTTAGATTGCACACAGGTGGACTTTATTGATCTAATTATGTGACTTCTGAAGGTAATTGCTTGCACCACATCTTATTTAGGGGCTTCATAGCAAAGGGGGTGAATACATACACTATACACATACTACTGTATATGCACCCACCACTTTTCTTTTTCTTTTCTTTTTTTAAACAAGTCATTTTTTAAATTTCACTTCACCAATTTGGACTATTTTGTGTATGTCCATTACATGACATCCAAATAAAAATTATTTTAAATTACAGGTTGTAACGCAACAAAATAGGAAAAACGCCAAGGAGGGTGAATACTTTTGCCAGGCACTGTATGACCATATTAGAGACACATATTTCCCTCAGATTACACAGACCCACAAAGAATTCTAAAACAAATCCAATTTTGTTTAACTCCCATATCTATTGAGTGAAATACCACAGTGTGTCATCACAGCAGCTAGATGTATGACCTATTGCCCTTTTGTACTTTAACTCTTTGCACATCATTATAACACTGTCCAGTATATAGCCATAATATGACATTTGAAATATCTCTTTTCCTTTGTAACTTTGTGAGTGTAATACTGTTCTTTTTGTTATTGTTCATTTCACTTTGGTTTATTTTATATTTAACTTGCTTTGGCAATGAAAACATATGTTTCCCATGCCAATAAAGCTCTTTGAATTGAGAGAGAAAGAGAGAGAGAGAGTGAGAACGCGAGAGAGAAAGAAAGAGAGAGAGCAAGAGAGAGAGAGAGAGAGAGAGAGAGAGAGACAGAGAAAGACAGAGGGGTTAGTGGGAGGGAGAGAGATGGGGTGGAGAAATTGCACATCGTTACAACACTGTAAATATACATAATATATACATAATATATACATAATGTGACATTTGTAATGTCTTTATTATTTTGGAACTTCTGTGAGTGTAATGTTTACTGTTCATTTTTATTGTTTATTTCTCTTTTGTATATTATAACTACTTCACTTGCTGTGGCAATGTTAACATATGTTTCCCATTCCAATAAAGCCCCTTGAATTGAATTGAATTGAGAGAGAATGAAGTTGAGAGAGTCTGTATAGCTGCCTCGCTTTCCTCTCAAAACGAATGTAGTATTCACACTCTTTTCTTTTCCTCACTCACATTTTTCGCTTCTTTGAGCGATAGTGTCTTCACACAGTCCTGACTAGAATATTGCTGTGGTATGTGACCAGTGTGTGTGTGCTCTCATGCGATGCCTGTCAGGTATATATCTCAGTGTGGTGTGTGAAATGACTTCTGTCACTGCAGAGTCAAGCCATTGTGTCAGCTGTCACACAGACGGAACATCACTCTGACCTGGGAGATGCAGGTATGACACATCGGGAGTGTGTGTGTGTGTGTGTGTGTGTGTGTGTGTGTGTGTGTGTGCGTGCGTGCGTGCGTGCGTGCGTGCGTGCGTGCGTGCGTGCGTGCGTGTGTGTGTGTGTGCGTGTGTGCGTGCGTGTGTGCGTGTGTGTGTGCGTGTGTGTGCGTATACAGGCAGAACAACATCATTGTGACATGAGAGAGACAGGTATGAGACAGACAGACAATGGAATATGTAAAACGTTTCTGTCCTGGAATACATCGGCAGATCATCCGAGTCTATCAATAAGATTGGTGTCAGACTGACTACAAAATGTTGCTAGAATGATGGATGAAGAGAAAGTATTTCGTCCTTTTGTGCATATTCAACCCAACAACCCTAGCTAATGCCATGGAATCTACTAGAGTATCCCCTACAAGTGTGTTTGAAAGCGATAAAGTAAGAGAGAATAAGAAAGAAAGGTTCATGTACCTTTGCTGTTTCCGTCAGGACCTCTTAGTACGGTGCACTCATCAATGGCGCCGTAGGGCTCAAATAGGCGGTACACATCCTCCTCTGTCTGCTGCTTGTTCAGCATCCCCACAAACAGCTTCCTGTCCTCTGGAGGGACAAGAGGAAGAGCCGTATGGTCAGAGGCACAGCCCAAAAATACTGTAGTCTGTACTGTCAACAAGGACATGAGAAATGAAGAGAGAGAAGGAAATGAGACTAGGAGAAGGAAGGAGAGGAAACTACCAGAGTGAAGGAGAAGGAGTGTTTGCTCTATCCCAGCAGCACCCAGAGTTGTCTCTGCCAAGACAGCTCTGTGTAAAGGTTCATACCGTAACTGGGCTATAGGCTAGAGGACTGTACCATAGCCTGCTTTGATACACACATACTAACCCCACATATGCATACACACAATGCAGAGGACTAGGCACACATACATGAATTTACTTTCATATTTAATCAGTGGATAAACCCAACATTAGGCCTAGAGCCTTTGTCATGTGCGGGGGTGGCAGACACGTGTGTGTGTTGGGGGTCGGAAGGGGTGAGGGCTATGTGTGTGTGGTAAAAGGGGGCGGTGGGAGTTGGTGTATGTGTGTGTGTGGTAGGGTTCTGAATAAGGCGACATGAAAGCGGAGGCCTGCTGTGCTTTGTGTTTTTTTGATGACTTCAGGGATCCGTGTTATCAGACCAACAGAAAGTGGTGGGCTGGCACATTAAAGTTTGAAGCGCGAACAAGCTCCCACACACACAAACACACACACACACACACAATAGTGTGACATCATCCGCCCCCTCACTCCACTGCTGCGATCAGCACGCCTGCTGACTTCACTGAACACATAAATCAGACAAACCGATAAGTAAATATTCACAAACCGAAGACAGAGAGAGAAATTGACACACACATACGCTGGTTGTGGCAAGTGTTGCATCAGGAGTGTGAAACACACAAATACACCCAGAGCAAGGCGTTGCATCAGTAATGTAAATCACACGGAGGGTCTATGGGGGCAAGAGTGATTAGATGAGAGTAGAGAGCTACTGGAGCCTAGACTCTTCTACAGCGTGATTACCAAACTCTATAGGAGAATTAGTTTCTCTCTCTTCCACTTTCACTCTCTATCTCTCTCTTTGTGGTAATATCTCTATCTGTATTGGTCACTCCTTTCTCTATATCACTCTTCTATTTATCCCATACTCTCTTTCTCTCTCTCTCTCTCCCTCTCTTCCTCTGTCCCTGACTTTCTCTATTTCCCTGCATCCCTTTCTCTCTCTCTATCATAAACATATGCGGTAGATAGGATAATGCCCCTCGTCACTCCACTGCAATCATTAGCTGCTTCTCATCAATTCATTCATTAAACGCTTTACTAGTAAATCCTGGCCCTAGGGGCTCAGGGCCGTGTGTGTGTGTGTGTGTGTGTGTGTGTGTGTGTGTGTGTGTGTGTGTGTGTGTGTGTGTGTGTGTGTGTGTGTGTGTGTGTGTGTGTGTGCATAAGTGCGTAAGTGCGTGCGTGCATGCGTGTGTGTGTGTGCGTGTAGGCAAGTGTGTGTGTTCTCATCTGCTCTGTCCTAGAAACTAAAAACAGACTGTGAAATGCTCCTCTCCCCCACCAGAGCTCAGAGCGCATCAGAGAGCATCAGACGAGTGTAGAGAACAGGATTAAAGATTCATACGCACAATTCAAGTCAGATCATCCTCTCACCCCTCCCCCTATCTCCACACTGACACACACACACACACACACACACACACACACACACACACACACACACACACACACACACACACACACACACACACACACACACACACACACACACACACACACACACACACACACACACACACACACACTGCTGACCCCAAAAGCACAATTCGAGCGAGATCTTCCATTTCCCAGCCCAGCTCATATTCACATCACCCCTCTTCCTTTTCCTTACAAAGCCTCCCCCTTCCCACACACACACCGCTCTCTCTCCCCCAACCTCTTTTTATCCTCCCCCACCCCCGCAGTAGCAGTGCACACTTAGCTAACTCCAATCTCCCATCTCAGACTCTAGCATCTCATTTAGTGTTGGCACATTCGGTCTCAGCGTGTGACTGTGTATGTTTGTGTATGTGTGTGTGTGTGTGTCTGTGCGTGTGTGTGTATGTCTGTGTGCATGCATGTGTGCTTTCATCTCCACACAGGGCTTAGGGCCATCTGGTATCAGTGCTGAGGCCAGGGAGATGAGTCCCTGTTCCAAAGGCCTGGGAGAAACTGATAGCGATGGAGCAGAGAGGGAACGTAACCGGAGCAGAAGAGAGGAGAAGAGGAGCTTCCAAAGGCCTAACCACCATGAATCTCTCATCTCTCTCATCTCTCCTACAATATCTGGGTCTGGTATTAAGTGTAACTATTGGCCTAACTAGTGTGATGAGTAAGCTTGGGAGAATCTCAACTGCATTTCCTTGATTACTTGCGTCCTCTATCCTCACCTCCTTCTCAAAATCCATTGGATGATAAGGTCAGAGGTCCCTCCCCTCTGACCTTTTCGTCTAATGGGAATCAGGAGAGGAACAAGGAAATGCAGTTGAGATTCTCCCCTTGTCTAGGATCTGTCTATGTTAGCTCCCAGAGCAAACGCCTAGGCTTCTGCTCAGTGGACTAATGCATGCGTTCAGTACAGGCGGGCAAGGCAGTTAGGTGCTGTCATGATGGACATGGATACTCATGTACTGAATAATTAAGGACTAGCTTGTGCTAAATCAGAACCTATGCGTCAAATTCTCTGCCAAACAAAATCAGGCAAAACATCTGAAAAATCATTATGAAAAGTAACGAAAAACATCAGAAATTTGAGTTGCAGACGGTGCTTGCTTAGATGTCTTAAAAGCAACAAACTTCACTCCCACTCCAAATGCCATTACTGACCATTTACATAAATTTCTCCTAGGTTCAAAGGTGTTTTAGTGTTTGAAGTGTGTATGGGGTGTGGGGGAGACATCAAAGAGAGATGGGGATGCTGTGTGTGTGTTTGTGTGTGTGTGTTTGCGCGCGTGTGTATGCGTATGTGTGTGTGCGCGTGTACACGCACGCGTGTTTGTGTACGTGTGTTACTGTGCACGTATGTGTGTGTACGTATGTGTGTTCTGGCCTTAGGCTGGTTGGTATCTAAGGACGGTGGTGTAGCAGTAAACACCTTGCCCTCCATCTCTCTGACGGTGTGGAGCAACAGCAGTCTGTCTGCTGCCTTCGGGTATTATCATAACATTTGAACTTCTTGGGGTAAAATAAGTTAGAAAGCTATGAAACAAGTTAAAAGTGACTTTGTGTTGGTGGAGGACAAGTTGTACATGCAAAACAGGTGCCTTTGCTGTGATAATGTTCATATCACTACTGTAAGTAGTTCTCTGGATGATATTGGCACACATGATGTAAAACAACCATCAAAGGCCTATGCGGTACTGATACACAGCCGAATCCTATGGAATTTCCTATTCCCCTTCCATCTGGTGTTATGCTCACATTTTAATGCATACTAGAACTTTACATATACAGTACAGTGCCTTCGGGAAAGTATTCGTACCCTTTGACTTACTCCACACTTTGTTGTATTACAGTGTGAATTCAAAATGGATTCAATAGTATTTTTCTTCTCACCCATCTACATACAACACCCCATAATTGTCACGCCCTGACCTTAGAGAGCCTTTTTATGTCTCTATTTGGTTTGGTCAGGGTGTGATTTGGGTGGGCATTCTATGTTCTTTATTTCTAGGTTTTGTATTTCTTTGTTTCTGGCCGAGTGTGGTTCCCAATCAGAGGAAGCTGTCTATCGTTGTCTCTGATTGGGGATCATACTTAGGCAGCCCTTTTCCCTCCTTCTGTGTGGGATCTTGTTCTTTGTTTGTGTGCAGGGAGTTTGCACATCGAAGCTGTTCGGTTGTTGTTATTCTTTATGGTTTAGTCCTTTCTAAGTTTCACTTTGTTATTAAATTATGTGGAACTCAAAGAACGCTGCGCCTTGGTCTCTTCCGACGACGACACCCGTTACAATAATGATGAAGTGAAAACATGTTTTAAGACATTTTTGCTAATTTATTGAAAATTAAATACAGAAATATCTAATTTACATAAGTAATCATACCCCTGAGTCAATACATGTTAGAATCACCTTAATCAGCGATTACAGCTGTGAGTTTTTCTGGGTATGTCTCTAAGAGCTTTACACACCTGGATTGTACAATATTTGCACATCATTCTTTTTTAAATTAAGTTGGTTGTTGAACATTGCTAGACAGCCATTTCTAAGTCTTGCCATAGATCTTCAAGATGATTTAAGTCAAAAGTTGTCTTGGTAAACAACTCCAGTGTATATTTCGCCTTGTGTTTTAGGTTATTGTCCTGCTGAAAGGTGAATTTGTCTCCCAGTGTCTGTTGGAAAGCAGACTGAACCAGGTTTTCCTCTAGGATTTTGCCTGTGCTTAGTTCTATTCCGTTTCTTTTTATACAAAAAACTCCCTAGTCCTTGCCGATGACAAGCATACCCACAACATTGATGCAGCCACCACCATGCTAGAAAATATGATGAGTGGTACTCAGTGATGTGTTGTGTTGGATTTACCCCAAACATAATGCTTTCCAATGCCCCCCCCCCCCCCCCCCCCCC
The DNA here is from genome assembly GCF_016432855.1 of Salvelinus namaycush. Taxonomy (NCBI): domain Eukaryota; kingdom Metazoa; phylum Chordata; class Actinopteri; order Salmoniformes; family Salmonidae; genus Salvelinus; species Salvelinus namaycush. The sequence goes on from NC_052331.1 coordinate 7,772,430, forward strand.
CCCACCCACCCACATTTTTACACTGCTGCTACTCTCTGTTTATTATCCATGCATCGTCACTTTACCTCTACCTACATGTACATATTACCTCAATTACCTTGACAAACCTGTGCCCCCGCACATTGACTCTGTACCGGTACCCCCTGTATATAGCCACGCTACTGTTTATTTTATTGTTGCTCCTTAATTATTTGTTATTTTTACATTTTACATTTTTACATTTTTACATTTTTACATTTTTAATTTTTAATTGTTATTTTATTTCTTTTTTACTTCAGTTTACTTTAGAAAGTACTTTCTTAACACTTTTTTCCCCTTTTTTCTTAAAACTGTATTTCACTGTAAGTTCTACATCTTTTGTATTCGGCGCATGTGACAAATACAATTTGATTTGATTTTGATTTGATTCAGGACAAAAGTAAAGTTTTCGCCACATTTTTGGCAGTTTTACTTTAGTGCCTTTTTGCTAACAGCATGCATATTTGGGAATATTTGTATTATGTACAGTCTTCCTTCTTTTCCCTCTGTCATTTAGTTCAGTATTGTGGAGTAACTACAATGTTGTTGACCCAGCCTCAGTTTTCTCCTATCACAGCCATTAAACTCTGTAACCGCTTTAAAGTAACCATTGGCCTCGTTGAAATCCCTGAGCGATTTCCTTCCTCTCCGGCAACTGAGTTAGGAAGGACGCCAGTATCTTCGTAGTGACTGGGTGTATTGATGGACCATCCAAAGTGTAATTAATAACTTTACCATGCTCAAAGGGATATTCCATGTCTGTTGTTTTTTTTATACTCGTCTACCAATAAGTGCCCTTCTTTACGAGGCATTGAAAAACTTCCTTGGTCTTTGTGGTTGAATCTGTGTTTGAGATTTACTGCTAGACTGAGGGACCTTATAGATAATTGTATGCATTGGATACAGAGATGAGGTAGTCATAAAAAAAGAATGTTAAATATAATTTTTGCACACAGAATGATTTCATGCAACTTATTATGTGACTCATTAATAAAACTATTACTCCTGAACTTGCCACAACAAAGGGGTTTACAGTTGTTTTTTTTTACAATCGCTAGGACCCATTTCTCAATTCCTAAAACTCTTCACACAGTTCTCCTAACCAACTTTCAGCTTGGCACAGCAGTTAATTTCACATCCAAAATGCACTAAAACTACCAAAACACTTCATACATGTCTCAAATCAACTCATTCTTCCATAACACTAGCAAAGGTTGTCACCCAACAAGCACACGTTGTCACTCATAAAACAATGACCTAAAACAACACTAACAACAGGTAGCATTACACAATGTTTTCTAATGTAAAATGTCCTTCCAAAACAAGAATGACACCTCTCTACTGTTTAGAATTCACTGCAGCATATGTTACAGGAATGAATTAGACATGATGCAATATGCTTTAATATTTTTGTCATTTTTTGGTATTGAGTGATTCTAAAATACAAGGATCTGTATATACACAATCTACCGATACAGATACAGTAGCAATGCTAGTCAACCCTGTCTTCTGCATTTGGCCACATGTTCTCATCCACATCACATCTTATGTCATCTTGGGCAATACACCTAGGAAAGAACCTTTTGGCATGCCTGGTCCATCCCTGGCAATCTTCTGCAGATATGTCCAGGCATCCAGCATGCATTGCATCCAGGAGGGACATTTGATCATGTGGATGGTGGTCATAAACCTTCCACCTCCATGAGGAAAATAATTCCTCTATGGTGTTGAGGAATGGAGAGTAAGGTGGGAGGAAAAGTGACACCATCCTGGGATGGGCTGCAAACCACTCTGTGACTGCACGGGAGTGGTGAAATGACACATTGTCCCACACAATTACAAACGTTAGCTGATTTCGCCTCACTGCAACCCTTTCGTCACCTGGCACAACCCTTCCATAGAGGTCGTCCAGGAATGAAATGAGACGCTCGGTGTTGTATGGCCCAATTAGCGGTTTGTGTAACAGCAATCCATCAGAGGATATTGCTTCACATATTGTGATGTTGGCACCCCTCTGGCCCGGGACATCCACTGTGGCTCTTTTCCCAATCACATTCCTTCCTCGCTGCCGTGTTTTGGCCAAGTTGAAACCAGCCTCATCCACAAAGATGAATATGTTGGGTGTTTGCCTGGCTTCAATCTCCATGATTATCTCAAATAAATCCACAAGGAAACATGAGTTAGGCTATTACGGTAGTTTACATTATACCTAAAAACATGCCATTATGTGCCTCTGCCCTGTTTGGTTTTGTTCAAAACCAGTTCTGTATTTTATAGTCATCTTTCCTGGACATATTGATCCTGAGTTGCTTGACTCATTCAGAGTTCCTCTCAAAGGGGACAGTGTACAACTGCTTCATCCTGACGTGATGTTGTTTCAGGACTCTAGACATAGTTGTTATGCTTACATTGTGAATATTTCAAAATGTAATGTTGTCTGCCAACACTCTGTCCCGAATCTCTGTGAGTTTTATGCCATTGTTTCTGATGACCATATCAACGATTGCAGTTTCCTGCACAGCAGTGAAAATCCTACCTCTCCCGCCTGCGGGAGGTAACCGTTGGGTTCTAAGCAGAAATACAATTACAATTACACACAAGTGGGTTTGGAGGCTTTGCTCAATTTACTTCTGTAATGTGCAGTTCAGTCAGATGCCCTTGCAGAATGCACATCTTACCTGTTTTGCCGGATATTTCTCACAATAGATGCCACTGTTGAGCGTTGCAGATTTGGCTGCACTCTCAGACCAGCCTCTCTCGTTGATAGACCATGATTTATTACATGATCAATTATAGCAGCCCTAATCTCATCTGAGACTACAGCTCTTGATCTTCCTCTCAGTCTTCTTCCACCACGCGTACGTACTCCTCTCCCTCTCCCTCTCCCAGCCACTCTTCTTCCTCTGTCAGCCACTTCTCTATCTCTGGCTGGGTCCATGTTAACATTACAGTACAGCATTATTCCTAAGGTGTCCCCTTTTGTAATAGATGGTAATGAAATTGAAAGACTAACACCTGGGTAGGTGTTCAGCTACAATGGGAATCAGCTGTGGTTTGTGTAATTGTTTTGATAGTATTTCATTTTTTAGATTTGGAATATATTTCAATACATATTACTGTAGAAATGTAGCAAATTGCTGCTGTCTTATTCAATTTTGTGTTATGTTAGGTTTTGAACTTAAGTGTAACAGTTTTGAAAAGTGTATGTAAACATGTGCAAATTGGCCTGTAGGTACATTTGGTGGTGGTTGTGTCTGAGTGAGAAAATAATTCATGAAATTTGACAGATGTCTGTTGTTGTCATCTACAGTGTATGCATAGGGACCTCAATAACTCTATAACTCTAACAATAACTCCTACATGTACATACTACCTCAACTAACCGGTGCCCTCGCACATTGACTCTGTACCGGTGCCCCCCTGTATATAGTCTCGCTATTGTTGTTTTACTGCTACTCTTGTTACTTTTATCTCTTTTTCTTGTCCATATTTTTTGAAACTGCATTGTTGGTTGGGGGCTAATACAATTTGATTTGATGTAGTCATTGAATGCATTTGTCATGTTCTGACCATAGTTCTTGTGTGTTTTGCTTGTTTTAGTGTTGGTCAGGACGTGTGCTGGGTGGGCATTCTATGTTGTGTGTCTAGTTTGTCTGTTTCTATGTTTGGCCTAATATGGTTCCCAATCAGAAGCAGGTGTTTTGTGTTGTCTCTGATTGGGAATCATATTTAGGTGGCTTGTTTTGTGTTGGGGATTGTGGGTGGTTGTTTCCTGTCTTTGTGTTTTCTCTGCACCAGCTAGGACTGTATCGGTTTGCCACATTTTGTAATTGTTAAGTGTTCACTGTTTTTGCCTATTAAACATGTTGAGCACTGGCTACGCTGCGTGTTGGTCCGATCCCTGCTACACCTTCTCTTCTCTTGAAGAGGAGGAAGGCTGCCGTTACAGCATTTTATGCCAAAGCAATGAAAAATGATTCACAGTTTAGCCCACATAGACTGCTGTTGTGTTCACTGTGTGAAGAGTTTTGAAAAAGTGAAAGTATTGAGAAATGGGTCCTAGCGATTGTAAAAAAATAAAAAATAAAAAAATGAAAAAAAAGAAGTAATATTTATTGACTCAAGACCTTTAAACTTTTCATTTTTGATTAATTTGTAATAATTTCTAAAAACATAATTCCACTTTGACATTATGGGGTATTGTGTGTAGCTCGGTGACACAGCATCTCAGTTGAATCCTTTTTAAAATCAGGCTGTAACACAACCTGGCTGTAACACAACCATTATGGGGTATGTGGAAAAAGTCAACAGATGTGAATGATTTCTGAAGGCAATGTTTTTAATGTCACATTGTAACCAATCATTTCCCCAAGCGAATGAATCAAGTACAACTATATTCAACACAGAGATAGCTGCGTTCATACACACGCATCTCATCATTTTTTACATGGATGTTTTTTTTTTTTTATATTATCATTACTCAATCAAAGTTTGTACTGACAGATTAAATATCATTATAAAATAGGTGCATAAAATGCATCCTCCAATTGCAACGTCTGCCTATGCCCACGCGTCTTCTGTGTTCTATTTTTAACATCGTAAACGTTCTATTTTTAATACCCTCAAACACCAAAATAGGCCATTATCACTTTCAATCATACATGACGATTCTTCACGTTTTACCCCTGAAATGTCCAAACTGTATGCGAACTAATAGCCTTTCTTCTAGGTCTATTTGGTTTCAATCAAAGCATAGCCTGCAGTGCGCGCTGTTGACCTTTGGCCGCATGACGAAATAAATGTGATTATTCAGCTTCAGATAAGAAATGACTGCGGAGGTGTTTTTGGTGTAACATATTATAGGCCTACTACGCTACAGTAGGCTGTTATGGGTCTGTTATGTAAAATACAAATTATTCATTAGCCTATGTGCCTATGTATCTTGCGAGAAATTGATTCCGCTGTGCTCTAACTTTACTAAACGAGCACCATTGTGAGAAGTGCTAATCGACTATTTGTAAAAACAATAGTAAGTGATGAGTAGGACTATTAGGCGGATACAACATCTGGATGTGGATTATTTGAAGCGATTTGAGCGCCCTTTGAATCATGGTGCTGAAAGGACAACACCATAACCAAGTGGTCACATATCGTTCTGGGTTCAACTGCGCAAGAAGGGTCCGTGGAGTTTTTTTCCATGCCGTCCCTAGGAGGGGTGCGTCACTTGAGTGGTTTGAGTCACTGACGTGATCTTCCTGTCTGGGTTGGCCTCCGACCAACGGGCCTCTGCACACATGCCAACAGACAGTTATTCATCATTCGTGCCACCGCCAGAGAGAACGACAGGGAAGAAACCACCATTTACCTACCTATAGGCTGCTATAGCCTACATATGTATTTAGTTTGTCATTTTATAATTTTAATGGAATTTTAGTGATACTTAAATACAATTTATTTTGAATTTATCTGTGTTTTCTCAAATTGAAAAAAGTGAGGGAGCACCGCACTACATCCATGGACGGTGGATGAGGTGATTTACCTCTCAACCACAGGGGTGCGTCTCTTACTTATTCCCCCTGACACCTGGAGAACCCCTCACTACGATCAAAGGTTCCACCCGGGTGTATACACTCCCTTTAAAAGAGATTAGAAAGGTGCAGAGTTAGGGATATACTGTATCTGTTCATATTAATATCTTTCCTGAGGGGGAATGATAGAGAATAAGGGAGTATATGGTGAGGTTACAAATAAGGCTGCAATGTGTGGCTTTGTGCGCACACGCGCACACTCACACACATTCACACACTCACTTGTGCAGGCACGCATTGTCAGGGAAAGGGTAGGCTATAGTACACAGAACAATGGGAGTGTGTAACCCACACATAGAGATTAATGAGTATATGGGCAACATGATTGTAACATGAAAACGAGACTACAGCAAATTAGAATTTGGCCCAAAGATCTACAATAAATTTGCCTGGCTACCCAGACTCCTACCCAAACGCTATGCCACGCCCGCCGACGTGAGTTTCTTCAAACGTCAGAGCAACAGATTGGAAGAATTGAGTCGTCAAGCAAACAAGAAATGTGAGGTTCCCCGACAGTGTGGAGATATAATCCAACTTGAAATACAAAGGTCCTGTGGGGGAGATATTTCTTTAGATTCATCTCATAGCAGCAGTCTAATGGATGCATTTGTGCGCATATCCACCATTGGTGTTCATAGATAAAGACCCATGATGGCTGAATGGTTGCTGTACTACAGTAACCTCTGGAAGCATCTAGACAGTGTATGTATCCTGCTGCCTCCCCAGGGTCTCTCCAGTGTTCAGGTATAGATAATCACAGTCTAAGAGCTCAGAGGAGAGGAGAACAGCTCAGTGCATCGACCTATATTCATCTGTTCTGCTCCTCTCTTCCCCTAAGCCCTGCTACTGTGGACTCGATGTTCCAGCACCAAAGAGAGAAGAGACAGACCCCCCCCCCCCCCCACACACACACACACAGAGAGAGAGAGAGAGAGAGAGAGAGAGAGACAAATTCAGGCACATATACACACAGAATAGGGCATACTGAAGCACAAGGCAGAAATGAATGAATACACACACACACGCATGTGCACACACGCAAGCATGCACGCACAAACCCACACACACCACACACACACACATATTCCTTCAGCTACAAGGTTTGTGCCCACATGAAAAAAATACGACCGTTTACTAAAGAATACAACACTACTTACTGTAGAATTCTATAATTAACTGTAGTATACGTGGAATACTTTACTACACACTGTAGTAATCCTTGATCCTTGAATGTTGTAGTATACCGCTAAAAACACTGTAGTAAATACTACAGTAATGTCAGCAAAAACACTACAGTCCGCTAAAACACTCGCAATTTGTGCCACCCATAATTGAGAAACTTACATGCCAAGTATTGACTAAATATTGTGCTTCCTATCCGTTCAGACCCCAGTCCTACCTACATACAGGCAGTAGCGGTGCGTGGGTAAAATCACTGGGGAAGCCAGTAATTGCGTTGTTTGCTCTATAACCTGTTAATTCATACGCCTTGCGACCGTGATATACAGGCCTAAAGGCAAAGAAAACAATAAGACACAGAATAAATTCAACCAAACCTTTGTTTTATCACAAAACCTGATAGCAACATCTGTCCAGTTAAGTTCACAAAGCATATTGCATGTACAGTAACAGACAGTTACATGACCGAAAGCCTGGTCAAGCAGGTTAATGCTTCCTACATGTTCGGACCACTAAACAACTATTGATATAGAACCAAAGAGTGTTATTGCAAGTCGCAAGGAAAACAGGTGCTGCCGCTATTCCAGCACCATTTCAACTTCAACATTTCAACATCCTCAAATCACCTATGCTTAGTCTGATACAGTGACAACTAAAAGATACCAAAAACAGTTTAGTCCAATCAACTTAAGCTAAATATGATGTGGCTGTCCATGGTTCTGATTTCTGGATGCGTGTGTGCGTGTTCAGGCAAGTAGAAAAACATGTTGACTCACCCTCAGCCATCCTCCTCTCTTTCATCACTCTATCATACAGTACATGCTTTTATTTTTTGTTGTCCTAGGCTACCTAGCTAAAATGCTTGCTCGCTAGCCTAATTTCCATTCATGGGCAATGTTAGCTAGTTAACATTAGCCTTCTACATCTGGCTATCGTACATATTGAACTTCCATCCACTCAGGCCAGGGGCACAACAATGTATGAATTAATGGTTGGATCAGAATCGCCGTCATAATCATTAGTCCAAATAAGTAGTCCAAATTAAGTAGTCTAATTTAGGACAGGGCAAATTTTAACTAGCTGGCTAGCTAGCCACCGGAGGACAACAACACAACGAGATGCAACAATTTAAATAAATTCTGTCAATGACATATGCTCTCAATCGGATTTGATAGGGGGGAAGCCAAATCCAAGCTGGCTTCCCTTGACACTTTTTTTTGGTGCGCCAGGACCATTCACAGTTGAGCTCACTCAGTTTAGCTCAAAGCTGATTGGAAAATGTTGTATACTTTTTTGTCAATGGAGGCCAGATGCTCGCTGGCTTCCCTTGCCTTCAATGCACTGTTTTGCTCGCTCGGATGCTTTCTCATTAATAGATACATTAAGCCTCTTGCGAATTGAAAGAGATTCATGAAACACAGAGAGACGAAAGATAAATGACTGTTTAAAAAATATATATATTGGTACTTTTTTTGGAAAAGCCTCACTTCCCTTGGCATCTATGAATACACACCACTGCCTACAGGTTATGGAACATTTGGTATTTGAGTATTTCTCCAGTATGTTTCCTGAATGAGAAAGCCTCCACTTCTATGTCAAAGATAATAAAATAAGAAATGATAGCAAATACTACAGTAATGTCTGCAAATACACTACCTTAATTACTATAGTATATGCTACAGTTTTCATGTACTACAGTATTCATACTATAGTTACTATAAATGTCCCGTTTGGCTCAGTTGGTAGATCGTGGTGCTTGCAATGCCAAGGTTGTGGGTTTGATTCCCATGGGGAAAATGTATGCACTCACTACTGTAAGTTGCTCTGGATAAGTGTAACAGTATAACTTTACGTCGTCCCCTCGCCCCGACACGGGCGCGAACCAGGGACTCTCTGCACACATCAACGACGGTCGCCCAGGAAGCATCGTTACCCATCGCTCCACAAAGGCCACGGCCCTTGCAGAGCAAGGGGCAACACTACTTAAGTCTCAGAGCAAGTGACGTAACTGATTGAAATGCTACTAGCGCGTACCCGCTAACTAGCTAGCCATTTCACATCCGTTACACTCACCCCCCTTTCAACCTCCTCCTTTTTCCGCAGCAACCAGTGATCCGGGTCAACAGCATCAATGTAACAGTATAACTTTAGTACGTCCCCTCGCCCCGACACGGGCGCGAACCAGGGACCCTCTGCACACATCAACAACGGTCGCCCACGAAGCATCGTTACCCATCGCTCCACAAAGGCCACGGCCCTTGCAGAGCAAGGTGCAACATTACTTCTAGGTATCAGAGCAAGTGACGTAACTGATTGAAACGCTAGTAGCGCGTACCCGCTAACTAGCTAGCCATTTCACATCCGTTACATAAGCCCATCTGCTAAATTACTAAAATGTAAAGTCTGCATAAATACTACAGTATACTGCAATCTGTAAAAACATTAAATACTAAAATTATGCATGTGGGTGTGTGTGTGTGTGTATGCATACGCTTGCGAATGGGCATGTGTGTGTGTGTATGTGTGTGCTTGTGTGTGTGTCTAACATAAGCTGGGATTCGGAAGGCCCCCTTGCCCAGAATAGCCTCTCTTATTTGGGAAAGCAGAAGTGATGTTGTAATGCTGGATAACTGTCGGATGGAACGAGAGAGATAAAGAGAGAGATGGAGCGAGGGAGGGAGGGTTAGGAGGGAGAGAGAGAGAGAGAGCAAAATGGAGAGAAAGCAAAAGAGAGGAGAGGCAGAGACAAAGGAAAAAATATCAATACACAGCAAGAGAGAGAGAGAGAGAGAGAGAGAGAGAGAGAGAGAGAGAGAGAGAGAGAGAGAGAGAGAGAGAGAGAGAGAGAGTAAAAAGAGACAGAGTGTAAGACGAAGAGAGAAGGGAGAGATGGACGGAGGAGAGGGTATAGGTTACATAACAGTGTCTAGACACCAATAGCAGTTCATAGGGCTTGTCGGAGGCAGAGTTAATTAGCTAGCTTGATTGCTTGAGGACTGCTCTCTTCATAAATCCAGGAGAGGTTGATTATCTCCTTCTAATTCTTCTCTTTCATCTTCCCCTCTTTCCTGAAGCTTCTCGATACTAAGCCGCATTGTGTGTGCGAGTGTGTGTATGCGTGCATGCATGTGTGTGTGTGTTTATTTCCAGATAGGATTTACATGCTAATGGATTTTCTTTCGGGGTGACAAACCTCTTCATAAAAACAGCCAACTGTGGTTGGTTGGGATTCACATGAACTATTCTAAATGCAGGAACCCGGACACCTTGTAGCTCTGTAGGACCAGTTCCGGTGACAACTGTGGTAAGCTGTTGATACTGAGTGTTTAGCTACAGTTATTCTGAAACTCTCTCTCTCGCGGCTGAGGGAAGCAGCTGTTGCCCCTGACAACCTGTCTCTGGGCTCTGATAGGATGTGGAGCTGTGGCTGTGGAGCTGTCCATGATGCTGAACGACCTATCATCTTCTAACAGTCGACTCCACTGACTATCATTGTTATGCCATAAATATACAGATACAGACCTGAATCAGGCTAGCATAGCAAATGTGTTCCACTCACTGCTGGCCCGTATTCACAAAGTGTCTCAGAGTAGGAGTACTGATCTAGGATCCGTTTTGCCTTTAAGACAATAATGAAAATGCTTATATAGACAGGGTGGACCTGATCCTATATCACTCCTACTCTGAGACACTTTGTGAATAAATACAAGCTCTGGATTGCATAGTATTGTGTGGTGGGAGTGCACACAGAACAGAGACATGAATCAATTTGAGAGAAAACCAGTGTTCGTTTTATGATCGTAATAAAATGCCAGTTCATCCACAGAGACCACTAATGACCGCGGTGTGGTGATTCCTTTATAATCAATATGTACAATTGAAAGAGAGACTATAGGGAGAGGTATAGGACATGGTGTACTGTAGGTTCGGTAATATTTCTTTCAACAAACAAAAACAGCGCTGCGGGCGGTAACACACACGTATGCACACGCACGCACACACACACCCAGCAGAAAGAAAGGCCTGCTGTAAGTGAAACTAGGGCAGAAAATCGACTGTTGGGTAGGGGCCAAGAACAGCAGAGACAGAGACACTATTATCAGCTAATGTGGTGGACTGGGTTAGAGAACATTTACATAGTTACAACCCTGCCTCCTGACAACGCACGCACGCATGCACGCACACACACACACACACACACACACACACACACACACACACACACACACACACACACACACACACACACACACACACACACACACACACACACACACACACACACACACACACACACACACACACACACACAGGAACACACACACACAGGAACACACACACACAGGAACACACACACACAGGAACACTAAAGCCAGGGTAGAATAAGAAAGAGGAAGAATAAGGATAAGCTACACAGATAGAACATGAAGAGGGGAAAGAGACAGAAATGGAAGGTCATGTAATAAGAGAGAAATGAGAGAGAGAAAGAGAGATAAGGAAAATAAAAGATAAGTACCTCCACGACACTCACTGTCAGCTGGTTTCACTTGGATGGGACGAGTCATCTGCAGAGAAAGGGAGAGGGCAGAGTGAGAGGAGAAAGAACGAAAGAGATGCAGAGAGAGATGGTTCACCTCATGTATCATTATATTTTGTAACTTTATTTAACGAGGCAAGTCATTTAAGAACAAATTCTTATTTACAATGACAGCCTGTGTCTGTGGAGATAACGTCCTTTCTGTCTTTTTCTCTCTTTCATTCATCTCTCCATTCCTCCACTAGATTGATAGGGACCAACCACTACCTCAATATAAACCTTCCCCTAACGTATCTCAGATTCATAGACATGGAAGTGAGCATGGAGAAAATGTTGACATAGTAAAACGTAGGAGGACCCCGGGCGATGAAGGTTTCCCTGTACAAACCCACGTCGGGTTTGTTCTTTCACACTGTTAAATCACACACAACCATGTTATTCTTCCTAGTTATGGTCACATGGAGTCAAGTAGGGTTAAGTGGATTGTACATACTCATACAGAATACTGTCAGGTTTCTGTGAGAACTGGTAGAGTGAGGAGAGAACCTTGTCTGCTGACCGAGAGAGAGAGAGAGAGAGAGAGAGAGAGAGAGAGAGAGAGAGAGAGAGAGAGAGAGAGAGAGAGAGAGAGAGAGAGAGTGTGTGTGTGTGTGTGTGTGTGTCTCTGTGTCTGTGTGTGGGTGTGAGCTTGAGTGTGCATGAAAAAGCACTTGTGCGCATGTCTGTGTGTGTGTTGGCATGAAAATGACACGGCTGTCACAAGAGATTCCACAGTCAGGCATCTCTGCCATAAGAACATGCCAAGCCGTGATATGCAGTGAAATCTCCGAACTGAGGAAAAAGTAGGGCCTTATATAATCGGTTATAATTTTTTGCCTGATTCCTTACATTTTTCCCCCCTAATTCCATTTTCTTCGTTTTGTTATTCCCGGTTTCAGTTTTTCCCAATTTTTGGGGGGGTTTTCCCCCTCAGAATCACACTTTATTGTCATAACATAAGCATCATCGCTAACGGCTACATAAAGTGGTAGACAAACACGCACACAGACAGGGACATTCCTGTGAATCACTGATGCATTTTGTTAATGTTTTATGATAATCTTGGGCAGATTACTGAATTGTCGAATAAATGCATTTCGTTGATTTCCTACTAAATTCAATACATTTTTGAATATTGTTCAATTCCGTTTTAATGTCTGGATTCCGTGATTCCGTCCATGTTCTCTGTAAAGCCGATTTTATTGGGGCCTACTCCACCCTTCCATAACACAGCACACTACCCCTCCACCCTTCCATAACACAGCACACTACCCCTCCACCCTTCCATAACACAGCACACTACCCCTCCACCCTTCCATAACACAGCAAACTACCCCTACACCCTTCCATAACACAGCACACTACCCCTCCACCCTTCCATAACACAGCACACTACCCCTCCACCCTTCCATAACACAGCACACTACCCCTCCACCCATCCATAACACAGCACACTACCCCTCCACTCTTTCATAACACAGCACACTACCCCTCCACCCTTCCATAACACAGCACACTACCCCTCCACCCATCCATAACACAACACACTACCCCTCCACTCTTCCATAACACAGCACACTACCCTTCCACCCTTCCATAACACAGCACACTACCCCTCCACCCTTCCATAACATAGCACACTACCCCTCCACCCTTCCATAACACAGCACACTACCCCTCCACCCTTCCATAACACAGCACACTCCACCTCCACCCTTACATAACACAGCACACTACCCCTCCACCCTTCCATAACACAGCACACTACCCCTCCACCCTTCCATAACACAGCACGCTACCCCTCCACCCATCCATAACACAGCACACTACCCCTCCACCCATCCATAACACAGCACACTACCCCTCCACCCTTCCATAACACAGCACAATACCCCTCCACCCATCCATAACACAGCACGCTACCCCTCCACCCATCCATAACACAGCACACTACCCCTCCACCCTTCCATAACACAGCACACTACCCCTCCACCCTTACATAACACAGCACACTACCCCTCCACCCTTCCATAACACAGCACACTACCCCTCCACCCATCCATAACACAACACACTACCCCTCCACCCTTACATAACATAGCACACTCCCTCTCCACCCTTACATAACATAGCACACTACCCCTCCACCCTTCCATAACACAGCACACTACCCCTCCACCCTTCCATAACACAGCACACTACCCCTCCACTAGAGCCATATAAAATCAGTTATATTTTTTGCCTGATTCCGTTTACTTTTTCCCCAAATTCCGTTTTCTCTGTTTTGTTAATCCAGGTTTCAACATTCATTTCTGTTTCAGTCTTTCGCCCTCAAAATCACACTTTATTACTAGAAGAAGAAAAAACATTTGATCTATAATAAATAAAATAATTCTATCTTAATTAATGTCTGGATTCAGTGATTCCGACCGGGATTTTATACGGCCCTACAAATGGAAACAGCGGTTGTAAAACCATACATACAGACACCACAAGAGTTTTGGTGGCACCTTCATTGGTGAGGACGGGCTCACGGAAATGGCTAGAGTGTTATAGGTGGAATGATATCAAAAGCATCAAACACATTCCATTTACCCCGTTCCAGCCATTATTATGAGCCGTCCTCCCCTCAGCAGCCTCCACTGGTAGACACACACACATCACACACATTACACCGTACAGACACACAGCACAGCCCTTAGATACCAACTAGCCTCAGGTTACGACACACACACTTTGTATTGTCTTCTATGTGTTGACTCCCAAAAAGGGTAGCTGTTGCTAACTAAAACAAATAGGAAACCATGCAAGTAAAGAAACCTGGAATTTAACATATTTCTGCATCCCAGGCTGCATGTAGTAGCAGTTTGTTTAACTGCGAGCAGCCTATTGCAAACACAGTTGTTGTGAGGCTGATCTACAGCCCTTTGGGGACTTAATATTTCTGGTTTAACTTGGTTAAATAATAGATGTGGGCTGACTCTTCCAGCGAAGGATCTGCTGCCGCTGCCGGACTTCGGGGAGTGTTCTCCTAGCGAGATAAAACGCTCTCACAGGAAGATATAGAGTACATTAATACACAAGCTCTCTGCGGAAGACTAAACATGCCTGTGTGTAAGTGTGTCCTACTATGACGTCTTCATGTGTGCTTGGAAAGCACCTCTCTCTACTAGGAAACATGGACTAGATAAATAATGTGTTGCATCTTAGAACGCACTGTAGCATTTAAAACCAATGAAGACAGGCAGTGTAGACAGCCATATACTGCAGTTGGACACAGAGGGAGAAAGAAGGATGAGAAAGAGAGGCATAGGGGAGTGACAGAAAGAAAGAGTAAGAGAGAAACAGAGTGGAGGGCCAAACATGTGAGATAATGAGAGACTCAGCAGTGACAGAGAAGGTCATGGTCATCAACCTGAGGGAAGAGTGACTCTGTCACCACACGCACGAACACACACACACAAACATATCTGGTGCAAAATATAAGTAGTGTATTTGACTTGAGACTGGAGTTTGGACATACAGTACCAGTCAAAAGTTTGGACACACCTGCTCATTCAATGGTTTTTCAATATTTTTACTATTTTCTACATTGTAGAATAATAGTTTTTTTCAATTGTTTTATTAAGCACAATTTTGAAAACAGGGCCCGGTTTGTCAAAACACTACACACAATTAGCACAGCACTTCAGATCATTTGCAAAATGGAACACTTGTCAAAACTATACACGACTTCATAAAAAGAATATTTTGTTACCATACGAAACACACACATTTCATATGACTTCAATCTTTTTGAACCAGTTACACACTGCTGTTGCTAACCTAAAACACTTTTAGCAAGTCTAATTGTCAGTGATTAGAGTACTGTAAGTGAAGTACACAGAGAAAGTGCAACTATACAAACACTACACAAGACCAATGCTGCAGACTGAGGAAAATATCATTTATTTCTCTCCATATACCCAAATCAGTCAACATGGAGAATCACAACAAAACATGTCCCAGTTTTCATGCTACTACAGTAGTGTGCATAACACTGTTAGCTCAGCAAACAGACAAACGTAAAATACTGTATCCAGTACAGGTTACAATTACAGTAAATAACAACAAACAAAAAATAATCTGAAAAAAACTGACAATATTGTACAGAAAATACTACAGTAAACATACTATACATTATCTCTTCGCCTAGCTGGATCTGGCCAGAGAATTTCATCAACATCACAAGCAATATCGTCATTAGCAAGACAACGCGGGAAGAACCGTCTTGAATGTCGAATCCATCCTTGCACAGCTGCGGCGTCGACTTGGTCACAGGCATCCTCCATGGCCTGAATGAGGGGTCCCTGAGCCTGGGGCTGGAGATCGTAAACCTTCCACCGCCATGCAGAGAAAAACTCTTCGATAGGGTTTAGAAACAGAGAGTATGGTGGAAGGTATAGTACTGTCAACTGTGGATGGTGTTGAAACCAGTTCTGGATCAAAGCAGAGCGGTGGAATGACACATTGTCCCAGATGACCGTGTATTGCATCTGGTGCATTTCATTACCTGCTGTGACGATGTGGTGCAATCGGTCCAAAAATGCGAGAATGTGAGGTGTGTTGTAAGGGCCCATTTTGGCATGACGGAGGACAACCCCATGCTGTGAAATGGCAGCGCAAAGGGTGATGTTACCCCCACATTGCCCTGGGACATTGATTATAGCCCTGTGGCCAATGATATTTCTGCCTCTCCTTCTTGCTTTTGTGAGGTTGAACCCTGCCTCATCAATATATATGAATTCATGCAGGATTTCCTCAGCATCCATCTGCAAAACTCCCTGAAATACAGTGAAAGACAAGATTGTGTAGTTCAGGATAGGTCTAGTATACAGTCAATGTAAAGAAGTCCTGTGTGCAGTATGCAACATCACAGTGCTAAAGTGAACAATACAAACCTCCACATACTCATGTCGCAGCCGTTTGACCCTCTCTGAATTCCTCTCAAAAGGCACTCGATAAAGTTGTTTCATTTGAACCTGATGTCTTTTCAGGATGCGTGCCAGTTTTGACTGAGAGACCCGATGGACATTATTGAAAATGGCATGGTCACCGATAATGTTGGCTTGTAGTTCTGAGCCTGATAGCATTATTGGCCAAAACCATGTTTATTATCTCTCTTGTTCTTGCGTGAATATGGGCCCCCTTCCTCCTTGTCGTTCCCGACCCTCAATCCTATTTAGAGAATAATACATGTAACTTACTGTACAATGTCACAGGAAGGGGTATCACAAGTGCTGATATGGTCCATACAATAAGCGGCTGATTACTGTAACTGTAGACAGATCTTTTACCTGTTTTCCTGTCGAAAAGTCCTTATGACAGATGCCACTGTATATCTGCTAAGATTTGGCTGAACTCTCAGTCCAGCCTCCCTCAGCGTCAATCCGTGGTTCACAACATGGTCCACTAGTGTTGCACGAATGTCATTTGATAAGTTTGGTCCTCTTCTTCTTTGTGCACGTTCTCCTCCTGCTTCAGGTCTTCCTCGACCTCTGACTCGGCCTCTGCCTCTTCGTCTACCTCCTTCTCCTCCTCTGTGTACTCCTCCTCTCACCGTCACTCTTCTTCTGACTCCTTCCATTTTGGTTGAAAGCAGGTGAACCTACCTGCTGCATTTTTATAGTGCTTAAACCTGATTGGTGTGTCTACAATTTAGCGATCATGTGTTTGTGCACCTGATGGCTGTGTTTAACAGATTGGCTCATAGGTGTGGTAATTTGACAGTCAGTGCTTTGGAATTGCAAGGAAGTGACATCATGATATACTTCTGTGTCTGATGTATACAAGTGTGTTTAGTGTTTTGCAAATCACTGTGTGTAATGTTTTGACAATGTGCTTACAGTTGTGCAAATCTAGCCTTGTGTTTTGCTCCTTGAGTGTAAGGTTTTGCTAATTGTGGGAAAAGTTACATTTTAGTGCGTAAGCAATCGTAAAAAACTGTAAAGTCATCAAAACTATGAAATAACACATAAGGAATCATATAGTAACCAAAAAAGTGTTAAACAAATCAAAGTATATTTTATATTTGAGATTCTTCAAAGTAGCCCCCCTTTGCCTTGAAGACAGCTTTGCACACTCTTGGCATTCTCTCAACCAGCTTCATGAGGAATGATTTTCCAACCGTGTTGAAGGAGTTCCCACATATGCTGAGCACTTTTTGGCTGCTTTTCCTTCACTCTGTCGTTCAACTCATCCCAAACCATCTCAATTGGGTTGAGGTCATGTGATTGTGGAGGCCATGTTATCTGATGCAGCACCCTCACTCTCCTTCTTGGTTAAATAGCCCTTACACAGCCTGGAGGTGTGTTTTGGGTCATTGTCCTGTTGAAAAACAAACGATAGTCCCACTAAGCGCAAACCAGATGGGATGGCGTATCGCTGCAGAATGCTGTGGAAGCCATGCTGGTTAAGTGTGCCTTGAATTCTAAATAAATGCCTGACAGTGTAACCAGCAAAGCAGCCCCACACCATCACACCTCCTCCTCCATGCTTCACTGTGGGAACCACACATGCGGAGATCATCCGTTCACCTACTCTGCGTCTCACAAAGGCACGGCAGTTGGAACCACAAATCTCACATTTTGACTCATCAGAACAAAGGGCAGATTTCCACCGGTCAAATGTCCATTGCTCATGTTTCTTGGCCCAAGAAGGTCTCTTCTTCTTATTAGTGTCCTTTTGTCGTGGTTTCTTTGCAGCAATTTGACCATGAAGGCCTGATTCATGCAGTCTCCTCTGAACAGTTGATGTTGAGATGTTTCTCTTACTTGAACTCTGTGAAGCATTTATTTGGGCTGCAATCTGAGGTGTAGTTAACTCTAAAGAACTGATCCTCTGCAGCAGAGGTAACTCTGGGTCTTCTTTTCCTGTGGCGGTCCTCATGAGAGCCAGTTTCATCATTGCGCTTGATGGTTTTTGCGACTGCACTTGAAGAAACTTGACATTTTACGGATTGACTGACCTTCATGTCTTAAAGTAATGATGGACTGTTGTTTCTCTTTGCTTATTTGAGCTGTTATTGACATAATATGGACTTGGTCTTATACTAAATAGGCCTTTATCTGTATACCACCCCTACCATGTCACAACACAACTGCTTGGCTCAAACACATTAAGAAGGAAAGAAATACCACAAATTAACTTTTAACAAGGCAGACCTATTATTTAATTGCATTCCAGGTGACTACCTCATGAAGCTGGTTGAGAGAATGCCAAGAGTGTGCAAAGCTGTCATCAGGGCAACGGGTGGCTACTTTGAAGAATCTCAAATATAAATATATTTTGTTTAACACTTTTTTGGTTACCACATGATTCTATGTGTTATTTCAAAGTTTTGATATCTTCACTATGATTCTACAATGTAGAAAATAGTAAAAAATAAAGAAAAACCCTTGACTGAGTAGGTGTGTCCAAACTTTTGACTGGTACTGTACATATACAATGTTGTGCACTTATCATGAGTTTACTGTGCTGTAAAAGCGCGGAGTAACAGAGGGATTCTGAGGTAGAACCCATTAACACACACACACACACACACACACACACACACACACACACACACACACACACACACACACACACACACACACACACACACACACACACACACACACACACACACACACACACACACACACAGAGTATATCCCTGTGTCATCACCTGTGTCTTCTGAGAATGATTCCGTCAGAGTAAGGATCACCATGTGGAACAACACTACAACACTATCTAATCTGTTTCTGTGCACTGGACTAATGAGAGCACAAGTTGCAAGGGGAGCGTAAATCACAATGGTACCGCTCATGGGGCTCTACTATAGCCTAGTGGCCTGGCTCAGGTTGTGAATCCATCAATGTGAGGCAGAAATGTCACGGCCAAGCGCATAATAGATTGTAAACAATGTATCAACAATACACAAGCATTCGCTAAGACACAGACATAGAATTTCTGGTGGCACATTGTTCATATGAATCTGTGTGTACTGTATGTGTGTGTGTTTGTGTGTCTGTGCATGTGTGTGCGTTAATCTTCATACAAAACCTTATCCGCTGTTTTGAGTAGGCTCTTTGAAATGATACCTCCCCTCGTCTATCTATGCCATAAAATAAAAATCTCTTTAAAAAAACTTCCCCATGCCTTTTCATTGGCGAAACATGGACGTCAATCGTCACACTAAGTACTTGTTTTAATGGCAGTCTGTCTGTCTAACCTACACCCCACCAAATCTATTATTAAGCCTAATTAATTTTGCATTACAACATCGCAGATGAATAATAGATCAGAAGTGAGGGATAAGAGAGAGAGGGGAGGGGGAGAGGGAGAGACATGCAGAGAGACATGCAGCTGCACAGTGCAAGCAGCCAATTATTTCTGATGAAGCTGTCACTCCTCCAGTAAAAGGAGAGAAGGGTGAGAAAGAAAGAGAGGGATGTGAGAGGAAGGGAAACGGCAATTAGAGACGAGTGAAAACCTCCTCTGCGCGCGCACACACACGCACACACACACACACACACACACACACACACACACACACACACACACACACACACACACACACACACACACACACACACACACACACACACACACACACACACAAACACGAAAGAGAGAGCTAGGATTCAAAAGAAAGAGTGGGGTGAGAAATAACTAGATAAACCATTAGAGGGAGGGAGAGAGACAGTGAGAGAGAGAACGAGAGAGAGACAGGGAGAGAAAGATATAGTAAGACAGAAAGAGAGAGGAAGAGACAGAGAGACAGGCAGACAGAGAGAGTGAGAGACAGGGGAAAGAGAGAGCGACAGGGGGAGAGGAGAGTGGCTTTAATATGGGTTAGTAGGCATGAGAAGAGCAAGCTGTTATTTTCCATTTCACACTGCTTTGGGGGGTTGGCCCTGTTATAGTATTTTATTCGACACATTCGAACTTCCCATCTTGTATGTAGGCTAAATGTCTGAAACTCAGTGAGTGAGTAAGTGAGTCTGTGAATCCGTAACCACACCCTTGCCCCTACCAACTCGCTCGGAGTGCCCTCCATTGTCAAGTGTTTCTGACGAAACTCCGAGGTTGACTTCCAGAGAGGGGAAATGGGATCAATAAACCCATCAACTTCGGGACACACTACTGACTTGAAAGATTCACTTTTAAAAAATAAAACAAGCACAAAATTCAAATGAACAAATCCCCCTTGCAGTTTTACCATATATAGTCACAGTTAGACATTTAATTTGGGAGATGTTTTATCTGTTTACATGTATCAAGTCTCGAAATCAGACATAAATAAATGCACGTGGAATATAATAAGGCACGCCTCCATTCTTTTGTATAAAATTGCGCAAATTCCTAACATATCACAGTGCGCGTCGAGATAGCGCTTCTCTCTAAAGCCTGATGCCTTGCTGGCTCAGTCGAAGTGGCTATCTGAGGGTCTAATTAGCCCCTACACCCTCAATAGTTATCACTCCCTGTGCTATGGGACACTTGTGCAACTGGCAGAGGCGTGTGTGAACGCAAATGGAGGGCCGAGGGGCAAGGGGAAGGGGTGAATAAGGATTCAGCCACAGAGTGGGCTGTCTCTCTGTCTCCTTCCTTTGCTTCTCCACCTCCCTCTCCCATCTTTCGCTCTCTCTCACTATGGATCGATTTCAGTGTATTTGAATTCTTTAATTTAGAATTTGTATTAGGATATAAAATTTGAACATTGTATTTTTTAATTTGTAATGCACAATTTTTATCACTTAATTCATAAATTAAACTTGTATTTCATAATATGAAACTGAATTGAATGAATATTACATTCAGTTTTCAAATTTTGAATTATATTATATTATATAATTATATTCAGTTTCAATATGGTATATATCGCATTCATTGTCCGTGTATCAAGTTTACAAACTATAATTTCAAGTTCATCAAAGTTTCTTATACTGTATTCAACTTCTCAGATGCATTCAGATTCAGTTTTCAAATTCAGTTCTCTAATTGAAATTCAAAACCAAAAAAAAAAAAAAAAAAAATCTTGAGAACAGAGAGAATCAAACTCTCTAAACATAAGCTTATGGCGGTTTCTGAATCCAATGTGGCATGCTGAATATATTTTCCCATTTAAGTGCAACAGAGGTGGTTTAGTGATCCATGCACGGGATGAGCAACCTTGCCTGAGACCTGAAGACGTATTAGTTTGACTGTTGGGGTTCTAACCCAGGTCTCCTGTGTGCCAGACAATGCAACTTTTCAAGTCTCAGACAAGTTACTCGTCACGCGAGCATGGTCACCAAACACTCTACCCCCATTTGACCTCCTTGAAAATATTTATCCAAGTCAGAGGACCCAATGCCTAGGCTTTAGTTCAGCTAGTTAACATAGGGGCGGAAGGTAGCCTAGCGCTTAAGAGTGTTGGACCAGTCATTGAAAGGTCGCTGGTTCGACTCACCGACTAGGTGCAAAATCTGTTGTTGCGACCTTGAGCAAGGCACTTAACCCTAATTGCTCCTCTAAGTTGATCTGCATAATAGTGTCTGCTAAATGACAACTTCTTGAAAACAAAAATGAAAAGTCTTAACTCAGTCAGTCACGTTACCCTTATAATGACTACCCTTGCCAGTGTTAAGATACTGACTGTTTCTTGGAATTGATGGCTTTTACAGTTGTGGCTAGATGGAGTACAGCTACAGTCAGAAGTGACTTTACGTAGCAGGTTTAGGAGAACTAACACAGCAGGTTAGGAGAACTAATGCAGCAGGTTTAGGAGAACTAACGCAGCAGGTTAGGAGAACTAACGCAGCAGGTTAGCAGAACTAAACCAGCAGGTTAGGCGAAACTAACGTAGCAGGTTAGGATAACTAACGCATCAGGTTAGGAGAATTAACATAACAGGTTAGGAGAATTATGTTAAGGTTAGGAAAAGGGTTCGGCTTAGCTAAAATGCTACAGTTGTCCCTGACGTGACAACTACATGGAGCTATAATCCATCTAGCCACAACCGTACTGTAGAAGCCATCAGTCCTGAGAAACCATCGGTATCACAACCCCTGGACACTTGAAACTAACACGTTTACCATAAAACTAAGACATGTCCAAGGAACACGTCTTCATGTTCCTCATCACATAAGCATGGCTCACCGAACCACGCTCTTCTGATGAGTAACCTTGTAGGATCTTGAAGACTTGTATTAGTGTAGCAGATGGGGATGGTGTGAAACTCACTCCTCAGCCTGATGTGTCGCCCCTTGCACAATTGAAGAAGGCCTTTTTTAATAGCAGGAGGGGTTTGGAATGCCTCAGGAGTGTGGTCACGTGTGTTTTTGAGGGAGAAGTCCTGAGTTCCAATCTCCAAACGAGCTGAATCAGGGGGAAGCGGTACTCGCTAAGCAGGCAGCGGGACATCCTTTACAACGATGCCACTGGACTCAGATCTGATGTTGCGCTGGTTCAACCACTGGGGTCGCTGTGAAGTGAGTTTGGGGGGGGGGGGGGGGGGGGGGGGGGGGGGGGGGTGACAACGTGTCGTCCTTTACCTGAACTTATCCCTATGCTTTGTCTAAGTGGGCTAACACAGTCTTGTGACATGTAGGAGACCTAGTTCAAACCTTATAGAGGGCAAATTCCTTTTTTTTGTGACACTCCCATCTAACATGTCCTGCGTGGCCTGTGAAATATTAGGAGAACCGAAGACAAGAGTCCATGTTCCAGAGAGTCTTGGCTTTCCTGAATAATAACTTATACCCAACATGGTTCAAATGCTAGAGCCAAATGAATAGGAAGAAAATATATTCAACATGCCACATTGGCTTCAGAAACTGCTAGAAGCTTCTGTTTACCACAGTGAGAGTTTGATTCTATCTGTTCTCCTCTACTTTTCCTGGCTGGCAAAGTACCAGGATGTTGTCTCTGGTTTTGAATCTGAATTTAGAGAACTGAAATTGAAAACTGAATCTGAATTCATCTGAGAAGTTGAATATCCAAAGAGTTGATAAACTTGAAATTAAGGTTTTTAAATGTGATACACAGACATGAATGCAATATCTACCAAATTAATATATAAATGTTTACTTTGAATATTTAATTAAATTGATATTGAATTGTTAAACAGAATGTAATATTAATTCAATACAGTTTCAAATCATGAAATACAAGTTCAATTTATGAATTAAGTAATTCAATATGTGCATTACACATTTTAAAATAAAAAAAATAAAAAATCTAGATCCTAATGCAAATTCAACATTTTGGAATTCAAATGCTCTCTGTATGTGTAGTGGGCTGGAAAGAAGAGGAGCAGAATTAGATTATTTTATGTAACGGAATGCTGCACTCTACACTGCTGCCACTTGGCATTGACCTACAATGAATCCAGACAAACAAACAAACACACACACACACACACACACACACACACACACACACACACACACACACACACACACACACACACACACACACACACACACACACACACACACACACACACACACACACACACACACACACACACACACACACACACACACTCAGGCACATACATAAACATGCAGGAACAACACACACACACAAACAACACGCACACCCATATCCCTCCTTTTCATCTCACTCCCTCTCTCTTTCCTTTCTGCCTCTCCCTTCAGATCTTGCTTTCTCGTCTGCTTTCTCTCTCTTTCTGTCTCTATCTGCCTCACTCTATGTCTGCTTTCTGTCTCTATCTGCCTCACTCTATGTCTGCTTTCTCTCTCTTTCTGTCTCTATCTGCCTCACTCTATGTCTGCTTTCTCTCTCTTTCTATCTCTATCTGCCTCACTCTATGTCTGCTTTCTCTCTCTCTTTCTGTCTCTATCTGCCTCACTCTATGTCTGCTTTCTCTCTCTTTCTGTCTCTATCTGCCTCACTCTATGTCTGCTTTCTCTCTCTCTTTCTGTCTCTATCTGCCTCACTCTATGTCTGCTTTCTCTCTCTTTCTATCTCTATCTGTGTCTGCTTTCTCTCTCTCTTTCTATCTCTATCTGCCTCACTCTATGTCTGCTTTCTCTCTCTCTTTCTGTCTCTATCTGCCTCACTCTATGTCTGCTTTCTCTCTCTTTCTGTCTCTATCTGCCTCACTCTTCAGTTTCCCTTCTCTCACGCTCTATGTCTCTCTCTCTCTCTCTCTCTCTTTCTCTCGCGCTCTATGTCTCTCTCTCTCTCTCTCTCTCTCTCTCTCTCTCTCTCTCTCTCTCGCTCTCTCTCTCTGTCATTCCTGCCCCTGCTATTCCTGCTCATACATGGCTCACAGAGTGAACAGTCTCAAGCTATCTACATGGCTCTGTTTACTGCTGTTTGTACAGTACCTTCTCTTTCTCTCTTTTACTCCTCCCCTCTCTCTCACTCCTTTCTGTCTCTCTCTCACTCTCCTCTCTCTCATTCTCCCCAATCCTAAAGGAATTGGCAACTCTCCCCCAGATGTTTTTGGGGAAAAGCTTTCATACCATCTTTCATTCTGTACAAAACCCTGGCAGCATGAGGGTGGTGGAGTACTCACCCCAGGTAGGGTTTTCTGCTCATGCAATTCATTCTGGGCTTTGATGGCAGAATCCCGGGCACAGTAGGTGAGAAACGCACAACCTGTCAATCAAAACAGATCAACAAGGGTTAGTCACACACACACACACACACTTTTTTATTTATCTATTTATTTTATTTAACCTTTATTTAACTATGCACCCTTGCTTGCAAACACACTCTCTCTCTCTCTCTCTCTCTCTCTCTCTCTCTCTCTCTCTCTCTCTCTCTCTCTCTCTCTCTCACACACACACACACGCATGCTTGCTCACTCGCACACACTGGTATGTACACACACACACACACACACGCGCACACACACGCACGCACACACACACACACACACACACACACACACACACACACACACACACACACACACACACACACACACACACACACACACACACACACACATGAAGGACACATAGCCTAATCCTGTTGATCATGTATGTGTAGCCTACCAATGTGATGCAAAGACATGAACGTTTTTTTTAAAAATACAGATTTTTCGAAAATAAACATTGAGATCCTTTAGATTTTTTTGCCAAATATTCTAAATGTTTGTTTGCGTCACGACACACTGCGATGGCGAGAGGATAAACTGTAGGTTATGCGCGCACCTGGCGCAAAACTGTTAATTAAGATAGGTGTGTAATAATTAGGGCAAGAAAAAAAGTGTTGGGATGCTACAGTAGCCCTTCTAGCAAAAAAATGTACCTGATATTTACCGAATATCCCACGTTATTCTACAAGTCACATGGGGTTTTTAGTAGGAGCCTACAAGGTGCATTCGCTAACACACTATTGCTAGAACAGACATCATAAGAGAGAATAGATGATGATGAGAGACACTATCTATCACAAAAAGGTACAAACATGGAATGACTATTGCGTTTCATACAGATGATAATTACAGTAATTACAATGTAACGACCAACTGTAGCCTAAGAGGAGGCGCAGACCCGACATAAAACGCTACCTTTATGCATGCCTGTGTATCGGTCCTTCAGAACAGACAGTTCGTGGATTTTCCCAAACTGTTCAAAGAGAGGTTTCAGGTCTTTTTCCTCGAGGTTCCGCGGAATCTGTCCAATGAAGAGCTTGATGGCGTCCTGGTCTTTCATGGCGCCGCAGTCCGTGTGCATGGAGACAGTTTCGGGTCCGTTCATGGGTTTCGGAACCGGGATGTGCGCGAGCTGATTCTGATGAGGGATAAGTAGGAGCGGCTGCTGTAGAAGCGGCTGCTGTAGAAGCAGGTTGACGGGGGCGGGATGAGTCGGCTGGGGATGATGCTGCTGCTGATCCCTTCTGCTTTCACTTTGCGTAAATCTGGCCATGCTGAGCGGGGAGCAGGTTGGAGGAGAGTGACAACACACACACTGAGACACACACACACACTCGTGCTGAGATGGAGAGAGGATGCACTCAGATGGAAAGGACACAGGCTTGAAGATAATCGTTGGTTCTTGAGCGACACCTCCAGGAGATGATGGTATACTGACTCAAGGATACATGTACACTACATGACCAAAAGTTTGTGGACACCTGCTCGTCGAACATCTCATTCCAAAATCATGGGCATTACTAGGGAGCTGGTCCCCCTTTGCTGCTATAACAGCCTCCACTCCTCTGGGGAGGTTTTTCCACTACATGTTGGAACATTGCTGCTGGGACTTGCTTCCATTCAGCCACAAGAGCATTAGTGAAATTGGGCACTGATGTTGGGTGATTAGGCCTGGCTCACAGTCGGCGTTCCAATTCATCCCAAAGTTGTTAGATGGGGTTGAGGTCAGGGCTCTGTGCAGGCCAGTCAAGTTCTTCCACACCAATCTCGACAACCATTTCTGTATGGACCGCGCCACTTGGGAGCCCAGGATTGTCATGATGAAACAGGAAAGGGCCTTCCCCAAACTGCCACAAAGTTGGAAGCCCAGAATCATCTAGAAAGTCATCGTATACAGTAGCATTAAAATGTCCCTTCACTGGAACTAAGGGGCCTAGCCCATACCATGAAAAACAGCCGCAGACAATTATTCCCCCTACACCTTATTTTACAGTCGGCGCTATGCATTGAGGCATGTAGCGTCCTCCTGGCATCCACCAAACCCAGATTCTTCTGTTGGCTTGCCAGGTGGTGAAGCGTGATTCATCATTCCAGAGAACACATTTCCACTGCTCCAGAGTCCAATGGCGGCAAGCGTTACACCAGTCCAGCCCATGCTTGGCATTGCACATGATATTACGCTTGTGTGCGGCTGCTCGGCCATGGAAACCCATTTCATGAAGCTCCCAATGAACCGTTCTTGTGCTGACGTTGCTTCCAGAGACAATTTTTACGCTTTATGTGCTTCAGCACTCTGCGGGCCCATTCTGTGAGCTTGTGTGGCTTACCACTTCGATGCTGAGCCGTTGTTGCTACTAGACGTTTCCACTTCACAATAACAGCACTTAGAGTTGACCGGAGCAGCTTTAGCAGGGCCGACATTTTCCCAACTGACTTGTTGGAAAGGTGGCATCCTATGACGGTGCCATGTTGAAAGTCACTGAGCTTTTCAGTTAGGCCATTCTACTGCCAATGTTTGTCTATGGAGATTGGAAAGGGTGTGGCTGAAATAGCCGAATACACTAATTTGAAGGGGTGTCCACATACTTTTGTATATGTAGTGTAGCATAGTAAACGTAAATCCTCGACCCTCCAATTATACTGAACAAAAATATAAACGCAACATGCAACATTTTCAAAGATTTTACTGAGTTACAGTTCCTATAAGGAAACCAGTCAGTTAAAAATAAATAAATTATGCCCTAATCTATGGATTTCACATGACTGGGCAGGGGAGCAGCCATTGGTGGGCCTGGGAGGGCATAGGCCCACCCACTTGGCAGCCAGGCTCATCCTCTGGAGAGCCAGGCCCAGCCAATAAGAATGACTTGTTCCCTGCAAAAGGGCTTTATTACAGACAGAAATACTCCTCAGCAAATATTTTTATTGAGTGTAGTATGATATGTATTAATTTGTGGATGTCCATCATCCATTTTGTATGATATGTTACGAATTACAATTCGTATGACATGTTACGAATTTCAAATTCTTGTGGCTAACGCCAACGTTAGCTAGGTGGCTAATGTTAGCTAGTCTAGGGGTTAGTTTTAGGGGTTAGGAATTAAGTTAAATTATTCGTGTTAGGGGAATGGTTAGCTAACATGCTAAGTAGTTCCAAAGTAGCTAAAAAGTGGTAAGTAGTTGCAAGTTACTATTTAGCTCAAATGCCAAAGTTGTCTGTGATGAGATTTGAACACACAACCTTTTGGTTGCTAGACATTCACATTATACACCTACCCCTGATTTCCTTCTTGCCTTGAGTAACGTTCTGTCTTATGTAACCACACCAAACGTACAGTAACTTATCATACTAATTTAAGTGTCCTGGATTTACGTTTACTATGTATCTAGACTATGAGACGAGTCTGGAACTGCACCTGTGTTCAGCATAGCCTCTGACTTACAGTTTTACCCATTTCATTATTGTGACTTATTTAGAAAAACACTTTATTGATATTAATCTATTGTTCGTTTCATTTTAGTATTTTTTGGTGTGAAATATACTAAGAAGTGTTACCCTCACCCATCAGTGGTAGCTTAATGGGGGGTGAGAAATGAGAGAAAGGAAACTACAGATCTAATTTGATCACCCTGTTGCAGGAGAATTTTTCTGCAATGCAGGACATTTTTAAATTGGTTTAAAAAGTCTTCTGAAGTTTGTAATTCCCACTTTGAAATTTCAGACTTGATTTTCCACTATGAAAAATGTACACAAATGTCCATTAATTATAATCCACATAATAATTCACATTTCCTGTTGCTGCAGGATTATTTTCCCGCTGTAGCAAACTGGCTCAAATTAAGATCCTAGATCTGTATGTACATGCAGTATATGTCCGATAGCTGCAAAGCAGTAACCAGAATTGGTGGTTATTGAGTGACACTTTGAGGTGGGTATTTGGAGTTGCACTTGTGATTAAAATTACTACAGTATACGAAGGCAATTCGGTAACAGTATACTATAGTATCTGAAACTATGCAGTATAACTCTACTAACTATGCAGTATAACTCTACTAACTATGCAGTATACAGAGCTTCCACCCGCCAGTCCTTCCATTGTCTAATTTCCTTCAACACCACTGATCTCAGAAAACTTGAGAGATATGAGTCTCTTGATTAATCCTACAGCACCCCCCCCCCCCCCCAAATAAAATAAATAAATAATAGTAAATACAAAAACAACAACATCCTTGCCTTCTTTGTACTAACACTTGTCTTTTCCTACTTGCACGGACTTCGCTGATAACTACTTTGAGGAAAAATGTACTTACTAAACTGTGATATGTGGTTGACTCTCACATTATCTTAAGATGAATGCACTAACTGTAAGTCGCTCTGGATAAGAGGGTGTGCTGACAAAAATGTAAAATTTAAAATGTAAATACAGTGCCTTGCAAAAGTATTCAGACCCCTTGGATTTTTTCACATTTTATTGTGTTACAAAGTGGCATTAAGATTTATTTCGTTGTCATCTACACAAAATACTCTGTAATGTCAAAGAGGAAGAAAAATTTACAACAACAAAAAAAGTTAAATAATTAAATAACTAAAATATAGTTGTTGCATAAGTATTCATAAGTATTTTCTCCCTGAGTCAATACATGTTAGAAACACCTTTGGCTTCAATTACAGCTGTGAGT
Organism: Salvelinus namaycush; assembly: GCF_016432855.1. Classification (NCBI taxonomy): domain Eukaryota; kingdom Metazoa; phylum Chordata; class Actinopteri; order Salmoniformes; family Salmonidae; genus Salvelinus; species Salvelinus namaycush. The sequence goes on from NC_052331.1 coordinate 7,802,111, forward strand.
CTTCTTGGGTAAGTCTATAAGAGCTTTGCACACCGGGATTGTCCAACATCGCCCATTATTTTTCTCAAAATTCTTCAAGCTTTTTCAAGATGTTGGGGGATCATGGCTACAGCTATTTTCAAGTCTTGCCAAAGCTTTAAGTCAAGCAAATTTAAGTCAAAACTGTTACTTGGCCACTCAGGAACATTCATTGTCTTCTTGGTAAGCAACTTGCTGTCTTGCTGAAATGTGAATTCCTCTCCCATTCTCTGTTGGAAAGCAGACTGAAGCAGGTTTTCCTCTAAGATTTTTCCTCTGCTTAGCTCCATTCAGTTTATTTTTTATCCTGGAAAAACTCCCCAGTATTTGCAGATGTCAAGCCAACCCATACCATGATGCATCTACCACCATCCTTGAAAGTAAGTAGGCAGTTACTCAGTGATGTGTTGGATTTGCATTCAGGTCAAAAAGTGTATTCCTTTGCTGTGTTTGTTTTTGCATTATTAATTTAGTGAATTGTTGCAAACAAGGTGCATGTTATGGAAAAGTGTTATTCCCCATTATTGTGGAGTCACTAGAATGTTGTTGATCCATCCTCAGTTTTCTCCCATCACTGAACTTGAACTCTGTAGCTGTTTTAAAATCACCAATGGCCTCATAGCAACATCCCTGAGAAAGTTTCATTCCTGTCCTGCAGCTCAGTTCAGAAGGTGAACTATATATTTGATGTGTCCGAGTGGTTTAATACATAATCCACAGCATAATTATTAGCTCGACACAGAGATGTTCTGTGTGAAATCATAAGGTTTTTTAATGACTAACCATTCCTCTGTCCCCCATATATACAACATCAATAAGGTATTTCAGCCAAGTAATGAATTTCAAACACATATTCAACTACAACGACCAGGGAGATTTTCGAAAGCTTAATAAAAAAAAGGGCAGTAATTGGTAGATGGGCAACAATAACAAATCAGACATTGAATGAGTCCATGTAATTTATTATGTGATTTGTTAAGTCAAATTTTGTTCCTGAACTAATTTAGGCTTGCCTAAACAAAGGGTCTGAACGGCTATATTTTAGTTATGATTTTTTTAAATATGTGTGTTCTATGCTCCAAATGCACACAAATGTCTTCTTTCGCCAACAGCAATCATCGTTCAAGCGGCCCAGCTCTGTAGAAGAATGAGTCTGATAAGACTTTCCCTCCCACATGTATCCTTACCTTTCCATCAACCCACCCTCCAACCCTTCCTCACTCACTCTCGTTCCCCACCTTCCTTCCTTCCTTCCTTCCTTCCTTCCTTCCTTCCTTCCTTCCTTCCTTCCTTCCTTCCTTCCTTCCTTCCTTCCTTCCTTCCTTCCTTCCTTCCTTCCTTCCTTCCTTCCTTCCTTCCTTCCTTCCTTCCTTCCTTCCCTCCCTCCCTCCCTCCCTCACTCCCGTCAGTCAAGTTACAGATAATAAGGTACAGTCACTCCCTAAAGTTTCAGTGACAGTTGAAGCATAGCTTGATGGAACTACACAACAGATGGTGTGGGAAATGAACACATCTGGACATTAGCCCAGCTGGTTGCTGTAAGGTTGTGAAAACGTTCTGAAAATGTTTGTTTTGTGTGTGTAGGCTACCAATAAAGTTTCAGGAACGTTTCAAAACGTTTTGCAATGTTCCAGGTTGCATTGATACTAGACAACGTTACCAATTAGCAACATTTTGCAACCTAATACAATGTAGTAGAAAGTTACCAAAATGGTCTGTGCAAACTGGGAGGCTACTTCTTATGTCTGAATATGTAGCTAGCTTTACTTTTGGGAGTGAAATATTCCTTAAATGCCTACTCCACTCTCCACCCACCTTGCTCCAACTTGCGTTCATATCCATTTTGGTTCCAAACCAGACATGTGGGTTGGAAACTCTGTCATTCAGAATCTCACACCTCTTAGATATCATCCTTACCAACTTGCCCTCTAAATACACCTCTGCTGTCTTCAACCAGGATCTCAGCGATTAGTGCCTCATTGCCTGCGTCCGTAATGGGTCTGCGGTCAAACGACCACCCCTCATCACTGTCAAACGCTCCCTAAAACACTTCAGCGAGCAGGCCTTTCTAATCAACCTGGCCCGGGTATCCTGGAAGGATATTGACCTCATCCCATCAGTAGAGGATGCCTGATTGCTCTTTAAAAGTGTTTCCTTGCCATCTTAAATAAGCATGCCCCATTCATAAAATGGAAAACTAAGAACAGATACAGCCCTTGGTTCACCCCAGACTTGACTGCCCTTGACCAGCCCAAAAACATCTTATGGCATTCTCCATTAGCATCGAATAGCCCCTGCGATATGCAACGTTTCAGGGAAGTTAGGAACCAATTTACTCAGTCAGTTAGGAAAGCTAAGGTTCACTTTTTCAAACAGAAATTTGCATCCTGTAGCACTAACTCCAAAAGGTTTTGGGACACTGTAAAGTCAATGGAGAATAAGAGCACCTCCTCCCAGCTGCCCACTGCACTGAGACAATAAATCTACGATAATTGATCATTTCAATAAACATTTTTCTACGGCTGGCCATGCTTTCCACCTGGCTACCCCTACCTACCCCGGCCAACAGCTCAGTACTCCCTGCAGCATCTTGCCCAAGCCTCCCCCACTTCTCCTTCACCCAAATCTAGACAGCTGACGTTCTGAAAGAGCTGCAAAATCTGGATCCCTACAATTCAGCTAGACAATCTGGACCCTCTCTTTCTAAAATTATCAGCCGAAATTGTTGCAACCCCTATTACTAGCCTGTTCAACCTCTCCTTCGTATCGTCTGAGATCCCCAAAGATTGGTTAGCTGCCGCGGTCATCCCCCTCTTCAAAGGGGGAGACACTCTAGAACCAAACTGTTATAGACCTATATCCATCCTGCCCTGCCTTTGTAAAATCTTTGAAAGCCAAGTTAACAAACAGATCACCGACCATTTCGAATCCCACCGTACCTTCTCCACTATGCAATCTGGTTTCCGAGCTGGTCATGAGTGCACCTCAGCCACGCTCAAGGTCCTAAACGATATCATAACCACTATCGATAAAAGCCAGTACTGTGCAACCGTCTTCATCGACTTGGCCAAGGCTTGCGACTCTGACAATCACTGCATTCTTATCGGCAGACTCAGTAGCCTTGGTTTCTCAAATGACTGCCTCGCCTGGTTCACCAACTACTTCTCAGATAGAGTTCAGTGTGTCAAATCGGAGGGCCTGTTGTCCGGACCTCTGGCAGTCTATGGGGGTGCCACAGGGTTCAATTCCCGGGCCCACTCTTTTCTCTGTATATATCAATGATGTCGCTCTTGCTGCTGGTGATTTTCTGATCCACCTCTACGCAGACAACACCATTCTGCATACTTCTGGCCCTTCTTTGGACACTGTGTTAACTAACCTCCAAACAAGCTTCAATGCCATACAACACTCCTTCCATGGCCTTCAACTGCTAGTAAATGCTAGTAAAACTAAATGCATGCTCTTCAACCAATTGTTGCCTCCGCCCGCCCGCCCGGCTAGCATCACTACTCTGGACAGTTCTGAATTAGAATATGTGGACAATTACAAATACCTAGGTGTCTGGTTAGACTGTAAACTCCCCTTCCAGACTCACATTAAGCATCTCCAATCCAAAATTAAATCTAGAATTGGCTTCCTATTTCGCAACAAAGCCTCCTTCACTCATGCTGCCAAACATACCCTTGTAAAACTGACTATCCTACCAATCCTTGACTTCTGCGATGTTATTTACAAAATAGCCTCCAATACTTATTTTCCACCCTAATTTGCAAATAAATTCATTAAAAATCCTACAATGTGATATTCTGGATTTTTTTTTCTCATTTTGTCTGTCATAGTTGAAGTGTACCTATGATGAAAATTATAGGCCTCTCTCATCTTTTTAAGTGGGAGAACTTGCACAATTGGTGGCAGACTAAATACTTTTTTGCCCCACTGTATATATATATATATATATATATTAAAACACTTAAGGGCCTTGTTCTCCTCATTGACACCAGGTGACTGCTACTGGTGTTTGGGGCCACCCCAGCTAACAACAAACTTTCCCCACACCTTTAGAGAATGTTCCCTTAAGAGTCTCACTTGGTCATTACCTGAAGTTTTCATAGGAATGTTCCAGTCATGTGCAAGGACTGTTTCCAAGAAACAATTCCCTTTAATGTCACACAGAACTTACCCAGAACGTGGTTACCATGTTCTCAGAATATTATATATTAATGTTCTAGACACCTTTAATTGGAATGTTCGCAGAACGTTCCTTTGTCCAGTTTTCTGAGTGTTAGGCGAATGTTCCATCAACGTCACACAGAACATGGTTGCCATGTTTTCAGAATATAAGATATTAATCTTCTAGACACGTTTCATGGGAACGTTGCAAGAACATTCCGGTGTCCAGTTTTCTGAGGGTTAGGAGAATATTCCATCAACGTCACACAGAACATGGTTGCCATGTTCTCAGAATACAAGATATTCAAGTTCTAGACATGTTTTAAGAACATTCCTGTGTGTCAGTCATCAAATCGAATCAAACTTTATTTGTCACATGCCCCGAATACAACAAGTGTAGACTTAACCGTGAAATGCTTACTACCAAGCCTTTAACCAACAGGGCAGTTCAAGAAGAAGAAAATATTTACCAAGTAGACTAAAATAAAAAGTAACAATAAAAAGTAACACAATAAGAATGACAATAACGAGGTTATTTACAGGGGGCACCGGTACCGAGTCAGTGTGCGGGGGTACAGGCTAGTTGAGGTAATCTGTACATGTAGGTGGGGGCGAAGTGACTATGCATAGGTAACAAACAAACAGCGAGTAGCAGCAGTGTACAAAAGGGAGGGGGGGTCAATGTAAATTGTCCTGTGGCGATTTTATGAACTGTTTAGCAGTCTTACGGCTTAGGGGTAGAAGCTGTTGAGGAGCCTTTTGGTCCTAGACTTGGCGCTCCCGTACCGCAGCAGAGAAAACAGTCTATAACTTGGGTGACTGGAGTCTTCTAACAATTTTATAGGCTTTCATCTGACACCGCCTATTATATAGGTCCTGGATGGCAGGGAGCTTGGCCCCAGTAATGTACTGGGCCGTTCGCACTAGCCTCTGTTGCACCTTACGGTCAGATGCCGAGCAGTTGCCATACCAGGCGGTGATGGAACCGGTCAGGATGCTCTCGATGGTGCAGCTGTAGAACTTTTTGAGGATCTGGGGACCCATGCCAAATCTTTTCAGTCTCCTGAGGGGGAAAAGGTCTTGTTGTGCCCTCTTCACAAATGTCTTGGTATGTTTGGACATTAATAGTTTGTCTGTTGGCAAGGATAGAAACACACAAACAGTGCTTTTCACATACAGTAATTATTATTATTTTTCAACATGTCCTCATCTGAGATTTGAACTCACAACCACTTGGTTGACAGCATTCTGGTCTTCCTGCTACGCCACCATGTAGAGCATGTGAACAATATCAGTTAATGGTGAGAGAATAGTGAGTTTGGTTTGATTTACTTATCTCAGCAATTTGTAGGGGGAATGCTGTGAACAAAATTGTTGTGAGTTTGAATCCCAAGACTTTAATTATGAACATGCACCATGTAATCATGTCTGTCAAATGTAAGTTGAAAACTTTGTGAGTGTCCCTGACCTTGCCAACAGACAAAGAACTGTGACTGGATCAGGGGTTCACCAATCAGAGCAACAGTAGCAAGGGGTGACGCTTAATTAAGCTTTATTGTGGGTGAGAACGTTTCATTGGGACCATCAAGCGACGTCCGGACAACAGATACACAGGAATGTTCTTGCAGCGTCCCCATGGAACATGTCTAGAACATGTTCGGTGTATGTTCTGTGTATGTTTGGTGTGATGTTGAGGGAATATTCTCCTCACCCTCAGAAAATTGGACACAGGAGTGTTCTTGCAATGTTCATGTGAAATATGCATAGAAAATGAGTTTCTTATACGGAGACTGGTAACCATGGTCTGCGTATGTTTGGTGCAGTGGCGACCCTTCATTCAGGGCAGGTGGGACAAAGCCTGTTTTGCATGTTATTCTGGCATTCATTTGTGTCACATATCAGTTTGCAAACAATGTAAAAAATATATAATTTTCCTTGAGTTAACCCTTTTATGCGTGAGTTCCAAACATCTCTAACGGTCGCCCCAGCGTGAGTTTTTTTATCTGCGTGATGTTAGAGTGTTCTCTCCATCCCAGAATGTGATTGTTACACAACAGTACATTTAATCCGCGCTGCCCTCAAACCAAGGCACGCAGCCTGTTTTTATTCATAGGCTATTTTCAACTTGTCAATTTCAAATGATTTTCTAACAAGTTTTTTATTTTCTAAGAACAGTTTGAATTGTGGTGTGTTCCGCCTCATTCATTCACATAAAAGTAGTCATTTTTACTTTTGCGGACCAATTAATCTCTTAGACATTTCTGACCCGGACAAAATTCCCCAAGCACTTCCCAATTTTTTGTGAAAAGCTGCATATAAACATGTTTTTTTCTTGAGTAAGGTAACTCCAAAATGCAGGTGTTCCAGTCTAGCTCAATCTTCTCTAGTTGCGCCGTGATTGGCTCAGTGTTCTGTCACTTATCTGAACATTACATCACCACAGAATCTACAGGGAGAGCTAGGCAGTTCAAGCCCCCTTGGGTGATGCCATAGATTTACAGTAGAAGTGCCCATCCAAGAAGGCTCAAGGTCATTGGCCACAGATAAAATTAGGTCAATTCACGTTATATCTAGCGTAGCTTTGACTGCACTGATCATGCCAATGCCATACTTACCAAATCTTTGCTAGTGAGCAAGATAAGCAGTCATCATCATGAATCACGTCGACAATCTAGTGGCAAATCATTTTCAATCATTCTCATATGAAGAGAAATGTACAGATAAAACATATCGGTGCTCATCGGCCATTGGACATAAACATTACACAACAAGTCGGAGATCGCAAATTTCACAATGAGTGGTTTTCGGAAGGAATCAGTGGCTAACTGCAAGTATTGCAAAGCATCGACTATTTTTGCTTCCCCTGCCTGCCATACGGTGGAGAGGGTGTGTGGTCCAAATCTGAGTTGAAGGATTTGAAACATCTGTCTGGAAGGGTCACTTTTCCAAGCTTAAAATAATAAAACGTTCACATGCAACAGAAACAGACCGGAAACGTTTGAATACAATGGCCATGCTGGCAATCCAACATGACTTCATCCAGAGAATGCCAGACTTTGACGACAAAGTTTGACCATGAGGACCGTTGCACCACCTTCCTGTTGTAGTGAGCACAGCACAACAGCGAGTCCAAAAATGTATTGTATGCTGCTGCGTAAATGATGTAACAGCAACTACATTTCGAATAACAACTACATTTGCCAAACAACTGTAGAATTTTGTAGAATAACCACAATTCCATGTGTTCCACATGTGAGCACTTGCAGCATATAGCCTATGCTACTAAGCAGACTAATAACATAATAAAATGTGAAATATGCTTATATATTTCATCTGTTTCGAAAAACATTGCACTGCTATGAAGATTTTTACTGTAGGAGCATTTCGTTTGAAGAGACAATTCTGTTGACTGCTTGGAGGGGGTGACTAAGGCGAGTATTGCCTGCGACCTCCGGAGGTGGTACTCGAAACGTGAGAATTTTGCAGCTTTAAATTAGGCATACTATGCATTGTCTAGCCGCGGGTCATTTTTCGATACCTCTCAAGAATCTATCATAGTATGAAACCTGTTTTATTTATTCTCTATTATTATCAACAAAGTAATTTATCAAAGACAAGTGTAACTAATATAATTTATTGTTCGAAGATGGAGCTTCATTCACATTGCTTCAACATCGTTTGGTTGATTTCACCATCAAGTACCTCTTAGATGTGGTTCTGAACCTGTTCAGACCGACATTTTGATGTACAAAGTGCTCTGTGAATGGCATAGGGTCCCGTGCTTTATAGTGCCAGAAAGTCCTATTTGTGGTCTCTCCGCTCCCACTCTCTTAGCAGAGCTGACTCGAAGTGTCAGGTTTCAGCCCCCACATTTGCATAGGGCGTGATGTGTCACATTTTCTTGCCAATCCAGACAAAGGAACGATTTCCTGTGCCTGTGAAAGTCACAGCTGCACTTGCATATGAAACGGGAGAGTCTAGAGCAGGGGTGGGCAAACTTTTTGACTCGCGGGCCACAATGGGTTCTAAAATTTGACAGAGGGGCCGGGCCAGGAGCATTTGGAGGGAGTGTTTGGGCCGGATATACTAAAGCATTAAATGTAGTGTGTGCAAACCTCATAGCACAGTAAGAACACTACAACCCAATTTATTAACTGTCTTTCAAATGTGAAAAATAGCCCTTATCAGTTAATAAATTTGTCTCAAGGAATATGCAAGATATGGCATTTACATACTATTTCGCAGATACCGGGATGAGGAAATGTAAATAGATTAAAATAACATACGCACTGTGATTTATCAAGATTGCGTCTGTTTTTAATAAGTTTCAATCGAAGGTGCAAAGTTAAAGAAATCAACATTTATTGAAAAATGGAATCACTTTCAACATTCAAAACATATTATTACACAACGAAATACTCAAGCTCAATAATATCTACTTGTGTTAAACTCCGCAAAATCATGGATGGATTGTCCTGACCGCGCGCTCTACAAACTCGCCACGGACGAGTTTGTCCACTCCTTATTAAACACTCGGCATTCGCTGTCCACTTTCCTTCTCTTTGGTCCGCTCATTTTCACAGAAGGGCTTAATGGTGACGTGAAACGAAGTGAAAATTAAAGTGAAATAAAGAGAAATACGCGCCACTCCAACAACGGTCAATGTGTTTTGAGTGCGCCATCTATTGGGGAAACGTGGGCATTGCAGGGAAAGGGGAAAAAAAGGAGGTTTTTACTATAATTTGGACAAGTTCGGCGGGCCGGATTAAAAAGCCTAACGGGCCGTATGTGGCCCGCGGGCCGTAGTTTGCCCATGTCTGGTCTAGAGGAAGCAACAATAGTAATTTCATCTCGCTCTGCTATTCTCAGCTGGACATGAAAAAATATATATAATAATTAATCTCTCTGGAGAAGTGAGTTGGTATGAACCAATCCAGATATGAGCATCGCCAACTGGTAGTTATATCAGACAGACTCAAAGAGACAGAGCTAGAGAGACAGAGATAGATACTGAGACATTCCGTGCAGATTTTTTTACTTGACTGAGTTCAACCAATGAAAGCTCCCCCCCCAAGTGCAATCTTTCAGCCATTTCGGGTAGGTATAATAACAGATCTGCTGTCATCTCTCTCCCCGATGAGACCTTTAATACCTGCTATTTGACTCCTGGTGAAAAGGAAACGAAAGTTTGAAAAAAATGTAAATGGATGCTCGAAAGCACTGAGAAACAATGCAGCACATATGAGACATGCTGCAAAAAGCCTCGTTTCTTAGAACCAATTTAGATACTGTTAGATAAGAACAAACGATGGTTCAATTAAAACGGCGATAGATGGTATATTAACCACATTGGAAACAATCGTGCATCTATCTTTGCGCATAGTGCATCTAATGCTGATCTAGGATCAGTTTATCCTCTTAGATGATAATAAATATGAGTATGTGGACAGGGGGGACCTGATCCTAGATTAGCACTCTGACTGAGACGCTTTATGAATACAGGCCCTGGTCATTTAGCAGTTGGTCTTTGTTTGCTGAGCTCATTGTCACAAAATATGTTGAGAGAAGACAGGATCTAGCTACAGTATCACTGAAAAGGATAATATTAGTTTAAGCTTTTTAATGGGCATTCCAACATGTCACACAAACACCAATCATATTAACATTCCATTTGGATGAATCAAAAATTAACTATGGATTCTGATTGTGTACTTCTCCTGCAACAGGTTATACAATTAAGATACATATCACTATGATACAGATGTAGTAACACAGCTACATGTACTGTATAATACAATATTTATCAGGTGAATCAATAAAGATATCAGGATAAGTGACAGTTCAGCAACACAACATAAAGAGGGAGATATCTTACCTATTGACAGCAGTAGTAAAGCTAAGGTGATGATAGAATTCAATCAAATCTACTTTGTGGAAAAACACACTAGGGTTGAATGGTGGGAACCTGGTTACCGAGATTTACAGGGATTTACTGCCCAAAACCACTCCCTTTTCCCGGGGTAAATAACTGAGAAATCGGTAAATTATAATAAATTATTTACAGTACCAGTCAAAAGGACACACCTACTCATTCAAGGGTTTTTCTTTATTTGTACTATTTTCTACATTGTAGAATAATAGTGAAGACATCAAAATTATGAAATAACACGTATGGAATCATGTAGTAACCAAAAAAGGGTTAAACAAATCAAAATAGATTTTAGATTTGACATTCTTCAAAGTAGCCACCCATTGCCTTGATGATAGCTTTGCACACTCTTGGCATTCTCTCAACCAGCTTCATGAGGTAGTCACTTGGAATGCATTTCAATTAACAGGTGTGCCTTCTTAAAAGTTAATTTGTGGAATATCTTTCCTTAATGCGTTTGAGCCAATCAGTTGTATTGTGACAAGTTATTACATTTAAAAAAATGTATTTAACCTTTATTTAACTAGGCAAGTCAGTTAAGAACAAATTCCTATTTACAATGACGGCCTACCAAAAGGCAAAAGGCCTCCTGCGGGGACGGAGGTTGGAATAAAAAATTATAATATATATAGGACAAAACACACATCAAGAGAGACAACATTACATAGAGAGCGACCTAAGACAACAACATAGCATTGCAGCAACACATGACAACACAGCATGGTAGCACACAACATGACAACAACATGGTAGCAACACAACATGGCTGTAGCACAAAACATGGTACAAACATTATTGGACACAGACAACAGCACAAAGGGTAAGAAGGTAGAGACAACAATACAACACACAAAACAGCCACAAACATCAGTAAGAGTATCCATGATTGAGTCTTTGAATGAAGATATTGAGATAAAAAACTTTCCAGTTTCAGTGTTTGTTGCAGGTAGGGGTGGTATACAGAAGATAGCCCTATTTGGTAAAAGACAAAGTCCATATTATGGCAAGAACAGATCAAATCAAATCAAAATCAAATCAAATTTTATTGGCCACATACACATGGTTAGCAAATGTTATTGCGATGGTAGTGAAATGCTTGTGCTTCTAGTTCCGGGAGTGCAGTAATATCTAACAATTCCACAACAACTACCTACTACACACAAATCTAAGTAAAGAGATGGAATAAGAATATATACATATAAATATATGGATGAGCGATGACAGAGTGGCATAGGCAAGATTCAATAGATGGTATAAAAATACAGTATAACAGTGAGCACCATAATTCATTGGACAGTGACCATTTTTTTGTTATTCTGGTTCTGTACTTTAGCACTGAGGTTGAAAGGATACAATGACAATGAGGGTGAAGTGCTGTCAGCTTTAACTGTCAGCTTTAATTTGAGGGTGTTTTTATACATATCGGATGAAGCGTTTAGAAATGACAGCACCTTTTGTACATGGCCCCCCCATTTTAAGGTACTACAAGTATTTGCTGAATTGGCTTCACAGATGTGTGTCGTTAGGCGGGTGTATTCATCTGTGTCGTTAGTGAATGCAGGAGAGCTGCTGATAAATAGTATTAATTCTAGACTTTGCTATTGCCTTTGTAGGTTGTTGTTGGGGTGTGAGAACATGAGGAAGACAGCAGTGTCGATGCAAATGAAGCTGGCCGTCATAAGGCTCAGAAATGAAAATCAATCAGGAACATTGCAAAAACCCTGGACATGTCCAAGTCAACAGTTTGGTTCATCATTAACAAGACAAAAACCCTGGACATGCCCAAGTTAACAGTTTGGTTCATCATTAACAAGAAGAAAACAACTGGTGAACTCAATTATGTCAAAAGACCCGGTAGACTGAGGAAGACCACTGTAGTGGATGACCGGAGAATACTTTCTATGGTGAAGAAAACCCCCTTAACAGCAGCCCAACAGATCAGAAACACTCTCCTGGATGCAGGTGTAGATGTGTCAAAGTCTACCATACGTAGAAGACTACACCAGCAGGACTACAGAGGTGCAAACCACTGATAAGCCTGAAGAACAGAAAGGCAGGATTACAGTTTGCTAAAAAGCACCTAAAAGAGCCCCAAGAGTTCTGGGAAAAAAGTATCGTGGACAGATGAGACAAAGATTAACATGTACCAGAGTGATGGAAAGAGGGAAAAAAAAACATGCCCATGATCCAAAGCATACCACCTCATCCGTGAAACATGGTGGAGGGGTTGTTATGGCTTGGGCCTGTATGGCTGCCAGTGGAACAGGCTCACTTGTCTTCATCGATGATGTGACTGCAGATAGAAGTAGAACAATGAATTCTGAAGTCTACAGAAATATTTTACCTGCTCAGATAAAACAAATGCCTCTAAACTCATTGGACGGCACTTCATCATGCAACAAGACAATGACCCTAAACATACTGCTAGAGCAACGAAGAGGTTTTTGATGGCCAAAAAGGGGAAAATCCTTGACTGGCCGAGTCAATCACCGGATCTGAATCCAATTGAACATGCATTTTACATGCTGAAGAGGAGACGGAAGGCAATAAGTCCCCAAAACAAGCAGGAACTGAAGATGGCTGCAGTACAGGCCAGGCAGAGCATCACCAGGGAAGATACCCAGCGTCTGGTGATGTTACAGGCCTGGCAGAGCATCACCAGGGAAGATACCCAGCGTCTGGTGATGTTACAGGCCTGGCAGAGTATCACCAGGGAAGATACCCAGCGTCTGGTGATGTTACAGGCCTGGCAGAGCATCACCAGGGAAGATACCCAGCGTCTGGTGACGTCGATGCGTCTCAGACTTCAAGCAGTAATTGCATGCAAAGGATATGCAACCAAATATTAACAATGATTACTTTATTCTACATTATGCTAAACTGTCCAATGTTTTTTGATGCCCGAAAATGGGGGGGACTATGTACAAAAGCTTCTATAATTTCTAAACGGTTCATCTGATGTATGTATGAAAATACCCTCAAATTAAAGCTGACAGTCTGCACTTCAGAACCAAAATCACAAAAAAATGGTCACTGTCCAATGAATTATGATGCTCACTGTATACATATGGGATGAGTAATGCAAGATATGTAAACATTATTAAAGTGGCATTATTAAAGTGACTGTGGCCAATCATTTCAAGTCTGTATGTAGGCAGCAGCCTCTGTGTTAGTGACGGATGTTTAACTGCCTGTTGGCCTTGAGATAAAAGCAATTTTTTGTCTCTCTGTCCTATCTTTGATGCACCTGTACTGACCTCACCTTCTGGATAGTAGCGGGGTGAACAGGCTGTGGCTCGGGTGGTTGTTGTCCTTGATGATCTTTTGGCCTTCCTGTGACAACGGGTGCTGTAGGTGTCCTGGAGAGCAGGTAGTTTGCCCCCAGTGATCCCCCAGTGAACAGGGAGTACAGGAGGGGGCTGAGCACGCACCCTTGTGGGGCCCCAGTGTTGAGGATCAGCAAAGTGGAGATGTTGTTTCCTACCTTCACCACCTGGGGGCGGGCCGTCAGTAAATGCAGGAGCCAATTGCACGGGGCTGGCAGCCTTGCGAGGGTTAATGTCTTACTCACGTCAGCCTCGGAGAAGGAGAGGGAGAGCCCGCAGTCCTTGGTAGCGGGCAGCGTCGTTGATACTGTATTATCTTCAAAGCGGGAAAAGGTGTTTAGGTTGTCTTGAAGCAAGACGTCGGTGTCCGTGACGTGGCTGGTTTTCTTTTTGTAGTCCGTGATTTCCTGTAGACCCTGCCACATACCCTGCCACATAAGTAAAGAGAAACGACAGTCCATCGTTACTTTAAGACATGAAGGTCAGTCAATCCGGAAAATGTCAAGACACATCTCCACATCAACTGTTCTGAAGAGACAGCGTGAATCAGGCCTTCATTGTCGAATTGCTGAAAAGAAACCACTACTAAAGAACACCAAGAAGAAGAAGAGACTTGCTTGGGCCAAGTCACACAATCAATTTGTTTAACACTTTTTTGGTTACTATATGATTCCATATGTGTTATTTCATAGTTATGTCTTCACTATTATTCTACAATGTAGAAAATAGTAAAGAAAAACCCTTGAATGAGTTGGTGTATCTAAAGTTTTGACTGGTACTGTAAATGAACAGCATGGAGTGAAATAGAATTGTTAAATTACTGTATATGCGATGTCTAAATCTGGCTTCTCTACGGCCTCTGCATGATTAATCAACGCTCAGGGTAGGGACATACTGTACCGCCCATCTCAGTATGGAGCGTAGTTCACAATGTATGTAGACCTAACATCTATCTCATCATGGTAACTTTTTTTATTTTGACAGGTAGGTCTACATTTCAAAACTCTTCTTCACACCGTTTTCACCATTTATTTTTTAATCTGTACTTTGTCTTTCACTTATTTTCTTTGGTGCGAGTAAACAAAACCTAAAAAAAAAGCAATGTCATGGTTTAAACGATGTGTGTAATTCAAGTCCATATAACACAGTATAATACAGTACAGTAATACAGTTCAAACTCAAAAAGATTAGCTTCTGAAACTAGTTTCATTTATTTACCTAAGAGAGCATTTAGCTAGCTACATCTATGGGCTTTTATGGTTTTCTGTCGTGCGTAAGGTGCAGTAGCCTGTATGTATTGGATAATGGCACAATCATTTAGGCTTTTTGGACTTGGGCGTTTTAAATGTTGTTTATGTAGGGTTCATAACATGTATTTAATACATGACTCATCAGGCTCAGGTAGCATTAGGTTTGAATTTTCATGTTGATCAAAGCTATAATCAAATCCAGACATACTGTATTTATATGCTTTATAATGCTTTTGAAATACCGGGTTACCCGGTAGAAAAGGGATTTACTCTCGGGATTGAAGATTTGGAAAACATCAGGAAAATATTCAACCCTAAAACACACACAAACATACACACATCACACACCCCCTCACTCTGATTTGCTACAGTGCTGGGTGTCCAAGGTGACCAATCCAACTAGTTCCACTAAGGGACACACATTTTAAAAAAGAGCTCCACCTCAGGGTTCGATCTCAGTCAATCCAAACAGAACCCAAAGAAAGCCTGAATCTCTAGATGCCTGGCAGCAGCTCGCTCAGCAGCACCTCCCTCTCCCCCAGCAGCACATCTCTCTTCAGACTGGTTCCCTTGTTCACCACCTTCATCTTCATGGCCAGGCTCTTGACCTGGGCGGCCGGCACCGCGTCAAAGAAGAAGTCCTCGTTGAACATGGGGTTCCTGCTGTTATTGATGATGGTGCTCCTCTGCTTCTGCTGCTTGCCCGGGTTCAGGTACAGAGACACGCAGCAGTTGATGCTCTTCACGTCCGTCTCTTTCTCGTACAGGTCCTCGGCGGCGAGCACTCGGACCCTCAGCCGGGCCGCCTCGGCATCATAGTGAGTGCTGAGCCTAAGCGTGCCACCTTTGTTGAGGTTGACCGAGTGCTCACGCTGGAGGAGGTCTGAACTCGCCCCCCCGGAGCCGGTCCCCTTGCGTCCGCGGAAGGTAGGGGAGGGAGGGCAGCGCAGGCGGCGGCGCTGCAGGCTGGGGCTGGTGTCGGGTGAGCTGCACTCGTCTGTGGACAGGGATCTGTGGCGTGCCAGGGTATGCTTGGCACGAGACACCTGAGAAGGAGAAAAAATCTGTGAAGGGAAGGGATGATTATATAATATATCATATAGGGCCATATACACGAAATTCTGAGCTAAATGTATTTTAAAAACATGTAATTAAAGTGATCATCAGTGTTAACATCCTTACTGTTTACCTTGGCCTGCGTCTCCTGTGTGATGGATCGGAGGAGGGAGGCGGAGCGGGTGAGGAGGGGGGAGGTAATGGGGGAGGACTCGGCCGAAGAGCACGTGTCGCTCTCACCCCCGCTGAAGTAGCGGTAGGGGTTGGGGACGGAGGGGGTCAGGTGGTCCCCCCCGCGCGTGTGTCTCTGGGAGCCCGGGGAGGTGTGGGGGCTGCTGGGGTCTCTGTGGAAGATGGACTCCTTGCGGTGGCTGTGGGGGCTCTCCACCAGTGTGGAGAACCCATACGAAGTCTGGGCCTTGTAAGTCAGGGACACGTCTGTCTGGGACTGTGGCTCTGCATTGGTTTTGGGGTCTCCCCCCTCCCCTACCCCGCTCCCCGGATCGTCGGTGCTCTCAATCTGGATGATGTGGCGGTTAGCGGCCCTCAAAAGGCTGCGGGTGTCCCCGGCAAGACGAGAGAGCAGGCGCGGGCTGCGGGGGTTCAGGTTGCAGCTGCCCTGGGTCTGGCTGCAGATGGTGTGCTCGGAGGCGTAGGGGCGCAGGGTGGAGCGGGGCTGGGGCTCCGGCGTGAGGGACTCTGCCTCTGGGGGGCAGCAGATGAGTTTGTGGGGGATGAAGAAGTCGGGGATCTTACCGGGGGTGATGATGTTGGTGTGGACGGAGACGGGGTCTCTCTGGTTCTGCTGCTTGTCCCCCGCCAAAGCAGAGTGACCACCATGAGAACCACGGAACTTCTCCAGTAGCCACATGCTTCCCCCCAGAGCCTGAAGTTAGCTAGCTGCAGACACAGAAGGACAAAACGTGATGATGTCATACAGTCACAGGTAGGTAGGAAATGACATCCCCTTGTGTCAACATGTAATTCATCTGTGCGTACAGAAAGACAAGAGTGGGAGTCAGTTCATAAAGGCAAATGTGGAAAAGTGGGTGGGTCTCAATAGTATGAACCCAGCAAACAGGGTAAGTCGAAAACGACATCAGGCAACGTTCTCATTACGTCCATTTAAGGGTTTCGGAGAGACCTTATCCCATTGTCGTTCTGAGAACATTCTAGGAGCCGTAAAACATGCATTAACCTCGGGACCATAAGACAATGTTCAGTACAGGTCACGGTTTGGTCTCAGTATAACGCTATATAGTAATAAAGCATTTTGATGTCCATTAGGTAACATTACGAATAGGTTCCTATTTGGTTCTGTTAGGACGTTATCCCTGGGACATTCAATGACCACAATGGGACGTTTCATGCTAGTCAAGGGGACGTCGCGTAATGGTCCAAAGGGAACGTTCCCTGGGGGACTTTTGTGTAGCTCCCTGTAAAAGTTACCAGGACTTCACTGAGGACCATGTCAAGACTTTTTTAGGACGTTCTCAGGACTTTCATTTTACTAGTCATTGGGACGTCGTATGATGGTCCTCTGGGAACATTCTCTGGGGAACATTCTTTTTAAGCTAAGTGGGATGCTTTTCAGCTGAAATAGTGTAAAAAAATTATAATCAATAACCACGTTTCCATCCAACCATTTCATGCGGGTGAATTACCTGACGCATGCAAAAAAGTCAAGACCGGGCTCATGGAAACATGAAATGTCGGTACAATTTTATAAACGCAAACAGACAATTTGTTCGTTCGACATGGTGGGATCTTTTTGTGTCTATAACATTAATTATGAGAGAAATGGCGGTGGAAACTCCTTTATGCGCAAATATTTACATAATAATCATCATATCGAAGTTAACTTGAAGTCAAGTGATGATATGTTGTGTGGTCTTCCCACTACGACTCGGGAAAGCATGCACTTTATTAGGCTACAGATAAGTTAGGAACTTCACAGGGTGGTGAATGTGCAAGGTGACGAGCTTGAAGCTCCTTTCCAATAAATATCTAGGATCTTATTCTGATGATCGATGCTTGGCTGCCGTTTGACAATTACAAATAATTCCGCTCTTGTCCATAATGATCTCATAATATAGGTAGCCTACCCGCACTGTATCTGCGAGCTGTTGGCTAAAGCGCATATGCCAAGACCCGAGTGGGCACATTTGCTATATAAACGCAACAGTTTGTGACAAAACCATCAGTAGCGTTGAAAACGTGATAGAAACCAAATAAACTATTTTTCATTCGGTACATGGGAATTTAACACAAAAGTTATTTTTATGTGCACTACATCATCCCGCACAGCCTTTTATCGGCAAAAAGTCCGTTTGATGGAAGAAACATCTGTTGGGAAAATACGCATATTGTTTTATGCAGATTTTAGAATATTCGCAAGAAAATGTGTTGAAAATCGGATAGAAACCTAGCTAATGACAAAATGAATACACTTGACATGATCACCTTTAAAGCTCTGACTTTTCAAGGAACCCAACTAGGATTTGAACTCACAACCTCTGGAGCACACTGATCTTTCTGCGGTGCCACAGAGTCTAACATTTCAGAAGTCCACTACATACAGTATTTGTTACCTGTAACACATATCTGCACTTAGCAAAAGAGTCACATTGCCACTGCTAACTCCGATATCAGTTCCTCTTCTTATTCTCTCATCATTGATGTGATTTACTTATTTCAGCAATTTGAACCTTTTCTGTATAGTTGTCTAATGTTTTAATATTAGTATTTTTTAACAGAGTCGAGATTTACTTTGTGTTGCAATACAGCTGATATCAGGCATTGACACAGACATGGTGGTGTAGCAGGAAGATCGGAATGCTATGAATCAAGAGGTTGTGAGTTCAAATCCCAGGTGAGGACATGTTGGATAATAATTACTGTGTAAATGAACATGCACAATGTAATCATGCATGTCAAAGTGTGTCAAATTAGTAAGTTGAAAACACTATGTTAAAAGCACTGTTTGTGTGGCGGTCACTAGCCAACAGACAAACAGCTGTGAATGGATCGGTAGACAAAAACCTCCGGAGGACCATTGCTGAACGCTCTAAGAAAGTCCTATAAGTATCCTTGGAGATGTCTCTGAAACAAATCAGGAACTAGACAAAATCTCCACAGGACCATGACACAATAGCCAGAGAACATCCTAAAACCTTCCCTGGGGATGTCCCCGGAACTAGACAAAACCTCCACATGACGACACCCTAACAACTTTAGGAGATCATTTCGTAACGTTCCGAGGACTTCCTAACGACTCATTTTTGTTTGCAGGGAAGTGGTGTCATCTCTGCACTAATGTTTGACAGCAACATGGCAAGTCAACCTAATTTGCTATATCACCTGCCACCTTCATCTCAAAATAGTTTGGATCAACAGAGGTGGTGAGGAAGCTAGTTAGACCACGGTTTCCCAAACGCTACTAAGCTAACATATGGAATTGTTTTAAGATTTTAAGACCCATTAAGTTACAAAAAATTAAATAAAACAAATCACACAATATTGCATTTGGCCTTTCCTATTGCCCATATAAATGCACTGAACACATTCAATAACGGCAAAAAAGTCAGCCAAAAAATAAATCATAAGGAATAAGGTTTGTAAGGGTTCTATATCCTGGAGATTTCAAAATGCTCAGTAATTATTTTTGTATTTTTTGGGACACATATTTAACCCCTTATTTTTGTTGCCACAAATACCTCAATACTTCCATTCATTTGTATGGGTTACCTTCAGACGAGTCCCGTGGCACTTGTGGGGATCAGATAACACCATGTCCCTGGGAGTCTCATCTTTCCATAGAGTGGGTCAAATTAGTTTCGGAAGCTACATACGTTTTCGTGAGAAGACCGAGTTTCGGGATGTCTCATGGCCTGACAAACACCGCTGTTGCTCGGCCACCTTCCACCACAGATGCGGAAGACATATCTTAAATTGATGGATATTGATGGGGATTTTTGTATTATGTTACGTTACTTAGATCCTTTTAAAACTCGCATAGAATCGCCCCACTGTGGTGGTACACCCAATTCAACCGAATCCGGATTGCAGTAGGCTATTACACAGTAGCATTATTTACATCTTTATCTGTAGTCTAATTAAAATGTTTCGTGCTAATAGGTCCAGGTGGACTAATGAGAACATGATAAGACTTTGATTTTATCCGGTCCTAAATAACAAAACAGTAATAAAACAAAGAATGAAGCATTTAGGTTTATTTGCTATAAATAGTGTAAGTCTCTGAAATACCTTAACATTAAACACATCATGTTTTAAAATAAGTACATTTAGAGTGTTTAGTTTTGAATGTTTTCCCCCTCTAGGCAAGTGTGCGTAAGTGCGCATAACCTATCCAAGAGAGCGGCGTAATGGCCTGTATAGTGCGCATCTCTGTTTAAATGAATGCTTCCACCAAACAAAGAAACATTTGTATATCTAGTGAAAAGTACAGTTGCCTATAAGCCAGGATAAAATGTAACCATTAAGTTTGTAGCCTATTTCACATTGTGCGCCGTTGAACAACTTTTACGCACTAAACAGAATACCCAGATTTAGGCGGGACGGTCCCTGAAAGCAGAACTTGTAAAATAGACACAGACCGACTCACAGTGTCACTGATTAAAAAGCGGAGATGAGCCGACCGGTAGGCTGCAAGACAAACGAAGGACCTGTTGGATCACAGGAACTCACCGTTGGGCTGAAGTGTTTCCCTCCCACTCCTCCCGATAGAAATAGAAAATTGTTCAACTTCCCTCACATGCGTCTGTCCCTGTCCCCTTAATACTTTCCGTGAATCGCTTCACATGGGTTTCCTAACTAACCTACCTTCCGTCAGACAGAGTAACTGTGGGGGAAACAAACAATAATTGGGGCTCTGATGAGTCCACGTCTGGGTTATATATGGACCCTGTCCGCTGCCGCGCTCTCCATGGTGACAAGCCAATGGGAGGTTCCCAGGCTGTCCACGCACCCTCCTCAAAATAGGATCTAACGCCTAATTACGTGTTTTGATTTTAACCGAAGTGCAAATCTTCCTATTTGTCTATAGGAAACGTTCTCATTGTATTTGCAAACATTATCATTAACGGGTTTATCCATTAAATCAAAGGGGCCTGACATCAGTGAATCAGATCAGAAATCCTCATGCAGGAGACGTAAAATTGACGGGCATTTCTTCACACCATATTGTGCTGCATTCGCTGACAAGTGCTTCTGAGGAAGTCGTGTTCCATTTTGCTCCCAGAGCAGATAGACCATAGAAATAGAATTACTGCAAAACCTGGAGTTGATGACATCACCATGTAATCCTTCATTCCCTCTTTGCCAGCAGGGCTCGTGGTGGTCTATGGCTGTGATAACTTGATGGATCAGTCCCTTGGTGAAGTTAGAGTGACATGCTGGCTCCTCTATTACAGTAGATTACTCTGTATTGCTGGGCCATTGGGGGAAGGAGATGAGATGGTATATGGGCAGAGTTGCACAGTGGAGAGCTGTAAGAGTTTCCCTGGGCTCTGAGGAGACAGACCGTAGCTCAGCTTCCATTGCTGCATCAATAAGTAAATGGGCAATGATGGGGCTGTTAGAGAGAACGTACCTGGCGGTGTAGTCCCTTTGGGCTGTGGGGAAATAAGTGCACTCTATTGTTTGCGATGGCATGTGGAGGATCAGTGGGAGAGTGTTGCTATACATTGCATTCGGAAAGTTTTCAGACCCTTTGACTTTTTCCACACTTTGTGTAACGGCAGCCTTCCTCCTCTTCGTCTGAAGAGGAGGTGTAGCAGGGATCGGACCAAGACGCAGCGTAGCCAGTGCTCAACATGTTTAATACGACAAATAAACGTGAACACTTACAAAACAAAATAACAAATGTGGCAAACCGATACAGTCCTTTCTGGTGCAGACAAAACACAGAGACAGGAAACAACCACCCACACATCCCCAACACAAAACAAGCCACCTATATATGATTCTCAATCAGGGACAACGATTGACAGCTGCCTCTGATTGAGAACCATATTAGGCCGAACACAGAAACAGACAAACTAGACACACAACATAGAATGCCCACCCAGCTCACGTCCTGACCAACACTAAAACAAGCAAAACACATAAGAACTATGGTCAGGACGTGACAGTACCCCCCTCCTGAGGTGCGGACTCCGAACGCACCCCTAAAACTCAAGGGGAGGGTCTGGGTGGGCATCTGTCCGCGGTGGCGGCTCCGGCGCAGGACGAGGCCACCACTCCACCATTGTCTTTGTCCCCCTCCTTAGCGTCCTTTGAGTGGCGACCCTCGCCCCCGACCTTGGCCTAGGAATCCTCACCAAGGTCCCCACTAAATTGAGGAGACAGCTCAGGACAGAGAGGTAGCTCAGGACAGAGAGGTAGCTCAGGACAGAGAGGTAGCTCAGGACAGAGGGGCAGCTCCGGACTGAAGGGCAGCCCCGGACTGAAGGGCAGCTCCGGACTGAATGGCAGCTCTGGACTGAATGGCAGCTCCGGACTGAGGGGCAGCTCCGGACTGAGGGGCAGCTCCGGGCTGAGGGGCAGCTCATGACTGGAGGGCAGCTCATGACTGGAGGGCAGCTCATGACTGGAGGGCAGCTCATGACTGGAGGGCAGCTCATGACTGGAGGGCAGCTCATGACTGGCAGGCAGCTCGGGCAGCTCCTGACTGGCGGGCGGCTCTGGCGGCTCCTGACTGGCGGGCGGCTCTGGCGGCTCCTGACTGGCGGGCGGCTCTGGCGGCTCCTGACTGGCGGGCGGCTCTGGCGGCTCCTGACTGGCGGGCGGCTCTGGCGGCTCCTGACTGACGGACGGCTCTGGCGGCTCCTGACTGACGGGCGGCTCTGGCGGCTCCTGACTGATGGGCGGCTCTAGCGGCTCCTGACAGACGGGCGGCTCTAGCGGCTTCTGACAGACGGGCGGCTCTAATGGCTCGGGACAGACGGGCGGCTCAGATGGCGCTGGGCAGGCGGGCAGCTCAGATGGCGCTGGGCAGGCGGGCAGCTCCGGCGGCGCTGGGCAGGCAGGCAGCTCCGGCGGCGCTGGGCAGGCAGGCAGCTCCGGCGGCGCTGGGCAGGCAGGCAGCTCAGGCGGCGCTGGGCAGACGAGCAGTGCAGGCGGCGTTGGGCAGACGAGCAGTGCAGGCGGCGTTGGGCAGACGGCCGACTCTGACCTGCTGAGGCGCACAGTAGGCCTGGTGTGTGGTGCCGGAACTGGTGGTACCGGACTGGAGACACGCACCTCAAGGCTAGTGCGGGGAGCAGGACCAGGGCACACTGGACTCTCGAGGCGCACTATAGGCCTGGTACGTGGTGCCGGCACTGGTGGTACCGGGCTGAGGGCACGCACCTCAGGGCGAGTGCGGGGAGAAGGAACAGTGCGTACAGGGCTCTGGAGACGCACAGGAGGCTTGGTGCGTGGTGCCGGCACTGGAGGTACTGGGCTGGAGACACGCACCACAGGGAGAGTCCGTGGAGGAGGAACAGGGCTCTGGAGACGCACTGGAAGCCTGGTGCGTGGTGTAGGCACTGGTGGTACTGGGCTGGGGCGGGAAGGTGGCGCCGGATATACCGGACCGTGCAGGCGTACTGGCTCCCTTGAGCACCGAGCCTGCCCAACCTTACCTGGTTGAATGCTCCCCGTAGCCCGACCAGTGCGGGGAGGTGGAATAACCCGCACTGGGCTGTGTTGGCGAACCGGGGACACCATGCGTAAGGCTGGTGCCATGTATGCCGGCCCGAGGAGACGCACTGGAGACTAGACGCGTTGAGCCGGCTTCATGGCACCTGGCTCAATGCCCACTCTAGCCCGGCCGATACGTGGAGCTGGAATGTACCGCACCGGGCTAAGCACACGTACAGGAGACACCGTGCGCTCTTCCGCATAACACGGTGTCTGCCCATACTCCCGCTCTCCACGGTAAGCATGGGAAGTGGGCGCAGGTTTCCTACCTGACTTCGCCACACTACCCTTTAGCCCCTCCCAATACATTTTTGGGATTTCTTCTCGGGCTTCCAGCCACGCTTCCGTGCTGCCTCCTCATACCACCGCTCCTGGGCTTTAGCTGCCTCCATCTCTTCACGAGAGCGGCGATATTCTCCAATGTGAGCCCAGTGTCCTTTTCCCTCCAGAATTTCCTCCCATGTCCAGGAGTCCTGTGTAGTGGGCCGCTGCTGCTGCTGCTGCCCGTAGCCACGCTGCTTGGTCCGAGTTTGGTGGGTGGTTCTGTAACGGCAGCCTTCCTCCTCTTCGTATGAAGAGGAGGTGTAGCAGGGATCGGACCAAGACGCAGCGTAGCCAGTGCTCAACATGTTTAATACGACAAATAAACGTGAACACTTACAAAACAAAATAACAAATGTGGCAAACCGATACAGTCCTTTCTGGTGCAGACAAAACACAGAGACAGAAAACAACCACCCACAAATCCCCAACACAAAACAAGCCACCTATATATGATTCTCAATCAGGGACAACGATTGACAGCTGCCTCTGATTGAGAACCATATTAGGCCGAACACAGAAACAGACAAACTAGACACACAACATAGAATGCCCACCCAGCTCACGTCCTGACCAACACTAAAACAAGCAAAACTGTCACGTTCCTGACCTGTTTTTCCTTTTTCTTGTATTTATTTAGTTGGTCAGGGCGTGAGTTGGGGTGGGCTGTCTATGTGTGATTTTCTATGTTGGGGTTTTGTGTTCGGCCTGGTATGATTCTCAATCAGAGGCAGCTGTCAATCGTTGTCCCTGATTGAGAATAATACTAAGGCAGCCGGGGTTTCACGTGTGTTTTGTGGGTGTTTGTTCTTGTGTCAGTGTTCCGCCACACAGGACTGTCACGGTAGTTATTTTGTATCGCATATTGTTTTTGTTAATTATTAAATCACTATGGAAACTAGCCACTCTGCGTATTGGTCCGATCCGTCTTGCCTCTCCTCGTCCGAGGAGGAGGATTACGACTGCTGTTACAGAAACACCCACCACCAAAGGATCAAGCGGAGTGGTAAAGGGCAGCGACAGCAGCAACAGAGGACACAGGACTCGTGGACTTGGGAGGAGATCCTGGACGGCAAAGGACCCTGGGTTCAGCCAGGAGAATATCGCCGTCCCAAGGCGGAGTTGGAGGCAGCAAAGGCAGAGAGGCGCTGGTATGAGGAGGCAGCGCGGCGACACGGTTGGGAGCCCGAGAGTCAGACCCAAAAATGTCTTGGGGGGGGGGGGCACACGCGAAGTGTGGCAAAGCCGGGTAGGATACCTGAGCCAACTCCCCGTGCTTACCGTGGAGTGAGAGGGCGTCGTACTGGTCAGACACCGTGTTATGCGGTAAAGCGCACGCTGTCCCCAGTACGCGTGCTTAGTCCAGTGCGGGCTATACCACCTCGCCGCACTGGTAGGTGTAGGTTGGGCATCGAGCCGGATGTCATGAAGCCGGCCCAACGCATCTGGCCTCCAGTGCGTCTCCTCGGGCCGGCATACATGGCACCAGCCTTACAAATGGTGTCCCCGGTTCGCCAGCATAGCCCAGTGCGGGCTATTCCACCTCGCCGCACTGGCAGGGCTACGGGGACCATTCAACCTGGTAAGGTTGGGCAGGCTCGGTGCTCAAGAGCGCGTGTCCTCCTTCACGGTCCGGTTTTTCCGGTGCCACCTCCACGTACCAGCCCTCCGGTGGCAGCTCCCCGCACCAGGCTGTCTCTCCATCTTCTCTCTCCAGTTGCTCCCACCTGTCCAGCGCTGTCAGAGCCTTCCTCCTCTCCAGCGCAGCCAGTGTCTGAACTGTCTGCCTGCCCAGCGCTGTCTGAACTGTCTGCCTGCCCAGCGCTGTCTGAGCTGCCTGCCTGCCCAGCGCTGTCCGTCTGTCCAGAGCCGTCCAGCCAGGACCAGCCAGAGCCGTCCAGCCAGGACCAGCCAGAGCCGTCCAGCCAGGACCAGCCAGAGCCGTCCAGCCAGGACCAGCCAGAGCCGTCCAGCCAGGACCAGCCAGAGCCGTCCAGCCAGGATCCGCCAGAGCCAGCCAGCCAGGATCTGCCAGAGCCAGCCAGCCAGGATCCGCCAGAGCCAGCCAGCCAGGATCCGCCAGAGCCAGCCAGCCAGGATCCGCCAGAGCCAGCCAGCCAGGATCCGCCCCTCAGTCCGGTGCTGCCCCTCAGTCCGGAGCTGCCCCTCAGTCCGGAGCTGCCCCTCAGTCCGGAGCTGCCCCTTAATCCAATGGGGTTTATATGGAGGGTGGCCATTGGGAGGAGGCCAGGGAAGCGGGGTTTGACTATGGTGGGGTGGGGACCACGACCAGCGCCAGAGCCGCCACCGTGGACAGACGCCCACCCAGACCCTCCCCTAGACTTTATGCTGGTGCGCCCGGAGTTCGCACCTTAAGGGGGGGGTTATGTCACGTTCCTGACCTGTTTTTCCTTTTTCTTGTATTTATTTAGTTGGTCAGGGCGTGAGTTGGGGTGGGCTGTCTATGTGTGATTTTCTATGTTGGGGTTTTGTGTTCGGCCTGGTATGATTCTCAATCAGAGGCAGCTGTCAATCGTTGTCCCTGATTGAGAATCATACTAAGGCAGCCGGGGTTTCACGTGTGTTTTGTGGGTGTTTGTTCTTGTGTCAGTGTTCCGCCACACAGGACTGTCACGGTAGTTATTTTGTATCGCATATTGTTTTTGTTAATTATTAAATCACTATGGAAACTAGCCACTCTGCGTATTGGTCCGATCCGTCTCGCCTCTCCTCGTCCGAGGAGGAGGATTACGACTGCCGTTACAAAAACACATAAGAACTATGGTCAGGACGTGACACTTTGCTACGTTACAGCCTTCTTCTAAAATAACTTCCCCCCACCATTAATCTACACACAATGCCCCATAATGACAAAGTAAAAACATCATGCTAGAAATGTTTGCAAAAAAAAAAAGGAGTCAGTAGAAACCATATTTATTCAAGCAAGTCAGCCATATCAGCTATGGATTGTAAAAAGGCAGCACTAAATGAGGCTGAATGCACTGTTTCGCTGACAGACAAGGCTCTGCTGATAGCCAGGTGTAGTATTGATTCACTCAATGGTGCTGAAAGGAAGCTCCGCTGTCGGGACAGCTTTATGTAGGCCCTAACAGTTTGTGGGCATAGTTTGTCACCGTTGTAGTGCAATCAATGTATTGTTTAGTGTTATGTTTTGTAGTGGCTTTGCTGGCATGCATCTAAAACAAATGCAAATGTGTATGCACGGTTTCCAAATGAGGTCCCTGAAGAGTAGAGAGAAAGAGAAAGATGACAGTGATAGTGATTGTGCTTCCACTTTTTCATATCTCAAGAAAATATACATGAGTATACTTTAAAAAAAGACATATTTAACTTAAATGTCCACAAAATATACTTATCTATACTTTCCAAAAAGTATATGCAAAAAATATTTGCATATTACACAGCATCCTTTTCTGCAGGTCATTTTTTAAAATATGTTTATCCTCATATGTTCATGTTCCAACTGAATAACAATGTACTTATGACATTTATTGAAATGTTAAATTATTACTTCAATGTAAACAACTAAAGTGTGGAACGTGAGTGGTGAACTGGAGGACCTCGTGCGACAATCCCTCCCACTAATTGGGTAACTTGTTTGTTGTCTAAGTGAGGAAAATGCTGTAAATGAAGAAGACTATTGTTTTTTTTAATGAGATGTTGAGAATTATAATAAATCCCCCTTTTGATATCATACAAGCAAGCCAAACAACTGTGAGTACAAATATGCACTTCACATTATAAAACTCATGTCATATACAGTGTCAGTGTTTACGATCACTATGTTTGATGTACAGTTAGCAGATGACATGGCGTCATACCCTGGGTTTTTCTGAACCGAATGAGCCTATTCTTTTGGTCTATTGTGAAGATAAAATATCACCGCTGCACACGCAACTGAATGCACTTATGGCTCCTTACTGTGCGCACCAAAATTATGTGTTTCCCTGAATTGCTTTGTGAAAGCCTAACACTGTAATATCATATTTTATAACATAGCTAGCCGTGTTGGCAGTAGAACAAGGTTTCAAATGATGCCCACCTCACCCAGATTGCGATTTATAAATGGACCATTTTTGGATTGAGTAAACAACAGCAGTAATTGTGTGATTGCAGGGATTGCAGGGTTGTGTTCCAAACATAATAACCACAAGTGTGCTTGCTCTAGTTCCTCAACAACAGCTAGGAGAGCAAAAGAAAAATAGGCACCTTAAAGTTGAAGACTCTTCTTTGAGTCAAAAAAGTGCATTGAAATTACTTAGGAACGATGCACACTGTGGAGAGGTGTGGCCACTTGAAGACACCAGTTAGAGCTCTCACTCAAACCCTTGTCATTTTTTTGTCATATGTTGCATCTACCCCATATTTTCCATGAACATTTTTATCATGATACTGAATGTATCCAGAGAATTGTCAGATTTCGTTTATCAACAAATGCGGCGAAAAGTACAATAAATGTGAAATAAACATAAAATCGACAGTGTAATGTTGGATTCAGTCTTGTGTCAGGTGAACTGTTGTGTCCTCACATTTGGTCTAATACTTTTCCCATAATCTCCACACTGTTCCCTTTCAATTGCTACCATGGTTATGCGTTTCATATTTCTTCCGTAAGAAACATTTAAAGGTAGCCCTATGCATATAAACCAATTCCCACGAGTGGAAAGGGTTATTAAGGATCGTACCCTTTTTTCCCAATTTAGCCTAAAATTAAATACCCAAATCTAACTGCCTGTAGCTCAGGACCTGAAGTAAGGATATGCATATTCTTGATACCATTTGAAAGGAAACACTTGTTGTGGAAATGTTAAATTAATATAGGAGAATGTTACACATTTAGTCTGGTAAAAGATAATACAAAGAAAAAAACATTGTTTTTGTACCATCATCTTTTAAATGTAAGAGAAAGGCCATAATGTATTATTCCAGCCCAGGCACAATTTAGATTTTAGCCACTAGATGGCAGCAGTGCATGTGCAACGTTTTAGACTGATCCAATGAACCATTGTATTTCTGTTCAAACATTTTGTATCAAGACTGGCCAAATGTGTCTAATTGGTTTATTAATAGCTACTGTAAATAGGACAGTGCAGTTAGATTAACAAGAATGTAAGCTTTCTGCCAATATCAGATACAGTATGTATATGTCCTGGGAAATGCTCTTGGTACTCATAACCTCATGCTTATCACATTAGCCTACATTAGCTCAACTGTCCCGCGGGGACCCACCGATACTGTAGGGGTGCTCTTTTACAAGCATTCAGTTTAGGATTGTCCAGGATCAATTCCCCTACTTGGGAGTTTAAAGGAAATATTCAAATTTGTTTAAGGAAAACGTTGCTTTAAGATAGTTTGAAAATTTTTTAACTTTTTGGAAGTCTCTCTCTTTCTCTTATTGGAAAGGTTAACGTCATTAAAATGAATGTGTGGCCCAAATGTTTATATTTACTTCAATGTTTACCTATTTTTATTCCATAATCTTTTTTCAATTCACTGAACCAAGCATTAATGTATTTTATTTGGGATGGCAAGGTACCGCAGATTTGTAGAAAAACATTTACAGAAGCCTAAGGCATTGGGTGGTTTAACTCTACCAAATTTTCAGACATACTATTGGGCTGCAAATTTCAGAGCCCTTTTGTACTGGCTGCAGACTCATCCTACTGGCCCAAGACCACTCTGGATCCAGATCGAGTCTGAATCACGTAAACCTGCTGCACTTTCCTCTGTGTTGTGCTCGTCTCTCCCACTGTCCCTAGGCAAAAGGAGTGTCAACCCAATTGTAAAGCAGTCTCTTAAAATTTTGAATCAGTTCCGTTTAGCCTTAGAGGCTTTCTCTATCAGGTCCAATCAGAACATTTGATTTCCTCCATCTTTAAATGATGGGGCTTTTGGCATCTGGCACTCACTAGGCCTCTCACTGGCCCAATTATTCTTTGACGATACATTTCCCTCTTTTACTCAGCTACAGGAAAAGTTCAGCCTCCCCAATCCCACTTTGCTATCTCCAGACTAGGAACTTTGTTAGATCCAACACCTCTTAATTTCCCAATAGGCCCACGAGTACAGCTATAGAGAGCATTTTTTAGCTAAACAAGCTTCCTAAGGGTGCAATTTCAGATATATACTGTATGCAATCATTAATGACTTACACAACCCTTCTTTGGTGCCTTGGGAAGACTCGATGGGAAAAGGATTTGAGGGAGGGACTTGGGGAAGACAGCTGGGAATCTGTGCTGTACAGGGTGCATTCGTCCTCTTTTAGCACTAGACACAGCCTCATTCAATTCAAGGTGGTTCACTGTATCCATTGGTCCGGAGCGAAACTCTGAAGATTATTCTTTGATTTTGATCCTACCTGTGTTCAATGTAAAACGGAAGCAGCCACACTGTTTCATGTGTTTTGGGACTGTCATAAACTGTCTGGTTTCTGGGAATTCTTATTTAAATGTTTCTATGATATATATGGCACTGTTATAGATCCGTCTCCACTTACAGCACTTTTTGGAGTACTGCCAATAGGCAGCCCTCTGTCAAGAATTCAGTTGGACACTATTGCTTAACTCTTCTAGCTAGACGGCTAATACTCCAGAACTGGAAGATGGCGGTTCCCCGATCTTATAACTACTGGGTGGGAGATGTGTTGTGCTCTCTGAAATGAGAATTTTAAAAAATTCAGTACCCGAGTGGTGCAGTGGTCTAAGGCACTGCATCTCAGTGCAAGAGGTTTCACTACAGTCCCTGGTTCAAATCTGGGTAATATCACATCTGGCTGTGATTGGGAGTCCCATAGGGCAGCACACAATTTCCACAGTGTCATCTGGATTTGGCCAGGGTAGGCTATCAATGTAAATACAAATTTGTTCTTAACGGACTTGCCTAGTTAAATAAAGGTTAAATATAAAAAATGTAAATACTCTAAACTGTTTATGATACTTGGACTCCATTCCTGTTTTACTTTATACAATCCACTCTGATGGCATTCTTATTAAAACCAAAATAAATCTGTATTTAACACCCCTGTGATTTGCTGGTTGGAGGAGCATTTATTTTGTGTGTGTTTTGGGGGGAGGTCATTGAGATTGATGCCCATTGATTCTTATTGAATTTGACTTGTGGATGCCTTATTCCTCTTTCCCTGTCAGAGACTAAAATATTAACTTGTTTTGCTCTGTTTGTAAAAAATGTAATGGTAAAAAACAAAGAAAAAAACGGAAAATAAGCATTGTAAACTTAAATTTTGGTCTGGTGGATGGTCAGTCTGTGGCCATGACTGACTGTGAATGTGTGAGTGGTTGCATTTCTACACCCCTATCCCTCGGCTGTTTACAGGAACAATGGCGAGGTGACCACTCAGTTCCAGTATTAACTACAGATTGCTCTTTAACCTCTGTACCCTTCTTCCCACTGTATTTAACTTGTCTAAATGATGGTATCTTTATACTTATTCTTTATTTTTAATAAAACACATTCTAGTAAAGCATATCATATTATTTATATTGTGTTGTCCTTTTATGTGTGTAAAACTGAATAAACAGAGTTTTCAAAAAAATTACCTTTTCCCCATGGCACATTTTCTGGCTGGCACCCGCAATGCCTTCATTGTTGTATTCCGCACAAATAATAACTTTGAACATGTGTGCGTTCCTATCAAAGTAAGTGCCTTATTTTCTGTATATTGTGTTGTCGTTTCTACTGTAGCATACCATATGCACTGTATGGAGCATAATGTATTTACTGTTTTATTCACGTTTTCAAGTACTGGTGATAATTCATACATTCCAATTCTTACATAGATTGTAATGGACACATATGATGTGTGTAAAATACTTTTTTGAGGGTTTTTCAAGGTTGATAAGCTAATGCTAAGCTATTTGCCATTATGTTTGTTGACATCATACAATGCATTCTGGTTGTCACGTGTCTGTCAGACCAAAGATCTTATAACAAAATGAGGTGAAGAGATAGTTCACTCGACTCACTTATTGTGCTTTTCAAGACAACTGGTCAAAGATCATTGATGTCAAATAATGACGTCAGTGATCTTCAGTTCAGAAAATTCGGGCTCTAGAATGAACCCAGAGTTCCCGAGTTGGAATGAACCCACTGAAGTCTGAGATTTCCGAGTTTCCAGTTCCCAGTTGTTTTGAAAAAAAAATTGTAACTATGGTACCTCAGGGTTGCCAGATCAGACCCACCCTTTACAGGGGTTTTATTTATATTTAGCTTATAAACTTGTTCTGTGTTTGCCCCCATTCATTGATAAATCCCCCATCATAGTAATATTTCCTGCATCATAACCCTCCACGATACCTTTCTCCATTTCTATCCCCCATGGACTTGTTTATTTGCGTTTTATAGTGAATGGCATTCTGGGATGAGAAAGTTTTCGCTTGTCAAACATGAACAAACATGGCTGCCATCATAAAGAATTTAGCTGCTGTTAGCTTAGCTCACACGTATGTCTTTTCTAAACAATATTACATTTTTCTCTTGTGCTCACCAGAGATGTGGTAAATTGTAAACAAGTCTAGCTGTTAGGTCGCTAACTTATGTTTTTTTTTTTTTTCAGCACAACCTGTTATTTAGAAAGGCTTATGGAATATGTTTGGCTGTGGATGTGTTCTGCGTGATGCTTGGATAATGAAGTTCACATTTATCTACAATAAAAGGTGAAATTGAGGAATACAGTTGTGAAGGTCTTTATTTCCCATCGACACAAAACGTTGTTTAGATGCGTTTCAGACAACAGTGCTGTTTAGACACGTTTGTTGCGTCATACGTTCTGTTGCTACTGTTCCAATCACATATTTGCGATGGTACGCTGGAGGGACCACTCAACAATGATCACAAATATGTGATCGTACATGTCAAAGGGTTAATAGAACGTTTCTAGAACGTTTCCTAAGTTCAAACATGGTTACATTTAATTAAAATGTTTAACTGGTTTGACGTTGGGAATGTTCTCAAATACTTCACGGAGCGTTAAAGGCTCAATGCAGCCATTTTTATATCAATATCAAATCATTTCTGGGTAACAATAAGTATCTTCCATTAAAATGAACAAAAATAGCTTTTTAGCAAACTAGTTCCCAAGCAAGAATTTTGCTATAGACTGTCTAGGAGTGGTCTGAGTGGGGAGGGGAAGACTGAAAATTAGCTGTTTTTGGCAGATTAACCAATCTGCATGGTGATATCACCATGGAAACCAGAAACTCCCGCTCATGCAAATCTGCTGATTAGAAGGTCCTGTGTGGATTGCATTTTCAACCAGCAACTATCAGGATATAACACTGATCAAATGTTTTCACACTTTTACAGTGGTAGTTTCATCAGCTGTTGTACAATATGACAAAAAAACAGGAGAAACCATATTTTTACTGTACTGGGCCTTTGAGAAACAATGTTCTTCTGTGGGAATTTCAGTAAATCAGCATAACGATTCCTACATGTTTCCTCGTGGTTCTATTTAAAGTCATGTTCTCAAATTGTTCAGGGAACAATAAGAAAACTTTTCATGAAAAGCACCAAACTTTTAGGAACCCAGTTGGTGTCGCAACTGACTGTTGAGAGTTAGAAAAGCGTAAGTTTTCCCCTTATGTCAGTTACTGACAGTCAGTAAATTAGCCCACGTCAGCAGTGCTCTGCCTACACACAGAGGGGGCCCCGATAAACAGAGGAGCCCCTCGATATTCAGAGGGCTCCTGAACCAAATCTGGCTTCGGGCCCCACACATACTCACAAAACATCTCAGAGTAGGAGTACTGATCTAGACTCAGTTTTGCCTTTTAGATCATAATGAATAATATTACATGGACAGATCCTAGATCAGCACTTTACTCTGAGATGCTTTTTGGATATGGGTCTTGTGTGTCTGGGATGGGGGAGCAGAAGGGTGGAATGAGTAAGTGGCCAAACGTAAAAGCCGCAGGCATATGCCAGAACAGATGTGACTGTCTGACTGGGAAGTAAAGATTGTGTGTATGTACGTGTGTTTTTCTTTCTCTGGTTCTTTGTCTTTCTGTCTTTCTTTTGGTATTTCTCTTTGGTTTCATTGTCCTCGGTTGTCATAATATGGGGATGATGATGATGGTAATGTTGATGATTACGGTGATGATGACGTTGCTAATGATGTTTGCTGATGATGATCTAAAAAGGCAAAACTTGTACTTACCCCCTTTTTTCCCATGTTTTTAGATATAGATTTTATGTAACAGGTGTATTAATACACTGAGTACACATCAGAGTAGGCACCGACGACATGCGTGAACAATATGTGCAAGGTGTGTGGGTAGATGGCACTTCCCTAACCACGATAATAATATACGCTTCTACCTCTGATTATTGGCATGACAACAGGGACATTACCAGAGAATTGATAAGCACTGCTTTAGAGGGTAGCATAGCTTTATTGACATCAATGCTACAGGTATAATATCAGGACTTTTGTTCAACTCTGTTTGAAATAAAGATTGTGCAATGTTTTGATCTTGTACACTCTCCCCACTGTGCTTCCCCAAAGGACCAGTGTTTAGCCCTAAACGAGGGCCACTCTGTGGGAGTGTTATTTCTCTATAAATAAATTAAAACAATAAAACATTAGTAACGTTCAGAAAATGTTCTAAGAGTGTTATTTAAAAACATATGCATTCAGCTCTCAGCATCCTCAAAACTCTCGATCCTCTATCTTGTTAAGTGATTAGCCACACCTGACCCACTCATTGGCCACACCTGATCTTAATGAGTGCTTGTTTCCTTTAAAATGGGGTGTGTTTGAATAGACAAAAATGAACAGCTTTGCATGCATAAAAACACCATCCTGGTGGCGCAGTGGACTAATTCCATGGATAAAGAACAGAAGATTAAAGGTTTGAATCTCACTGATGCATGTGTCACAATAAAACATGTATCTGTTTGCATGGTTAATGCCTAAAGAAATACATTTCCATGTGTCCTATCTGGCCTTGGAGTTCAAAAAGGTTAACCCAAAATAATCTAGGAGTGTTATTAAAACATTCAGTGAACATTTTAAAGACGTTATTTAAAAACCTCCACATAATCTATATTTTCCATTCTCAGAGTGTTAATAAAAGCTCTAATTAAAACTTTAAAGGAACCAGAGTGAAACATTCACAGAACCTACCTGCAATCTAAAAAATAAATGTTCCCAGAACAGGCTAAATTTCTACTTCTAGTCTCAGAAGATTGGTCAGGAAATGTATGGCTTCGTTCCCACAACCAATGTGAAACCAAAAACATACATTCCCACAACTTGAAAGGAACCACATGTGCTAGCTGGGTAAGATGCTTTGTTGAATCAAGGTAACCTTTATGTGGCTAATAACAATACCAAATGTTTTTTTTGTTGGTAAAAGTACACTTGCACTTTCTTCATATAGAATATACAGGAATTATATTTTACATACCATTTAATTGATCATGCTAGTTTTTTAATAATATATTGACTTACAGTTATACTGAACTTCGATTTTAGTATATGTCAAATTTATGAGAAATATACATAAAATGTACCTAAAGTGTATTCAGAGAATATTTATTTGGCTCTTTATCAAATATGCTAAGTACAAAAAATTTGAAAAAAATTCTAATTCTAATTTAAAATACATCAATGCTAATACAACAATAATAAAGTGGACATTAAAATGTATTAAACATATTTAAATTAGTTACAATTTAGATAAAGTATAATTATCACTGACGTACAGTACTTCTAAACTCAGCAAAAAAAGAAACATCCTCTCACTGTCAACTGCATTTATTTTCAGCAAAATAAACATGTGTAAATATTTGTATGAACATAACAAGATTCAACAACTGAGACATAAACTGAACAAGTTCCACAGACATGTGACTAAAATAAATTGAATAATGTGTCCTTGAACAAACGGGGGTGGGGGGGGGGGGGGGGGGGGGGGGGGGGGGGCAAAATCAAAAGTAACAGTCAGTATCTGGTGTGGCCACCAGCTGCATTAAGTACTGCAGTGCATCTCCTCCTCATGGACTGCACCAGATTTGCCAGTTCTTGCTGTGAGATGTTACCCCACTTCCACCAAGGCACCTGCAAGTTCCCGGAAATTTTTGGGGGCAATGGCCCTAGCCCTCACCCTCTGATCCAACAGGTTCCAGACATGCTCAATGGTATTGAGATCTGGGCTCTTCGCTGGACATGCCAGAACACTGACATTCCTGTCTTGCAGGAAATTAGGCACATAATGAGCAGTATGGCTGGTGGCATTGTCATGCTGACATGCTGACCAGACCGGACACGTCCAGTGCGCGAGCGTCGCAAAATACATTTAGAAATCCATGTTATTCAAATATTGCGCCAACGAGTGTCTGCGACGCCAAGGCCTAAAATAGAAGTTGTTCCTATTTCTGACGCAGATCGAGCTGAAAGTCCTGCCTCTCCCATCTCCTCATTGGTTTATAGAAGCAGGTACCCACATGCCATCTCCTCATTAGTTATACCCACGTGGGTGACTGAAAGACGAACTTTGTTGCCGGTTGTCGTGGCAATACAATGAAAGTTTAGATGCGATCACCATATAAGTTCAAAGATGAAAAAGCCTGGAAGGAGGAGAGATGACTAGAAACGATTCGGTTGGCCGTTTTATGTGTGGATTAATTGTCGGAATAGAGGTCCTTGTGCATTTCAGGTAAAATAACAACTCAATGTTTATATCCCAGGACAAATTAGCTAGCAACAACAAGCTAGCTAAATAGGACAAATTAACGTTAGCTAGCAAGTGCAAGCTAGCTAGCTAAATTGCCATACATGTTTAATGCTTTTCGACCTGTCCCCAAATTAATGTCATTGGTTCAGAGTTTGTTTTGATATTTTAACCTGCGTGTCGTGATCGGGTTTGTGTGGGGGGGCAAAATAAATTTATGCACGATAGCGCACGACGGCGCACATGCGCAGCCGGTTTGGGTTCCGTGTGAGGGTCATGTCAGGATGATCCTGCAGGAAGGGTACCACATGAGGGAGGAGGATGTCTTCCCTGTAATGCACAGCGTTGAGATTGCCTGCAATGACAACAAGCTCAGTCTGATGATGCTGTGACACACCGCCCCAGACCATGACGGACCCTCCACCTCCAAATCGACCCCGCTCCAGAGTACAGGCTTCGGTATAACGCTCATTCCTTTGACAATAAACGCAAATCCGACCATCCCCCCTGGTGAGACAAAACCACGACTCGTCAGTGAAGAGCACTTTTTGCCAGTCCTGTCTGGTCCAGCGATGGTGGGTTTGTGCCCATAGGTGACGTTGTTGCCGGTGATGTCTGGTGAGGACCTGCCTTTACAACAAGCCTACAAGCCTTCAGTCCAGCCTCTCTCAGCCTACTGCGGACAGTCTGAGCACTGATAGAGGGATTGTGCGTTCCTGGTGTAACTCGGGCAGTTGTTGTTGCCTTCATGTACCTGTGATGTTCAGATGTACCGATCCTGTGCAGGTGTTGTTACACGTGGTCTGCCACTGCGAGGACGATCAGCTGTCCGTCCTGTCTCCCTGTAGCGCTGTCTTAGGCTTCTCACAGTACGGACATTGCAATTTATTGTCCTGGCCACATCTGCAGTCCTCATGCCTCCTTGCAGCATGCCTAAGGTACGTTCACGCAGATGAGCAGGGACCCTGGGCATCTTTCTTTTGGTGCTTTTCAGAGTCAGTGGAACGGCCTCTTTAGTGTCCTAAGTTTTCATAACTGTGACCTTAATTGCCTACTGTCTGTAAGCTGTTAGTGTCTTAACGACCGTTCCACACGTGCATGGTCGTTAATTGTTTATGGTTCATTGAACAAGCGTGGGAAACAGTGTTTAAACCCTTTACAATGAAGATCTTTGAAGTAAATTTAATTTTTACAAATTATTTTTGAAAGACAGGGTCCTGAAAAAGAGACGTTTCTTTTTTTGCTGAGCTTATATACTTAAAACGTATTCATGAAGTATATATTTTTTCCACTTGGGTTTCCCATTTGATACTCAAGGGAGCTCTTTGCTTTCAGTTGTGAAACCAACAGTGGTCATACCAAGTATGAGACTGGTCACATAAACGGTACGACATTGCTGTTCTTTTTTGCAGGTCACTCATAACGGCTTTGTGTTTCACAAGAGGTAAGTTAGTCAAAATAAAATCTTATTTGTTACATGTTTTGTAAACAAAAGGTGTAGACTAACAGTGAAATGTTTTGTTACAGGCCCTTCTCAACAATGCAGAGAGAAAAAAAGCAAAAAATAAATAAAAATAATAACACAAGGAATGAATACACAATGAGTTACAATAACTATATACAGAGGGCACCAATACTAAGTTGATGTGCAGGGGTATGAGGTAATTTCGGTAGATACTCTATGTACATATGACCAAAAGTATTTGGAAACCTGCTTGCCGAACATCTAATTCCGAAATCATGGGCATTAATATGGAGTTGGTGCCCCCTTTGCTGCTATAACAACCTCCACTCTTCTGGAAAGGCTTTCCACTAGATGTTGGAACATTACTGCGGGGACTTGCTTCCATTCAGCCCCAAGAGCATTAGTGAGGTTGGGAAATGACGTTGGGCGACTAGGCCTGGCTCGTAGTCAGAGTTCCAATTATATCCCAAAGGTTTTTGATGGGGTTGAGGTCAGGGCTTTGTGCTGGCCAGTCAAGTTATTCCACACCGATCTCGACAAACCATTTTTGTGTGGACTTCGCTTTGTGCACGGGGGCATTGTCATGCTGAAACAGGTAAGGGCCTACCCCAAACTGTTGCCACAAAGTTGGAAGCACAGAATCGTCCAGAATTTCATTGTATGCTGTAGCGTTAAGATTTCCCTTCACTGGAACTAAGGGACCTAGCCTGATCCATGAAAAACATCCCCTGACCATTATTCCTCCTCCACCAAACTACAGTAGGCACAATGCAAAGAGGCAGTTAGCGTTTTCCTGGCATCCGCCATACCCAGATTTGTCTGTCGGACTGCTAGATGGTGAAGCGTGATTCATCACTCCAGAGAACGCGTTTCCACTGCTCCAGAGTACAATGGCGTCGAGCTTTATACCATTCTAGCCAAGTGCTTGGCATTGCACATGGTGATCTTAGGCTTGTGTGCGGCTGCTCGGCATTGAAACCCATTTCATGAAGCTTCCGATGAACAGTCCTTGTGCTGACGTTGCTTCCAGAGGCAATTTGGAACTCGGTAGTGAGTGTTGCAACCGAGGACAGATGATTTTTACGTGCTACGCGCTTCAGCACTTGGTGGTCCCGTTCTGTGAGCTTGTGTGGCCTACCACCTCGCGGCTGAGCTGTTGTTGCTCCTAGACGTTTCCACTTTACAATAACAGCACTTACAGTTGACCGGGCAGCTCTAGCAGGGCAGAAATTTGACGAACTGACTTGTTGGAAAGGTGGAATCCAATGACTGTACCATGTTGAAAGTCACTGAGCTCTTCGGTACTGACCATTTTACTGCCAATGTTTGTCTATGGAGATTGCATAGCTGTATGCTTGATTTTATACACCTGTCAGCAACGGGTGTGACTGAAATAGCCGAATCCACTCATTTCAAGGGGTGTCCACATATTTTTGGTCATGTAGTCTAGGTAGGGATAAAGTGACTAGGCAACAGGATGGATAATAAACAGTAGCAGCAAAAGAGTTGAACCAAAAAGGGTCAACGCAGAGAATTTTAACTATATAGCAGTCTTATGGCTGCTATGTAGGGGGTAGAATCTTTTCAGAGTCCCGTTTGTTCCAGACTTGGTGCATCGACACCGCTTGCTGTGCAGTAGCAAAGAGAAAAGTCTATGACGTTTGTGGCTGGAGTCTTTGTCAATTTTTAGGGCCTTCCTGTGACACTGCCTGGTATAGAGATCCTGGATGGCAGGGAGCTCGGCCCAGTAATGTACTCGGCCGTACGCACTACCCTCTGAAGCGCCTTGTGATCGGATGCCGAGCAGTTGCCATATCAGGAAGTGATGCAGCCAGTCAGGATGCTCTCGATGGTGCAGCTATAGAACCTTTTGAGGATCTGAGGGCCTGTGCCAAATCTTTTCAGCCTCCTGCCTTCTTCATGACTGTGTTGGTGTGTGTAGACCATGATAATTCTTTAGTGATGTGGACACCGAGGAACTTGAAGATTTCGACCCGCTCCACTACAGCCCCGTCGATGTGGATGGGGGCGTGCTCAGCCCTCCGTTTCCTGTAATCCACAATCAGCTCCTGTGTCTTGCTGACGTTGATGTCACTGACCTCTTCACTATAGGCTGTCTCATCATCGTCGTTCACAGTCATGTTCACTGTTTGTGTCGTTATGTCATTGTAACACAGACTGTAACTTGTGTATTTTCCCCCCTCGGTTGCTAAAGAAACAGCTAATAGGGAGCCGAATACAGGAAGGAAAGAACATTTGAGAATGTTCTAAATATTTGATTCATACTATACAAAAAAATATATATATATATGTTTTGGTTGAAGTTAGAGCATTGCTCAGACCTCTCATGACTAATGCACAACAACAGCAATCCATGCAGGTTAACCCTATCCCTGTAGTACACGCACGTACGCACACACAAACACACACAGTTTAGCTGGGTTTAGAACACAGGGTAATGTAATGGTTACAGAGCTAAACTGCTGCATGCCCTCCAAAGGCACACTGTCTGTTTTAATTGGAGGAAAAGCCGAGATGGAACGAGTCTGTTTCTATTTATAATGAGTTCTATGACTAGAACTCCATGTTCTGCTGTTCCCATTCCGTCCCCCCCTCCCGCTTTATCCTTCCTTACCTACCTCTCAACCTCCTTATTTCCCTCCCTCTTACCCAACAGTCTGTACAACCACTCAAAGTATACTGTACCTTCATGTCTACCCTTTCTATCTGCCCCTTTCTCACTCCTTCCATATCTCTGCCCCTCTCTCTCTCTCTGACTCATGTTGTCTTTCCCTCTGTTTCACGCCACCTTCTCTCTGTACCTCTCCCCCTTTGTCTGTGTGTCTCCCTCTTCATCTAACTGTATCCTTTTGCTGTATCCTTCCACCTCCCCTCTCTTTCTCGTCTAACTCTTTTCTCACTCAGTGGAAAAATAAAGAAATAACTGTCTCACCATGAAGAGAATAAATAAATCTCATTGGTACAGGACAAGTAGCCAATTAGGGACTGTTTTTCACCTCCTGTTGCTATTTAAAGTCCAGGGGTTTGTGAGGCGACTGCTGCCTCCCACTGAGCACCATAGACTGGAGCTGGGGACAGATGAGAGAAAATGCCTTGATAAAGAACAAAAGAGAAGATAGATCTATGAAATTCTATCATTTGTGTAGTGGCCACATCCATAGATCTCTCTCTCTTTTAGATACACACAGATACAGAGCGTTTACACACACAAACGTGCACGCATACCTGTATTTGGGAATGCAGGCGCACACACAGACATGCTTATTTATATTCCTTCGTGAAACAAGACTGGCAAAATGCTCCAGAGGTATTTTCTTTCAGGATTCCTCCGTGCGGCCTTTATAAGAAAGCATCTAAATTCAGTCCACTGTATCTACATAAACATAATCCTTAGATTAGCAACCCAGTTATCTTTTCACTTCAGAAGCACAGGCCATAGGTTACTATCTACACTATATATACACAAAAGTATGTGGACACCCCTTCAAATGAGTGGATTCAGCTATTTCAGCCACACACGTGGCTGACAAGTCTATAAAATTGAGCACACAGCCATGCAATCTCCATAGACACATATTTGCAGTAGAATGGCCTTACTGAACAGCTCAGCGACTCTCAACGTGACACCATCATAGGATGCCACCTTTCGACCAAGTCAGTTGGTCAAATTTCTGCCCTGCTAAAGCTGCCCTG
Source organism: Salvelinus namaycush (assembly GCF_016432855.1). Classification (NCBI taxonomy): domain Eukaryota; kingdom Metazoa; phylum Chordata; class Actinopteri; order Salmoniformes; family Salmonidae; genus Salvelinus; species Salvelinus namaycush. The sequence continues at coordinate 7,843,777 of NC_052331.1, forward strand.
GTCATCTGTAAGTGCTGTTATTGTGAAGTTGAAACATCTAGGAGCAACAACGGCTCAGCCGCGAATTGGTAGGCCACACAAGCTCACAGAACGGGACCGCCGGGTGTGAAGCGCACAGCGTGTAAAAATCGTCTGTCCTCGGTTGCAACACTCACTACCGAGTTCCAAATTGTCTCTGGAAGCAACGTCAGCACAAGAACTGTTCACCGGGAGCTACATGAAATGGGTTTCAATGCCGAGCAGCCGCACACAAGCCTAAGATCACCATGCGCAATGCCAAGCGTTGGCTGGAGAGGTGTAAAGCTCAACGCCATTGGACTCTGGAGTGGCGGTACTCTGAAACGTGTTCTCTAGATTGATGACACTTCACCATCTGGGAGTCCGACAGACAAATCTGGGTTTGGCGGATACCAGGAAAACGCTACCTGCCTCAATGCATTGTACCAACTGTAAAGTTTGATGGAGGAGGAATAATGGTCTGCGTTTTTTCATGGTTCTGGCCCCTTAGTTCCAGTGAAGGGAAATCTTAACACTACAGCATACAATGACATTCTAGACGATTCTGTCCTTCCAACTTTGTGGCAACAGTTTGGGGAAGGCCCTTTCTTGTTTCAGCATGACAATGCCCCCGTGCACAATGCGAGGTCCATACATAAATGGTTTGTCGTGATCAGTGTGGAAGAAGTTGACTGGCCTGCACAGAGCCCTGACCTCAACCCCATCAAACACCTTTGGGATGAATTGTAATGCCGACTGCGAGCCAAGCCTAATCGCCCAACATCAGTGCCCGACCTCAGTAATGCTATTGTGGCTGAATGGAAGTCCCCACAGCAATGTTCCAACATCTACAGTTGTTGAGCACTTACCAGAAGAGTGGAGGTTTTTTATTTTATTATTTTTTTATTATTTTTTATTTTATCCCATTTTCTCCCCAATTTTCGTGGTATCCAATCGCTAGTAATTATTATCTTGTCTCATCGCTACAACTCCCGTACGGGCTCGGGAGAGACGAAGGTCGAAAGCCATGCGTCCTCCGAAGCACAACCCAACCAAGCCGCACTGCTTCTTAACACAGCGCGCCTCCAACCCGGAAGCCAGCCGCACCAATGTGTCGGAGGAAACACCGTGTACCTGGCCCCCTTGGTTAGCGCGCACTGCGCCCGGCCCGCCACAGGAGTCGCTGGAGCGCGATGAGACAAGGATATCCCTACCGGCCAAACCCTCCCTAACCTGGACGACGCTATGCCAATTGTGCGTCGCCCCACGGACCTCCCGGTCGCGGCCGGCTGCGACAGAGCCTGGGCGCGAACCCAGAGACTCTGGCCCTAGACCACTGCGCCACCCGGGAGGCCCAGAGTGGAGGTTGTTATAGCAGCAAAGGAGGGACCAACTCCATATTAATGCCCATGATTTTGGAATGAGATGTTTGACGAGCAGGCATCCACAGACTTGGTCATGTAGTGTACATCTAAGGCTATATACCTTAAAGATTGAATCGGCATTAGAGGAAACTGTGCCACTGTTCGCCCCCAGCACTTTTGTTATTGTTTTTGTTTTGTTACTGAAACTGAGGAGAAAGAGAAGAGCCTGCAGTACATATTCTGCTGTTCTATCACGTGTGCAATGATGTCGGAGACGAAAAAAAGGTTGTTCGCTGTCTGCAGTAACTTCTTTGTTTTTGCAATATCACAAACAGACGTGGCCGTTTCACCAAGTAAGGATTCAAGGTTTAAGAGGAAACACAACACATTATCTTGTTGGCTGAATCACTTTATGCCGACATAGTTTTTCTTGTCATTGGTGTTTACATAGTTCATTAACGATCAGCTCTGTCTCATCGCCACTCTCATTCTGTGTGTTTGTGGGCCATCGACGCAGACAACCTTTGACTTGTTTAATTAAATCTCAGATTTCACCCAGAAATCTGAAAGAGATCAACATGTAGATTATTTAAAGAGAAAATTCAAAGTTTGTTGACAACTGGAACACCAGACAAAATTAAATGCTGATCGGTTTACTTTTTCTAGTGGGTTGTCTTGACTTTAGGCTGCCACATGGGTGAACACTGAGTGTTCCTTCCCTGCTCCGGACTCCTTAGTACTATCTCACATCCAGACATCTCCTCTGGGTCCATACGTATTGTGTGTGTTCTCTGTATTTTCTTTGGGCTGTACAGATTTATCACCACAGCTCTGCTAGCACAGCACTGAGCTATCCTTAATTTACTAGTGTGTGTGTGTGTGTGTGTGTGTGTGTGTGTGTGTGTGTGTGTGTGTGTGTGTGTGTGTGTGTGTGTGTGTGTGTGTGTGTGTGTGTGTGTGTGTGTGTGTGTGTGTGTGTGTGTGTGTGTGTGTGTGCTATATACCTCTGTCTCCTACAGGCCCTTACCAGCTGGACTTGTTTTCACATGGCTATAAAGGAGCTATAAACTCTGTCAAGGATGTTTCCCTTCCCTATCAAATACAATTTAGTACAATATCTCCCTTCTCATTGCCTTGGAAAATACTACACCTCATTCACACATATGAATGCTGTTAAGCAATGCTCATGAAACAATACCATTAATACTATTCGTTAAAGGTAAATTTAGTACAGTCTGTGATACCTTCCCTTTATAAGAGACTCCTCATAGACAGGGCTGGATATTGCATTGGAGCAATGGGAGAAGACTATAAACCATTCTAAACCGCCATAAACCATTCTGATCCCTCAACATCTACATGAACAAAATCCCTGCTGCAGTTGCTTTATCCTTGTAAAAATCTATTTAATTCATTCACAGACAAACCAGAGCTCAAGCAGAATACCTGTGAAGTTGAAATATTTAAAGACATTCATACCAACCCGAAAGCTGTACAGAGAAAATATAACTTCTCTGCCTGTCATATACTGTATCCGAGGTTTCAGATTAATGTAATTATCTTTATCTCCCATATCCCCCGTCTAATTTTCTCTCTCTATCCTCCTGTACCTACTTCTCGCTCTCCAGTCGCTGTGTTGATTTGACAGACATAATGAAGTCGTCTCGTTGGTGTCTGTCTTCTCTTCTAGGCATCTGTTGCTGTGTGTGTTTCTCCCAGTTATCTCTGTACATGTGTAAGCTTCCCTAATGAGTAAGGACAGAACACTGCATCTATTGTAGCTATGGATTTGTAATCAACACCAGTTCCCTCTTCAATATCTCAAACCATTCTCACACAAAGAATACATTGAAGTGCGTCTTTCATTTTCAGTTATTTAAGTGTAGTTTATCACTCAGTTCGGGTAGAGAGCTTTAAGCTTCAGACTACACATCTAATCCACAAAAGGAACGTGACTTCTGTATTGGAATGCAGCCCTAGAGCAAGAACTCCGTATATGGGCACAGACTTTCATATTCGACCTTAGCCCAGAGCAGGAATTCCATACATGGGCACCGACATTCATATTGGAACGCGGCCCTGGAGTAGAAAGTCCCATATTGGAACGTTGCCTACTAGCAAGGAACTCCATATTTGATCATAGAGCCGTGATCATGCCAATTTGCTCAACTGCATCAAATTCTAATTAGCCACAAGCCCGCCTCACCTACCTGACCTACCCATCATGATGTCTCACTGCCAGGGTTCATTGTCATGGTTCCGTCTTTGGGTTCCCCCGACATGGAGCTCCTGGGCTTTGCCCCATTTACTGCGACCTCTTCCTCTCTCCCCTTCCTCTAGGAGAAATGAATGACAAAGCAAAACATCACTTGGTCACTCCTCTTGCCTTCTCTGCCACTATCTCCTCTTCCTCCCTCACCGGCCCGGCCTCGCCTCCGGCTGCCTCTGCTCAACCAGGGCCCTTCCTCCTCTCTCGCCGCTGCTGCCTTCTGGCAGTTCCTGGCTCCTCCAGATGAGCCATTCTGGCATCCACACCCTGTACCATTTGCTTGCCTTAACCTTTCAGAACCAACTTTAGCCCTTTGTGCAAGTCTTATCACTCATTCGATCAACATGGTAATCCTTTGAAAGATGCACCAAACTGGGAAATAAAACCACAATCATGAAAGCAACCCACGAACAAGATGATGCTAAAGATGGTTTAAGATGGCGCTGAAAGATATGGCAGCTCTGCTCCTTAGCAACTTTGCACTATTTTGTTTTTTTGTCTGTTATTTCTTACATTATTAGCCCAGAATTTTTCTTGTGTTATTACATACAGCCGGAAATAACTTTTGGATATCAGAGCGGCGGTAACTCACCAGCATTACGACCAGGAATACGACTTTCCCAAATTAGATCCTTTGTTCGTAACCCCAGGGCAAATGAATTTATTCCAGGGGCTGTTCCAAAACACTGCCTGCGGAGAAGAGTTATTTTGAGTGGACTTCTAGTCCGACTCAGGAGGCGTGCACTCCATCCACCGCTTCAGAGTATATTACTCGCTAATGTTCAGTCTAGATAATAAAGTAGACAAGCTCAGGGGGAGGATCTCCTTCCAGAGAGACATCAGGGATTGTAAAATACTCTTTCATGGAAACATGGCTCTCTCGGGATATACTGTCCCCATCCATACAGCTAACTGGGTTCTCAGTACATCGCGCAGACAGGAATAAAGAACTGTCCAGGAAGAAGAAAGGCGGGGGTGTTCGTTTCATGATTTACTACTCATGGTGTGATTGTGATAACATACAGAAACTCAAGTCTTTTTGTCACCTGACCTAGAATACCTCACAATCAAATGCCGACCGTATTACCTCCCAAGAGAATTCACTTCGGTTATAGTAACAGCCGTGTATATTACCCCTCAAGGCAATACCACGACGGTCCTCAAGGAACTACACTGGACTTTATGCCAACTGGAAACCACATATCTTGAGGCAGCATTTATTGTAGCTGGGGATTTTAACAAAGCAAATTTGAGGAAAAGGCTACCGAAGTTCTACCAACACATTGACTGTAGTACTCTCGCTGATAAAATATTGTCCGCTGCTACTCAACTTCGAAGTGCCAACAAGGCCCTCACCTGCCCTCCCTTCGGCCAATCTGATCACGACTCCATTTTGCTCCTCCTTTCCTATAGGCAGAAACTCAGACAGGAAATACCCGTACTAAGGACTATTCAACGATGGTCTGACAATCTCAATCCATGTTTCAAGACTGTTTTGATCACGCGGACTGGGATATGTTCCGGGTAGCCTCAGAATAACATTGACGAATAAACTGATACGGTGCCTGAGTTCATCAGGAAGTGTATAGGATATGTTGTACCCACTGTGATTATTAAAACCTTCCCAAACCAGAAACCGTGGATAGATGTCAGCATTCGCGCAAAACTGAAAGCACGAAACACCTAATTTAACCATGACAAGGTGACTGGTAATATGGCAGAATACAAACAGTGTAGTTATTCACTCCGTGTAGCCTAAATGTCAGTACAGAGACAAAGTGGAGTCGCAAATAAACGGCTTAGACACGAGACGTACTGTATGTGGCAGGGTCTACAGACAATCACAGATTACAAAGGGAAAACCAGTTATGTCGCGGACACCTACGTCTTGCTACCGGACAAGCTAAACACCTTCTTCGCCCGCTTTGAGGATAACACAGTACCACCGACGCGGTCCGCTACCAAGGACTGTGGGCTCTCCTTCTCCGTGGCCGACGTGAGTAAGACATTTAAGCGTGTTAACAGTCGCAAGGCTGCCAGCCCAGACGGCATCCCTAGCTGCATCCTCAGAGCATGGGCAGACCAGCTGGCTGGAGTTTTTACGGACATATTCAATCTCTCCCTACCCCAGTCTACTGTCCCCACTTGCTTCAAGATGTCAACTATTGTTCCTGTACCCAAGAAAGCAAAGGCAACTGAAGTAAATGACTATCGCCCCGTAGCACTCACTTCTGTCATCATGAAGTGCTTTGAGAGACTAGTCAAGAATCATATCACCTCTACCTTACCTGATACCCTAGACCCTCTTCAATTTGCTTACCACCCCAAAAGATCCACAGATGATGCAATTGCCATCGCATTGCACACTGCCCTATCCCATCTGGACAAGATGAATACCTATGTAAGAATGCTGGTCATTGACTATAGTTCAGCTTTCAACACCATAGTACCCTCCAAGCTCATCATTAAGCTCGGGGCCCTGGGTCTGAACCCCGCCCTGTGCAACTGGGTCCTGGACTTCCTGACGGGCTGCCACCAGGTGGTGAAGGTAGAAAACAACATCTCCACTATGCTGATCCTCAACACAGAGGCCCCACAAGGGTGGATGCTCAGACCCCTCCTGTACTCCCTGTTCACCCATGACTGCGTGGCCACACACGACTCCAACTCAATCATGAAGTTTGCAGACGACAACAGTAGTAGGCCTGATTACCAACAATGACGAGATGAGGGCCCCGAGAGAGTGGTGCCAGGAAAATACCCTCTCACTCAATGTCAACAAAACAAAGGAGCTGATCGTGGAATTCAGGAAACAGCAGAGGGAGCACCCCCCTATCCACATCAACGGGACCGCAGTGGAGAAGGTGGAAAGCTTCAAGTTCCTCGGCATACACATCACTGACGATCTGAAATGGTCCACCCACACAGAGTGTGGTGACAAAGACGCAACACCGCATCTTAAACCTCAGGAGGCTGAAGAAATTTGGCCTGGCCGCAAAAAACTCTCAAACTTTTACAGATGCACAATTGAGAGCATCCTGTCGGGCTGTATACATTGCCTGGTACGGCAACCAGAGGGTGGTGAGGTCTGCACAACGGATCACCGGGGGCAAACTACCTGCCCTCCAGGACACCTACAGCACCCCATGTCACAGAAGGCCAAAAAGATCATCAAGGACATCAACCACACGTTCCACAGCCTGTTAACCCCGCTATCATCCAGAAGGCGAGGTCAGTACAGGTGCATCAAAGCTGGGACAGAGAGACTGAAAAACAGCTTCTATCTCAAGGCCATCAGACTTAAATAGCCATCACTACCCGGTCACGCAACCCTGCGCCTTAGAGGCTGCTGCCCTATACATACACGTACATAGACTTGGAATCACTGACCACTTTAATAATGGAACACTAGTCACTTTAATAATGTTTACATACTTCTTTACTCATATGTATATACTGTATTCTATTCTACTGTACTTCAGTCAATGCCACTCCAACATTATTTTTAATTTAACCTTTTATTTAACTAGGCAAGTCAGTTAAGAACAAATTCTTATTTACAATGACGGCCTACCCCGGCCAAACACGGACGACGCTGGGCCAATTGTACGCTGCCCTATGGGACTCCCAATCACGGCCGGATGTGATTCAGCCTGGATTCAATCCAGGGACTGTAGTGTCGCCTCTTGCACTGAGATGCAGTGCCTTAGACCTCTGTGCCACTCGGGAGGCCAAAACATTGCTAGATCTAATATTTATATATTTCTTAATTCCATTTTACTTGTATATTTGTGTGTATTGTTGTAAATTGTTTGAGATACTTTTGCACTGTTATATACTACTGCACTGTTGGAGCTAGGAACACAAGCATTTCGCTACACCCGCAAAACATCTGCTAAATATGTGTATGTGTCCAATACAATTTGATTTGATTTGACAGACAGCGCTAATTCCAGAGGACGTTGTGCATATTCACTGGCTCCTGTAAGAACTACCATAAGATAACTAAGATACCTCTCTCTCCACTTCTACCATTCTCTGGGGTGTCTAGTCCAGCACAACACCAGTCAACTATTGGGGGTTTACCCTACCAGGAAGGGGGGTTCTGTCACGATCTTTCAAGATCGAACCCAGAAGCAGACCAGGACAAGGAGCGTAGGAAGAAGGTGAGTATTTATTTACAGTGAAATGTGAAAAGGTAGATATATCCAGATGGCGTAGCGGGCAGCGGTGGTGAGTAGATGAGAGGAAATAGGTGAATCCAATGTAGTAGCAGAATCCTCTGTCAACCAGGCGGGAATGGAGTGAATGATCCAGGTGAGTAATGTTCATGGCTAACGATCCGGCAGGGAATGGAAGTCAGGTCAGAGCTTATGAAGGGTAGAGATGATGATCAGGACAGGTGTGCAGATTACTGACGGGAAACAGGTGCGGGTGAAATCAATCTCCCAATGAGCTAATTCGCCCGGCAACCAGACAGGGTGCGTTCCAGGACACCTGAAACACACTCCAGGACAGACACACAGGCAAACCCAGACTCAGGAAGCGGGATTCGTGACAGTACCCCCCCTCCGACGAACGCCACCGGGCGGACTACCTGGAGCGCCAGGATGGAGGCGGTAGAAGTCACGAATCAGGTCGTCATCCAGAATCTGTCGCCGAGGAATCCAACTCCTCTCCTCTGGACCATATCCTTCCCAGTCCACTAGAAACTGGTACCCTCGACCCCGCCGTCTGGAGTCCATGATGCGGCGCACCGTGTAGACAGGACAACCTCCGATCATCCGAGGAGGAGGAGGACGAGGAGGAGGAGGCAACAGAGGACTGAGGTGAACCGGCTTGAGACAGGAGACATGAAAAGTGGGATGCACTCTAAGTGTTGCAGGCAACTTGAGTCGAACCACCACAGGATTTATGATTCTCTCCACTACAAACGGACCAATGAACTTAGGTGACAACTTCCTTGACTCCGTCCGTAGAGGAAGATCCCGTGTAGCCAACCAAACCTTATCTCCAACCGTATAAGCTGGGGCAGGAATACGGCGACGGTTCGCCTGTATCTGATACCGGTCAGAAACTCTAAGGAGAGCCTTCCTGGCCCGATGCCAGGTCCGGTGGCAACGACGAATATGGGTCTGGACAGAGGGAACCGAGAGATCCCTCTCCTGAGAAGGAAACAAAGGAGGTTGGTATCCGTAAAGGCATTGGAAGGGGGACATCCCAGTGGCAGATGAAGGAAGGGTATTATGGGCATACTCAACCCAGGGTAATTGAGATGACCAAGAGGTGGGATCAGAGGAGACAAGACAACGCAGCGTGGACTCCATCTTCTGGTTGGCTCTCTCCGCTTGACCATTAGATTGTGGGTGAAATCCAGAAGTGAGACTGACTGTAGCTCCAATGGCCAAACAGAAGGATTTCCAGACAGCAGAGGTAAACTGAGGACCACGGTCAGACACAATGTCACTGGGCAATCCGTGAACCCTGAAAACCTCCCTGACCAGGATCTCGGACGTCTCCGTAGCCGATGGAAGCTTGGAGAGAGGAACAAAATGAGCAAACTTGCTGAATCTGTCCACAATGGTCAGAATGACCGTGTTCCCAACAGAAGGGGGCAATCCCGTGACAAAATCCAGGGCCAGATGCGACCAAGGTCGCCGAGGAATAGGTAGGGGGTGAAGAAGCCCAGAGCTGGGCCGATTGGTACTCTTGTTCTGGGCACAAACAGGACATGCGGCAACAAACCTCCGGGTATCTTCTCCCCTGGCAGGCCACCAAAAACGTCTGCGCAGTAGTGCCATAGTCCGAGCAACGCCAGGGTGACAAGCTATCTTGCTGGCGTGGGACCACTGAAGGACAGCAGAACGGACCGACTCGGGTACGAACAACCGACCGGGTGGACCGTTACCGGGGCCGGGCTGCGTCCGAAGGGCCGCCATCACATCCTCCTCTATCCTCCATGTAACGGCTCCCACGACAACATTCTGGGAAAGAATCGTCTCAGTCTTGACCCCACTCTCCTCCGTCTTAGAAAACATCCGGGACAGGGCGTCCGCCTTCCCGTTCTTAGACCCAGGTCGGAACGTCAGGGAAAAATTGAAACGTCCAAAAAACAAGGCCCACCTAGCCTGACGGGCGTTGAGACGTTTAGCCGATTGTACGTAAGCCAGATTCTTGTGGTCAGTCCAGACCACAAACGGTTGCTCCGCTCCCTCCAACCAGTGCCGCCACTCCTCCAAGGCAAGCTTCACAGCGAGAAGCTCCCGGTTACCCACATCGTAGTTTCTTTCAGCTGGAGAAAGACGACCAGAGTAGAAAGCGCAGGGATGGAGTTTACCGTCAGTGGAGCTACGCTGGGACAGGATGGCGCCCACACCCACATCAGAAGCATCCACTTCCACAACGAACTGACGGGAAGTGTCAGGTTGAGAGAGAATCGGGGCGTTGGTGAATCGGCTCTTCAAGTCCAGAAATGCTCGGTCTGCCTCAGGAGTCCAACAGAACTTTCTGGTGCAAGACGTCAGGGCAGTTAAAGGTGCAGCCACCCGGCTGTAGTCACGGATAAACCTCCGGTAAAAATTCGCAAACCCCAGGAATCTCTGGAGCTGCAATCTTGTACCGGGCTGGACCCAATCCCGAACCGCCCGAACCTTCTCTTGGTCCATCTTGATCTCTCCCCTGGATATGATGTACCCGAGGAAGGACGTTGTATGGGCGTGAAAATCACACTTCTCCGCCTTCACGAACAGACGGTTCTCCAATAACCGCTGCAGGACCTGCTTGACATGCAGAACGTGGCTAGAAAGCTCCTTTGAGAAGATGAGGATATCATCCAGGTAAACGAACACAAAAATACCAATCATATCTCTCAAAACGTCATTCACCATACTTTGGAACACCGCCGGAGCGTTGGTCAGTCCAAACGGCATCACCTGGTACTCAAAATGTCCCATCGGAGTATTGAACCCAGTCAACCACTCGTCCCCCTCCTTGATCCGAACCAAATGATAAGCATTACGTAAATCAAGCTTCGTAAAAACCGTAGCACCCTGTAAGGAATCGAAAGCCGAGCTCATCAAGGGCAGGGGATACTTGTTCTTAACCGTAATCTCATTCAAACCCCGATAATCAATACACGGTCGAAGAGAACCATCCTTCTTGCTCACAAAAAAAAATCCTGCTCCCAAAGGTGATGACGATGGCCGAATGAGACCTGTAGCTAGAGACTCCTTGATGTAGGTCTCCAAGGCCTCACGTTCCGGTCGAGAGATACTGTATAACCGTCCCTTGGGAAAGGCAGATCCAGGAAACAGATTAATCGCACAATCATAAGGTCGGTGGGGAGGAAGAGACAGAGCCTTCTGTTTACTGAATACCTCACCCAACTCGTGATATGTTTCTGGAACCAGGGACAAATCAGGAGGAGCAGAGTCACTGACCTGACTGGAAACAGCAGGAGAACAGGCAGTCCTAAGGCAGTTAGCATGACACTCAATGCTCCAACTAGTTACCTTCCCTGTCACCCAATCAAACGAGGGATTGTGTTCCTTCAGCCAGGGGTAACCAAGAACCAGAGGAACATGGGGCGAGGACAAAATGAAGAAAGAGATAAACTCTGAATGATTTCCCGACACCAACATCTTAACCGGTTCAGTCCTCATAGTGATCCGTGCCAGACTACTGCCGTTCAGAGTGGTTGCTTCAATGGCTTCCGGCAATTGCTCCTTGGAAAGCCCCAGCTGTTCCACCAAGTCGGCATCCATAAAGTTGCCATCGGCACCTGAATCGATAAAAGCGTTCAGGTCAAAACTCTGATCCTTATTCATAAGGGTCGCAGGAAAACGGGGTCTGACAAGATCCTTGAGAGATTGAAACTGGCTCGCTAAAATTCCTCCCAAATTTAGCGAGCCGGGCAGTTTAACGGGCGCTGTGGACAAGCGGAGTTGTAATGTCCCGATCTACCACAGTAGAAAGAGCTATTGGTCTCACGTCTACGTTGGCGCTCCTCCTTAGTTAGCCCGTGTCGCCCCACTTGCATTGGTTCAGAATCTGGTGGCAAGACTCCTCCACTAATCCCGTGTGGAGAATAACGATCAATACGTCCTGGTTCACCTCCTGAACCGAATGGTAACCGAGTTACAGATTGATTGGATAGACCCCACTGCTTCTCCCTCCTTCTCTCTCGGACTCTATTATCAACCCGAATAGATAAAGCGACCAAGCTGTCTAAGTCACTAGGCTCTGGATAAGAAATCAGCTCATCCTTAAGTTCATCTGACAACCCCTTGTAAAAAACCGCTTGTAGTGACTCCTCATTCCAACCACTCTCCACAGCCAATGTCCTGAACTCAATCATAAAATCTGCCACACTGCGATCCTCTTGGCGAAGAGAGAACAAACGTTTAGCTGCGTCCTTACCTCGGACTGGATGATCAAAAAGCTTCCTCATCTCTCCCGTGAACTCCTGATATGAAGCCGTGCAGGTTCCCTGTCGTTCCCAAACGGCTGAAGCCCATTCCAGAGCTCTTCCACGCAACAGTTCAATAACAAAGGCTATCCTAGCCTTGTCAGTGGCGTAAGAATGGGGCTGTAGATCAAACACTAACCCACACTGCATAAGAAACGAACGGAATTTTCCCAAATCCCCTTCATATTTATCAGGCGTCGGTACCTTGGGTTCACGAAATGGAACCGCTTCAGACACGGCAGGTGAGATGGGTGAAACCGGTGGTGAATGAATCACCTGCAAACTGAGCTGATCCTGGACTTGTGTCAAGCTAGCAGATAAATTCTGGATCGAACCCGCTATCTCCTGTAGCGCCGTATTGTGTTGTCCCAATTTCTTCTCCTGCAGGGTAATGGCATGGCAAAAGGAGTCCAGGTCCGCTGGGTTCATTACTGGCCGGATCGTTCCGTCACGATCTTTCAAGATCGAACCCAGAAGCAGACCAGGACAAGGAGCGTAGGAAGAAGGTGAGTATTTATTTACAGTGAAATGTGAAAAGGTAGATATATCCAGATGGCGTAGCGGGCAGCGGTGGTGAGTAGATGAGAGGAAATAGGTGAATCCAATGTAGTAGCAGAATCCTCTGTCAACCAGGCGGGAATGGAGTGAATGATCCAGGTGAGTAATGTTCATGGCTAACGATCCGGCAGGGAATGGAAGTCAGGTCAGAGCTTATGAAGGGTAGAGATGATGATCAGGACAGGTGTGCAGATTACTGACGGGAAACAGGTGCGGGTGAAATCAATCTCCCAATGAGCTAATTCGCCCGGCAACCAGACAGGGTGCGTTCCAGGACACCTGAAACACACTCCAGGACAGACACACAGGCAAACCCAGACTCAGGAAGCGGGATTCGTGACAGGTTCAGCACAACCTCGGTCCAGGATTGAGGGGTTGGCCTTCCTTACACTACCTTATTGCCTCTTCCACCCCCTTCAGCTCATTTCACCTCCTTTGTGCCAAATGCGCCATCGATGTCCTCCACTCTAGTGCATGTCTACAAGCAAAAACTTCAACCAGATCGAGTGGATGACTCAGCTTATTCACCGTAGTGCAACTTGGCCAGTCCAACTTGGCACCCTCCTGGAGCTCTGGCACTTTGCCTGAACCAAACCCTGGACCTCCTGACCTTCCTCGCGTCTAGGTTCTCTTCTTGCAGCCTGCTATAAAGGCCCAGATGGACCCGAGTGTTGTGGAAATTCACCACCATGTTGTGGAAATTCTTCCACAGGGACACTTGAAGTCAATCTTAAATTAATCATTGTTTATTGTCAAACTCGATGCACCATAGTGAACGTTTGTCAGAAGCCCTGCGGGTGCAGTCCCAGCAGTTATCTTATATTCGGCCATACACAGACAAGTTATATTTGCATGATTTTGCATAATTAATCATTACTGGTTCATAACATGTGACCTTGAAACTGAGATATCTTTGTTCTCAAAACAAGGTCTGGGCGTACTGCCAAATTGTAGATACTGATAAGTGAGGATTCATTAAATCAGTCACATGCATGAACACATAAATTAGTTATTAGAACAGAACATGAATAGAACACAGAAATTAATTATAAGAAAAGCAGATGTATAAAATTTCCATCACAAGAGTTTCACATGGCCTTGCCCACACGTGCCTCGCCACGCTGAGACAGGACAGAGCCTCCCACTTCCACCGTACGGCCATTGCGTGGCCTTCCTAACACGTCTCGCAACACAGAGATTGAGCAGAGACTCCCGCTTCTACATCATAGCCATCACATGGCCTACCCTACATGGTTCTCGCCCACGCCGAGATGGAACAGATCCTACCGTTCCACCAGGGCAGCCTTCCCCACGTGTTTCGCCCACCCCAGGATGGGGCTGAACCACCTGCATGTTCCCATCTTTTCTCTGAACGTCCAGCATGTGCCCATCTTTTCCCGAGCAGTTAGGACCAAGCTCCCACGCAGTGACTCAACTTAGACCTGACTAGTGGTGACTTGGCCTTGAACCAGTGACGACTGTCTCTCTTTCCTGCATAATTCAATATGCTAGCTACAACAGCAAATGTCAGATAGCTATTGCTCGTACTGAGAGATTAGTTTCTTTTGAGGTTGGTTGGGTTTGTTAGATTAAAAAAAAAGAATCACTGTTTTCAACAACAAAAACATTAATGCACTATGCATTGGTTTGAATGCTGTAACACAACAACAAGTCCCATGATAGTAGTGACTGCCCATTACTGCTTTTCACTTATTAACCATTTATTCACATTACTTTAATAAAATATTTCAGTTGTGTATATCACATTTGTTTGAGGCCTATTTGATTACTTTATTTCATTCCAAGTTATCTCATCTCTGAAGAGCTGCTGCCTATGATGTCTGACAAAATCACTATTTTAGTAGTTCTTCAAAGAAAATAAGGCAAACGTTATGACTGCTGAATACCAACTAACAATCTTAGATCATGTATTTTCAAGGTAGATACCTCAAGAAGCAGCTGCTCTCGATAATGTGTTCTTCTGTCTCTTCTCTCCGTCTCAGACCGGACAAGTAAACTCGCAATGGATTATGGTCGTTGTAGTTTAATAACCACATTCTACATACTGTGCTAAACTACAGTATGTAGAATATTGGCCTGTTGGAAACTACAACTCCCTACTACATCGCACAATTCGGGCTTGTCCTGATTTATCTCTCGAAAAACTGCGCTCAACATTGTACGCCTAACAATGACAAACCAAAAAACCACAATTACTGACGATAATAGTGGACGATATTGCCACTCCTATTTGCCACATCTTCAATTTAAGCCTACTACAAAATGTGTGCTCTCAGGCCTGGAGGGAAGCTAAAGTCAAGAATAGTAAAGCTCAAATAGCTGACCAATCATCCTGTTACCAACCCTTAGTAAACTTCTGGAAAAAATTGTGCTTGACCAGATACAATGCTATTTCACAGTAAACAAATTGAAAACAGACTTTCAGCATGCTTATAGGGAAGGACATTCAACAAGTACAGCACTTACACAAATTACTGATGATTGGCTGAGTGAAATTAATGATAAAATGATTGTGGGGGCTGTCTTGTTAGACTTGAGTGCAGCTTTTGACATTATCGAAAAACTGATGTGTTATGGCTTTACACCCTTCGCTATAATGTGGATAAAGAGTTACTTGTCTAACAGAACACAGAGGGTGTTCTTTAATGGAAGCCTCTCAAACATAATCCAGGTAGAAGCAGGAATTCCCCAGGGTAGCTGTTTAGGCCCCTTGCTTTTTTCAATCTTCACTAACGACATGCCATTGGCTTTGAGTAAGGCCAGTGTGTCTATGTATGCGGATGACTCAACACTATACATGTCAGCTACTACAGCAACTGAAATGACTGCAACACTTAACAAAGAGCTGCAGTTGGTATCAGAATGGATAGAAAGGAATAAGTTAGTCCTAAATATTTCCAAAACTTAAAGCATTGTATTTGGGACAAATCATTCACTAAACCTCAACTACATCTCGTAATGAATAATGTGGAAATTGAGCAAGTTGAGGTGACTAAACTGCTTGGAGTTACCCTGGATTGTAAACTGTCATGGTCAAAACATATTGATACAACAGTAGCTAAGATGGGGAGAAGTCTGTCCATAATAAAGCGCTGCTTTGCATTGTTAACAACACTATCAACAAGGCAGGTCCTACAGGCCCTGGTTTTGTCGCACCTGGACTACTGTTCAGTAGTGTGGTCAGGGAAAATTGCAGTTGGCTCAGAACAGGGCAGCATGGCTGGCCCTTAAAAGTACACAGAGAGTTAACATTAATGACATGCATGTCAATCTCTCATGGCTCAAAGTGGAAGAGAGATTGACATCATCATTACTGGTTTTTGAAAGTGATATTGACAAGCTGAAGGTACCGAGCTGTCTGTTTAAATACTAGCAAACAGGTCACACCATGCATACTCCACAAGACATGCCACCAGAGGTTTCTTCACAGTCCCCAAGTCCAGAACAGACTATGGGAGGCGCACATTACTACATAGAGCCATGACTACATGAAACTCTATTCCACATCAGGTAACTGATGCAAGCAATAAAATCAAAAAAGCAGGTAAAAAGCAGGTAAAAATACACCTTATGGAACAGCGGGGACTGTGAAGTAAGACAAACATAGGCACAGACACATGCATACACACACATGATAACATATGCGCTATACACACACGTACACATGGATTTTGTGTTGTAGATATGTGGCAGTGGAGTTTGGGCCTGAGGGCACACACTTAGTGTGTTGTGAATTCTGTAATGAATGTATTGTAATGTTTTTAAAATTATATAACTGCCTTAAATCTGCCGGACCCCAGGAAATGAGGATCCATAATAAATACAAATACTGTAACTAAGAAAGTATTACTACATTTATGTTGTTTAGTAAACTGTTAGTAGCCCATGTGCCTCACTATAATAATTTGGTCCCTTTTCCCCTCATAACTTATTGTACTGTTCTGACTTGGTGGTGCACATTTAGCTTATAGCCTGTTTTAGAGAAATGTCATCATCGAATATTGTAAGAGCTTTCATTGTCTGCTTTTATGCCCCCTTTATTTATCGTAGTGTACAGGGAGAACACTGTGAGAACGGCTCAATTCTGTCGCTGTACATTTCAAAAGTGCTGAACAAATAGTTATATTGACTACGTCCTTCCTAGCTCGCTTGTTGTCTTAATCGAAATTACGGATTGCCTCTTATCCCCTCATCGTCCCCTTATGCCATAGTTTGTACATCTCAATTGTCACATTTGTTTAGGCAAATCAGTCATATCAACTATGTTTTTTTAAAAGGCAGTAAATGAGGCTGAATGAACTGTTTCGCTGCCAGACAAGGATCCGCTGATAGCCAGGTGTAGCAGTGGTAAGGTCTGCTGTTGGGACTCTGCTGTTGGGACAGTTTTATGTAGGCCCTAACAGTTTGTGGGCACCGTTTGTCACCATTATAGTGTTTAGTATTGTGTTGTGTAGTGGCTATGCTGGCAGGCATAAAAAAAAATGTTTGCCCCACAAAGATTTACATGCTAAAATCGCCACTGGAAGTACGGCAACTTATCCTCCGTTCCAAAAATACTGAATCTTGACATTTAGAAATGGGAGTTGACGTGCAGGGAGTTGACTCATACATTATTTTGGAGTCGACTCTTCACCACTACTTCATCGTCGTTAACAACTGGAAAAATGGCAGAGAAAGGCAAGAGACAGCAGTGAAGTCCTGTATGGCAATACTATGAGAACTTAAATGAGAAGGAGATGCAAACTTTGCGAGTTGGAATTGAGGTGCAGTACATGAATGGTAGTACAGGTGCAATGCTTAACCATCTGAAAGGGACGCACCATGATACCCAAACCATTGCTGGCAGCAGCTCTTTTATGAATTCATGTGGAATTTTCCGCATTTTTCTTATCGTTTTAACAGAAAACAGATCAAATAATTGTTGTTTGAACGTTAAGAAAATGTTTCCTCCCTAATGCTAACATTAGCCCTAGACCGTACCACGGAAAATAACAGTTTTAAACATGTAAAAATCGACATATTCCGGACAAAATAGCCATTGTACGTTCAGACTTACTCATTACCCATCTTTTTTTATGTCTCATAGGTTTCATAACCATGTCTTCCTAATGATGAGACATGACACAGGAATTATATTGAACAAAAATATAAACGAGTTACAGTTCATATGAGGAAATCAGTCAACTGAAATAAATTCATTAGGCCCTAATCTATGAATTTCAAATGACTGGGAATACAGATATGCATCGGTTGGTCACAGAAACCTTAAAAGAAATGGGCCTCCGGATCTAGTCACTGTATTTCTGTGCATTCAAATTGCCATCGATAAAATGCAATTGTGTTCGTTGTCTGTAGCTTATGCCTGCCCCATACCATAACCCCACCACCACCGTGGGGCACTATGTTCACAACGTTGACATCAGCAAACCGCTTGCCCACACGATGCCATACACGTGGTCTGCGGTTGTGAGGCCAGTTGGATGTACAGTACTGAAAAATTCTCTAAAACCCTCATACCAAACTCAATCAACTACTACCCCTTGCAAAATGTTTGTCGGTTGGAAAGAAGCCGAACTCGTGAAATGAACAGAATCAATAGAAGGGAATCAGGTGTGCATCAAATGTATACTATCTGAACTTAGGGTGAGGAGGGGGAGAAGATCAACCATCACAAGTCCACTTGAAGGATGAATAAATAGGACTCACATAGGCTACTTAAATGCTTCAACACAAACCTGACTTTAAACCATAGAGTACAGAATGAAAGGCTGTTCAACACTTGATATACAAGGTGTGCATGTTAGATAAAAATAAAAAAATCTCACAGCCCTCTGTGGAGTGTTCCAGACAGCCGGATCTCAATTAAGTGACTACTGACTCTCTCTCCCCAGCAGCCCCCATTAACAAACCGAATTTCATTTCCAATTGATGTATTAATAGATGCAGTTTAAGTCTATTTAGAGTGCCGCCGACGGCAGGAACGATTCCCGCTGGTTTTGAGCTCGATTGACGGCATCAACACATCGACCAGAGGGAGAGGAGAAAATGGAAGGAGTGAAGTATCTTTCCAATCAAACGAGTGGAACAAAGTGAGGAGCCTCCGGGGTTTTTTCTAGCAGGTTGGCATTTATTGTCATGAGTCTTGCCCTGGAGGCAGCTCTATAGAGTGGTCACTAGCTGGCACATCCACAAAGTCATACAATCTGATTTTAAACCTAACCCTAATATTAACTCTAACCTTAACCACACTGCTAACCCTAATGCCTAATCCTAACCGTAAAATAAGACCAAGAAGCACATTTTTACAGTATAGCCAATTATGACTTTGCAGCTGGCCCATCTAGCGGAATGGCAAGATTCGTGACAATAACATCAACTTGCTCTTTACTACACCCTTTTTCCCATCGTTCTCTCAATTCAGTCCTTCCTGCTTAGTGCTTAGCTTGGCTATTATAAGGGCACCTTGTGTGTGACTCACTGCCATGCTTCAGCACATAAGTGCTCGTGGATGATTGGCTGTATTTATAGGAGTACGTGGACGCAAGGCGAACCGGGGACCGAGAATTACATGTAGTGGTTAGCAATGCACAGTGTTGTTCTCTCTCTCACATATCAAGTCGTCTACCCTTGCAAAGGGGAAACGATGGCCTCTATTTCACATGTTTTGTCACTCATTGTCTCCGTGGAGTGGCTTTCCAATTGAAATACTCTTATTGGAAAGCGTGAGGATTGAAACAAAGAGCTAGCTAATGATCAATGACATCTCTGGAATGTGGAGGTGTTGGCTTACGTGCTTGTCCTGATTCTTCAATCATCCGTGGCACATACTCCTGCCATCTTTTCCTACCCTTACATCCATTTTCTCCATCATCGCTTCCCTCCGTCTAACTCTTGGCCTAAGTTTTTTTGAGATGATCCATCGGATTAATCTCCAGTATTTATTTCCAACCCGGTTTTGCATCTTTCGCCCACTCAACTAGCCCTCTCTCTCACCATATTCTCCTCCTCCCATCCTTCAATATGATTCCCATCATGTTTCTGTGATGAGCAGGTCTGGGATCAACCCGTCTTTATGTAGGGAAGTGATGAGGGTGAGTCAGTGTGTCAGATGAGCAGTGATTTCTGAAGCACTTGGTTTTTCGAATTCCAGACTTATGAGAGAAATGTTCTGAAAGATTCCAATTCCATTTTTTTCCTTCCCACATATGAAAATGGAAATGTCCCATCTAGTACATTTGGTTCCTTGGAAGTTATGGGAATGTATATTTTTGATTTCACATTAGTTGTGGGAACTTAGCCATACGTTTCCTGATGAGTAAAATTGAAAGTTTTTTTAAACAAAAACATTTCACCTGTTCTGCGAACGTACATTTTTGTTGGGGGTTAACTGCTTTGCTCAAGGTCAGGTGTGGTCACGAGGCATTTCCAAGTGTCCCTAAACCTCTCCAAAGTGGCATATGTCTGCAAATTAGATAATTCCAGTGGTATTACATATTAGCAATCCCTAAATGCTATTTGTTCAGTATAAAAACACAATTTCTACCATATCAACCTCACTCAAACATTGTGGTGGTGTTATGGGGTATCCAGGGTACATTCAAATGTCCTTTCAACCTCTCCAAAGTGTCCGAATGTGGTATTTGCACTGTTTTTGCACACTGTGCCTAAAAGTTATTGTCCACTATAAAAACAAAATGTCTGCAACACCAACCTCTTTCAAACAGTGTGGTGGTGACGGGGGACATACAGGGGATATGGATGCCTACAGCACGTAAGCAGTCAACATCATCATTTTGATGCACAAAGATATATTCACTCGGTGGACATTCGATGTTGGCATTAAGTCATACATCATCAGATGTAGCTATAGCTCAAACACAGACCAAATTGAAGCTTACCTTGTAAGATGTTTGCTGTTTGCTGAAAATGTTCTGTAAAATAAAAATGTTGACCCTCGGGGCTGGAGATCAATAACGATAGGTCACAGGCAGACAAATAAGATATCTTCATGATCTGTGGAGCCCCTGCTTTCAGTGTGTATCAACATATTCCGTGTTAATTTAGTTTATGCTTCACAACGCTAACCGGAGTGTAGGTTGCAGCCATCTTGAAATTAGGTCATCGGCTCAGCCTGCCCTTATAAATGTGTATGCTCATATATGGGCGTAAGTCATACCAAAGATTTGAAGGCACCAATCAATATCCAAGACACTCAGCTTTCGTCAGACACCCTGCTTTTGCAGATATGGGCTACCGTTCTCATGCCGGACTGAATTGAATTTAAAACATCAAATAGGGTCTCCAAATATGGGGACTTTACGTTTAAGAGGTTTAAAAGTTTTGAGCGTATGCCGCGACCGTTTGTGGTAGATGGTGGCAGATTGTGGTAAATTGCGTCATTCTGTCATTGCATCACACTACCACAAGGGGGAGTTACAACGCTGATCTATCGGTATTCTAAACTGTGGCACAAATTGACTATCTTTCGTAAATTAATGGAAATGTAAATGTTTCAGTCCAAGATTCTCTCTTCTCTCTTCTCCTGCATCAGGCAAAAAAAATGCTGGCGGTGGTCCTGGAGTTGAGAGAGAACTTAGGTAAATGCAATGGCGTAATTACACTTTTCAAAAAATAGGCACGGTGGGCGTTTGGTTTCTCTCCCACTAAAAACAGAAAGAAATAATTCAAAATAACAAACTGGCTTTACTTACCACAGTGTGAAAGAGTGATAGCTCCTCTATATAAAGTGAGTTTCTGAAACATGGAGTCCTTCTTTGCTGATGTGAAGAAGAAAATGAATGAAAGAGAGTCCCGTGAGGATTTGTCAGCATAAAGCTGAGTGACTCACTCATTCTTGGCTTTCTTTCTTTTTTCTTTTTTAAATAATAAAAAAAAAAAATTGTATCCCCTTTTCTCCCCAATTTTCATGGTATCCAATCGCTAGTAATTACTATCTTGTCTCATCGCTACAACTCCCGTACGGGCTCGGGAGAGACGAAGGTCGAAAGCCATGCGTCCTCCGAAGCACAACCCAACCAAGCCGCACTGCTTCTTAACACAGCGCGCCTCCAACCCGGAAGCCAGCCGCACCAATGTGTCAGAGGAAACACCGTGCACCCGCCCCCCTCGGTTAGCGCGCAGTGCGCCCGGCCCGCCACAGGAGTTGCTGGAGCGTGATGAGACAAGGATATCCCTACCGGCCAAACCCTCCCTAACCCGGACGACGCTAAGCCAATTGTGCGTCGCCCCACGGACCTCCCGGTCGCGGCCGGCTGCGACAGAGCCTGGGCGCGAACCCAGAGACTCTGGTGGCGCAGCTAGCGCTGCGATGCAGTGCTCTAGACCACTGCGCCACCCGGGAGGCCCCTTGGCTTTCTTTCTGATAGTCTTTAAACTCCTAGACTGGGCTTCTGTGTCTGTCATCACTCTTTGACCAGAGTGCGGTATCTGTTTACTCCCATTGGCCTATCCACACATTAGAGAGCACCAGACTTTGTTTAATAATATAACTTATTTTGAACAAAAGCCAGGAATGAGTTAGTCACTCAGCCCTATGCTGTTCCTGCTTCTGTTGCCTATTTGAGTGTTTGTTTAAAATCCTACTAATATCCTACAAAATGTTGGATAAAGCAATTTCACACCAAAAAATTAAAAAAGAATTCTACCTTGTTAAAAAAATCAGTAACTGGACATGGACACGCATATACAGTACCAGTGAAAGTTTGGACACACCTACTCATTCAAGGGTTTTTCTTTATTTTGACAATTTTCTACACTGTAGAATAATAGTGAAGACATCAAAACTGTGAAATAACAGGTGTGCCTTGTTAAAAGTGAATTTGTGGAATTTCTTTCCTTCTTAATGCATTTGAGCCAATCAGTTGTGTTGTGACAAAGGTAGGGGTGGTATACAGAAGATAGCCTTATTTGGTACAAGACCAAGTCCATATTATGGCAAGAACAGCTCAAATAAGCAAAAAGAAAAGACAGTCCATTACACCTTAAAACATAACAGTCAGTCAATCATGACAGTCAGTCAATCTGGAAAATGTCAAGAACTTTGAAAGTGTCTTCAAGTGCAGGTGCAAAAACCAGCGCTATGATGACACTGGCTCTCATGAGAATTGCCACAGGAAAGGAAGACCTAGAGTTACCTCTGCTACAGAGGATACGTTCATTAGAGTTACAGTACCATCCTCAGAAATTGCAGCCCAAATAAATGCTTCACAGAGTTCAAGTAACAGACACATCTCAACATCAACTGTTCAAAGGAGACAGCGTGAATCAGGCCTTCATGGTCGAATTGCTGCAAAGAAACCACTACTAAAGGACACCAATAAAAATGTGAGACTTGCTTGGTCCAAGAAACACGAGCAATGGGCATTAGACTAGTGGAAATCTGTCCATTGGTCTGATGTGTCCAAATTTGTGGTTTTTGGTTCCAACCCCCGTGTCGTTGTGAGACGCAGAGTAGGTGAACTGATGATCTCAGCATGTGTGGTTCCCACCGTGAAGAATAGTGGAGGAGGTGTGATGGTGTGGGAGTGCTTTGCTGGTGACACTGTCTGTGATTTATTTAGAATTCAAGGTACACTTAACCAGCATGGCTACCACAGCATTCTGCAGCAATACGCCATCCCATCTGGTTTGCGCTTAGTGAGACTATCATCCAACACACCACCAGGCTGTGTAAGGGCTATTTGACCAAGAAGGAGAGTGATGGAGTGCTGCATCAGATCTCAACTACATTTTAGTTGCACTTCCCCCCCAGCTCCACGACCACAGGTTAAACATTGTTGAGATGATCAAAGCATTTGCTGCAACTTGACGAACTGCTCACCAGGCACAGCAAGGGCCGTCCAGATCATTATGCTGTTCTGCTATTCCAAGGATGTGTAACCGAAGAGAGATACCACGAGTGGACATAGAATACCAACTGGGAAGGATCCTGAGGCAAATGTGGCATATCAGTGAACCTCAGAGTGTTCATCATTAATACTGTGTCTCAGAAGTTTCTGTCCATGACTGATGCAACTCGAAAAAGCATTAAAGACAGAGTTAATGAATATTACCAAAGTGGGTCGCGGACCTGTTAATGGTGGGTCGCGACGTGTCAGAGTAAATGTATAATTATTTCATTAATTACTGGAAATGATTTGGCCAAGTGCATCTGCGGTCTGTGCTTAGTTTGGCAGCTGCGCGAGTGGGAGGGAGACGCCCGTGTGCTTCGCGGTTTATCAGATTTTTTTTCTTGAAGATCACTCTGCGACACACACGATGCAGCTCTTTCGTTCAGCAGCAGATGATGCTCTGTCTGCCACTGACTTGTCATGACCACTAGCCATCACTCACCGCTGTCATGAAATGGACTCATGCTAGCAACAAGTTCTGACTGAGCTCAATTGTCATGAAACGCATATACAGCGATGAGTTTCTCTCTCTTTCATACAAACTTATAACGAGGAGC
Organism: Salvelinus namaycush; assembly: GCF_016432855.1. Classification (NCBI taxonomy): domain Eukaryota; kingdom Metazoa; phylum Chordata; class Actinopteri; order Salmoniformes; family Salmonidae; genus Salvelinus; species Salvelinus namaycush. The sequence goes on from NC_052331.1 coordinate 7,867,920, forward strand.
TCCCACAATGTGTTTTGTGCCGGGATGTGCTTAGTAATGAGTCTCTCATAACGAACAAACGATGGTAAACCCAGGGAGTTCTTTCAGAACCGCTGCAGAATGCTTCAGGAAACAGTGTTTCGACAGTTGAAGAGTACGTCAGCTAGCGATGCATTGTTGTCATTTTATAACAGGTGATGATCAGCAGAAATAAGGGAGCACTAACTAACTGTCATAGTAGTAGATGTGCGTTTCTCTTTCAAACAATCCCCTGGCCTTGTACACAGCTAATAGATTAACATTCGCCAAAGCAAACTAGCTACTGATAGTGCAACCCTAGTAACAGTACATCTTACTGTAGAAATGATTGTTGGAAACTAGTCTAGGTTTGAACTGTTGCTGTTAAAATACCATTTTTAAACTGATTGAAGCAAGATGCTTTTTGAGGCAAACACACTCACACAGTTCTGGGTTGCTCATCTACAGCAGGAAGTGGTCTCCTGCCTGACTGAGAAAGCAGTAGATGTTCTGATCCAGTTTGTCACCACATGCCTGTGTGAGTCAGGGTTCTCAACTCTGACATACTTAAAAAACAAGTACAGAAACAGTTTCAAGGCTGAGCATCACCTCAGTGTTGTACTGTCAAAATCGGAGCCCAGAATAGACATGCTCTCATTATTACTGTGTGTGTGTGTGTGTTTTCTGGTCTACATCTGTGTGATGTGATCAATCAGTTTATTCCAGTTCAGAATGAAAATGATGTATTGTATTTTAACAGCAACAGTTCCAACCTAGACAGATATGTAAGAGTGTTTTTAATGGGGGAAAGTAAACATTAATAGATATTAGATAATAGATCATAGATTTAGATATTTCATTGTTATTTGTTTTTGTCTATATTGCACTTGTTTTAGGCATAAGGGCAATGAAATGTACCGATATTTATGTATAGTTGCACATTTTCCTAAGCTTAGGTCCCTGGAAAACACAGAATTTCTCATTTGGGTCCCAGGCTGAACAAGTTTAAGAAACCCTGACTTAGTTTTTCAAAGATGCCCTCTGGTGGTCAAACTAGCACTAACTAGCATTAATGGCAACAACGGCTGATAGTTAAATATCATGCCATAGAACTCTGCGGCACCCCACAAGCTGTGCTGTAGTATGACGCAACTTTTAAAGGAAGGAACACTGTACCTCAACTGGTATGCCATCTAGCCCTGGAGTTTTCCGGGACTTAAAGGTTTTAATTGCATCAAGCAGTTCCTCCTCTGTAATTTGGCTGTCACGATCGTCGTAACTTTGAGGAAGAGTGGACCAAGGCGCAGCGTGATAACAATACATCCTTCTTTATTATTAAGAAGACGAACACGAATACTTATATAAACGAACAAAGCAACAAACAGACGACCGTGAAGCTATTCAAACAAATAGTGCTGACACTAAACACTACACATGGACAGAATTACCCACCAAACCAGGACCAAGCAGCGTGAAAGGAGGGAACAGCGCTTTGTGGAGGAATGGACCCGGGAAAAGGATGAGTGGAGAACAACCTGGGAAGAGATAGACAGGTGGGCGTGCGATCCAGAGAAAGTGCCGGAGCCTGCCTGGGATTCGCTGGAGCAGTGCGAGGAGGGTTACAGGATAATGGAGTTGGAGAAAGGAGCACGACGGCACGGTAGGAAGCCCTCGAGGAAACGCCCAAAATTTCTTGGGGAGGGGCACATGGGGAGTGTGGCGAGTTCAGATAGGAGATCTGCGTCAACTTCCCGTGCTACCCGTGAGGACCCGAAGAGGGAACCAGAGCCAGTCGGGCTGATATTGGAGGTGAGCAATGGGAATGATACAGAGACTGTTAAGGATTTATTGGGGAGTTTGGAGGAGAGTGAAATGAGGGAGCTGCTGTGTTGGTGCGTGAGGCACAACATCCACCCGACAGAGCGTGTGCGGGATGTGATGTTACCTGAGTCAGCTCTCCATGCTCGTCCTGAGGTGCGTGCTAACCGTCTGGGAATGACAGTCCCACGAACCAGGCCTCCTGTGCGCCTCCCTAGTCCTGCACCTCCTGTAGCAGCCCCACGTACTAGCTCTCCTGTGCGTCTCCAGAGCCCTGTGCGCCCTGTTCCTGCTCCCCGCACTAGCCTTGAGGTGCGTGTCCCCAGCCCGGCACCACCAGTTCCGGCACCACGTACCAGGCCTATAGTGTGCCTCGGCAGTCAGGTACGCCCTGTTCCTCTTCCCCGCACTCGCCCTGAGGTGCGTGTCCTCGGCCCAGTACCACCAGTTCCGGCACCACGCACCAGGCCTACTGTGCGCCTCAGCCGGCCAGAGTCTGCCGTCTGCCCAGTGCCGCCTGCACTGCCCGTCTGCCCAGAGCCGCCTGGGCTATCCGTCAGGCCAGCGCCGTCTGAACTGCACGTCTGTCCCGAGCCGTCAGAGCTGCCCGTCTGTCCCGAGCCATCAGAGCTGCCCGTCTGTCCCGAGCCGTCAGAGCTGCCCGTCTGTCCCGAGCCGTCAGAGCTGCCCGTCTGTCCCGAGCCGTCAGAGCTGCCCGTCTGTCCCGAGCCGTCAAAGCTGCCCGTCTGTCCCGAGCCGTCAAAGCCGCCCGTCTGTCCTGAGCCGCTAGAGCCATCCGTCAGACAGGAGCCGCTAGAGCCGTCCGCCAGACAGGAGCAGCCAGAGCCGTCCGCCAGACAGGAGCAGCCAGAGCCGTACGCCAGACAGGAGCAGCCAGAGCCGCCCGCCAGACAGGAGCAGCCAGAACCGCCCGCCAGCCAGGAGCAGCCAGAGCCGCCCGCCAGCCAGGAGCAGCCAGAGCCGCCCGCCAGCCAGGAGCAGCCAGAGCCGCCCTCCAGCCAGGAGCAGCCAGAGCCGCCCGCCAGCCAGGAACAGCCAGAGCCGCCAGCCAGCCATGACCAGCCAGAGCCGCCAGCCAGCCATGACCAGCCAGAGCCGCCAGTCAGCCAGGATCTGCCAGAGCCGCCAGGATCTGCCAGAGCCGCCAGTCAGCCAGGATCTGCCAGAGCCGCCAGCCAGCCATGACCAGCACTATTTGTTTGTATAGCTTCACGGTCGTCAGTTTGTCAGTGTTTCGTTTCGTGTTCATCTTCGTTTATAATAAAGAAGGATGTATTGTTATTACGCTGCGCCTTGGTCCACTCTTCCTCAAAGTTACGACGATCGTGACATTGGCATTCACATGGTTCTTTCTATACAGCTGTTAATTTTACATGATTCGTATAAAAAAGATCCATACAATTAACTTCGGTTAGTGGAGATCGAGGAGACTGAAATGAAAACATATGCTAAAAGTACTTTGCTTCCTCTTGCCAAATATCGTTTGGTGAATCATGGTAGACAACAAGTTTCAGTAAATTATTTTTGGTCGCAATTCTACATTGAAGATAAAAACATAATTTGGTGCATTTTTCCAATGTTACATCTAGTTTGCTTTATTTTTATAATATAAGGTATTACACTTGATCTTTGTTTTTTTCTCTAACTTATTCTGTGCTGCTATGGTACAGTTTTCATTTATTTGTACCGTTAGTCCTTCTATTTCCTTTGTTAATATGGACTCTTTTGACCTAAATTGCTTTTGTTTTAGAGATGAGTATTGAATTGCATGGTCTCTAAAGGCACAAGTGTCCCATAGAATAAGAGGATCTGCTGTACCTATGTTATGTCGGAAAATTCAGTTATAAATGATTCTGTCCGCGTTAAAAACAAGTGATCATCCAATAGGCTTTGATAACATTTCCAATATCCTTGCCCACGTGGAAATTCTGTCAGAGTAAATGTACATGCCAATTATTTGATGGTCTGAACGCATTCTGTCCCCTATCAACACTTTTTTTACTTTTTAGTGCCAACTCTTCCAAGTCAAGATAAGGTTTTGTTTTTTGTTAATTTATTGCCACCGGGGCCCTCCATTGTAACTGCTAAACTGCTTTCTGACTGTACACTGTACTGCATGATTGTTGCGGGTTTACTAATTTATTACATCTAGTAGCTACGATGATGACGGTAGCTTGCGTGTAGTGGTTAGAATTGGCTTGGAAAAGTTTTTCCGCCTGGTCACAGACAGCTGATGTGTTGTGTACTGAAATCCACAAGCAAAGGGAAAAGGTGAGAGGAGGAGACCATGTAAATGAGAGGAGAAATTCTACAACGAGCAAAATGATAATGCTGTTTGTATGTGGCTGCTATGAAAGTGAACTGTGTTTGCGTGTGATCAGGGGTGTATTCATTCTGTCGATTCTGTTGAAAAACATTTCTTAAACGGAAGCAAACGGAACAAAACATACCTGAATTTGTCCAATAGAAACTCTCGTTTGCAACTGTTGAACTAATGATTACACCCTAGATCAGCTAGATGCAGGCAAGAGTGAGCAAGGTGGTATTGACTGTGTCACTGTCTGTCACTGATTGCTCAAATCTTTCTTTCGACCTGTGCACCTACGTTGTAAACTTTCATTCAAAGGCTAGGTTGTAGCAACCTCGTGATGGGTATAGGGGAAATGTAAGTATCATGTAGTAGCCTAAACCTATCGATGAGCTGGGTATGAATGACAGTCATACAATATGCTGTAATAGAAATAAGGTCATGCTCATTAAACATCACCAACCTCAACTGGTGTAGATGCATGAGAACATTTTGAATTCAGGCTGTAACACAACGAAATGTACAAAAACTCAAGGGGTATGAATACTTTCTGAAGGCACTGTATCGGTATTATTTTAGAGTGGTATTTTCTAACCTGAAAAGAATAGGAGGAATTTGGTTCACCCTCCTCTAGCCATTTCGTCTTAGATCTGATAAAGGCTCCCTCTGCTTTCAGTTGATACATATCATCCAATGTATGCTATAGATAAATCAAAACACATTGATCCTCTTCTGAAAGACAAATCAAATCAAATTTTATTTGTCACATACACATGGTTAGCAGATGTTAATGCGAGTGTAGCGAAATGCTTGTGCTTCTAGTTCCGACAATGCAGTAATAACCAACAAGTAATCTAACCTAACAATTCCACAACTACTACCGTATACACACAAGTGTAAAGGGATAAAGAATATGTACATAAAGATATATGAATGAGTGATGGTACGGAACGGCATAGGCAAGATGCAGTAGATGGTATAGTGTACAGTCTATACATATGAGATGAGTAATGTAGGGTATGTAAACATAAAGTGGCATAGTTTAAGGTGGCTAGTGATACATGTGTTACATAAAGATGGCAAGATGCAGTGGATGATATACAGTATAGTATATACATATACATATGAGATGAGTAATGTAGGGTATGTAAACATTATATTAAGTGGCATTGTTTAAAGTGGCTAGTGATACATTTTTACATAATTTCCATCAATTCCCTTTATTAAAGTGGCTGGAGTTGAGTCAGTATGTTGGCAGCGGCCACTAAATGTTAGTGGTGGCTGTTTAACAGTCTGATGGCCTTGAGATAGAAGCTGTTTTTCAGTCTCTCGGTCCCTGCTTTGATGCACCTGTACTGACCTCGCCTTCTGGATGATAGCGGGGTGAACAGGCAGTGGCTCGGGTGGTTGTTGTCCTTGATGATCTTTATGGCCTTCCTGTGACATCGGGTGGTGTAGGTGTCCTGGAGGGCAGGTAGTTTGCCCCCGGTGATGCGTTGTGCAGACCTCACTACCCTCTGGAGAGCCTTACGGTTGTGGGCGGAGCAGTTGCCGTACCAGGCGGTGATACAGCCCGACAGGATGCTCTCGATTGTGCATCTGCAGAAGTTTGTGAGTGCTTTTGGTGACAAGCCGAATTTCTTCAGCCTCCTGAGGTTGAAGAGGCGCTGCTGCGCCTTCTTCACAACGCTGTCTGTGTGGGTGGACCAATTCAGTTTGTCCGTGATGTGTACACCGAGGAACTTAAAACTTTCCACCTTCTCCACTACTGTCCCGTCGATGTGGATAGGGGGGTGCTCCCTCTGCTGTTTCCTGAAGTCCACAATCATCTCCTTTGTTTTGTTGATGTTGAGTGTGAGATTATTTTCCTGACACCACACTCCGAGGGCCCTCACCTCCTCCCTGTAGGCCGTCTCGTCGTTGTTGGTAATCAAGCCTACCACTGTAGTGTCGTCCGCAAACTTGATGATTGAGTTGGAGGCATGCATGGCCACGCAGTCGTGGGTGAACAGGGAGTACAGGAGAGGGCTCAGAACGCACCCTTGTGGGGCCCCAGTGTTGAGGATCAGCGGGGTGGAGATGTTGTTACCTACCCTCACCACCTGGGGGCGGCCCGTCAGGAAGTCCAGGACCCAGTTGCACAGGGTGGGGTCGAGACCCAGGGTCTCAAGCTTGATGACGAGTTTGGAGGGTACTATGGTGTTAAATGCTGAGCTGTAGTCGATGAACAGCATTCTCACATAGGTATTCCTCTTGTCCAGATGGGTTAGGGCAGTGTGCAGTGTGTTTGCGATTGCGTCGTCTGTGGATCTATTGGGTCGGTCAGCAAATTGGAGTGGGTCTAGGGTGTCAGGTAGGGTGGAGGTGATATGGTCCTTGACTAGTCTCTCAAAGCACTTCATGATGACGGAAGTGAGTGCTACGGGGCGGTAGTTGTTTAGCTCAGTTACCTTAGCTTTCTTGGGAACAGGAACAATGGTGGCCCTCTTGAAGCATGTGGGAACAGCAGACTGGGATAAGGATTGATTGAATATGTCCTTAAACACACCAGCCAGCTGGTCTGCGCATGCTCTGAGGACGCGGCTGGGAATGCCGTCTGGGCCTGCAGCCTTGCGAGGGTTAACACGTTTAAATGTTTTACTCACCTCGGCTGCAGTGAAGGAGAGCCCGCAGGTTTTGGTAGTGGGCCGTGTCAGTGGCACTGTATTGTCCTCAAAGCGAGCAAAAAAAGTTATTTAGTCTGTCTGGGAGCAAGACATCCTGGTCCGCGACGGGGCTGGTTTTCTTTTTGTAATCCGTGATTGACTGTAGACCCTGCCACATACCTCTTGTGTCTGAGCTGTTGAATTGCGACTCTACTTTGTCTCTATACTGGGACTGAGCTTGTTTGATTGCCTTGCGGAGGGAATAGCTACACTGTTTGTATTCGGTCATGTTTCCGGTCACCTTGCCCTGGTTAAAAGCAGTGGTTCGCGCTTTCAGTTTCACTCGAATGCTGCCATCAATCCACGGTTTCTGGTTTGGGAATGTTTTAATCGTTGCTGTGGGTACGACATCGTCAATGCACTTTCTAATGAACTCGCTCACCGAATCAGCGTATTCGTCAATGTTATTGTTGGACGCAATGCGGAACATATCCCAATCCACGTGATCGAAGCAGTCTTGAAGCGTGGAATCAGATTGGTCGGACCAGCGTTGAACAGATCTGAGCGCGGGAGCTTGCTGTTTTAGTTTCTGTTTGTAGGCTGGAAGCAACAAAATGGAGTCGTGGTCAGCTTTTCCGAAAGGAGGGCGGGGGAGGGCCTTATATGCGTCGCGGAAGTTAGTATAACAATGATCCAAGGTTTTACCAGCCCTGGTAGCACAATCGATATGCTGATAGAATTTAGGGAGTTTTGTTTTCAGATTAGCCTTGTTAAAATCCCCAGCTACGATGAATGCAGCTTCAGGGTGTGTGGTTTCCAGTTTACAAAGAGTCAGATAAAGTTCGTTCAGGGCCATCGATGTGTCTGCTTGGGGGGGGATATATATGGCTGTGATTATAAGCGAAGAGAATTCCCTTGGTAGATAATGCGGTCGACATTTGATTGTGAGGAATTCTAAATCTGGTGAACAGAATGACTTGAGTTCCTGTATGTTGTTATGATCACACCACGTCTCGTTGATCATAAGGCATACACCCCCGCCCCTCTTCTTACCAGAAAGATGTTTGTTTCTGTCGGCGCGATGCGTGAAGAAACCAGCTGGCTGCACCGACTCCGTTAGCGTCTCTTGAGTGAGCCATGTTTCCGTGAAGCAAAGAACGTTACAATCTCTGATGTCTCTCTGGAATGTTACCCTTGCTCGGATTTCATCAACCTTATTGTCAAGAGACTGGACATTGGCGAGTAGTATGCTAGGGAGTGGAGCGCGATGTGCCCATCTCTGAAGCCTGACCAGGAGACCGCTTCGTTTGTCCCTTTTTCGGCGTCGTTGTTTAGGGTCACCGGCTGGGATCAGATCCATTGTATTGGGTGGAAGGCAAAACATAGGATCCTCTTTGGGAGAGTCATATTCCTGGTTGTAACGATGGTGAGTTGACGTTGCTCTTATATTCAGTAGTTCCTCCCGACTGTATGTAATGAAACCTAAGATTACCTGGGGTACCAATGTAAGGAATAACACATAAAAAAACAAAATACTGCATAGTTCCCTAGGAACGCGAAGCGAGGCGGCCATCTCGGTCGGCGCCGGAAGTGGTACAGGGGATGCTGGGACATTCAACAGGCTTCTGAGCAAGAGAGGTGATCTTAGTAATTACACTCTCTTCTTAACCTCTCCTGGTCTTGGCAAGAATACTCCCATGTTTTGCAACCTCATATTTAAAAAACTCTCAGTTATTACTGTATGAATTGTCATTTATAGCATTGTTCCAGAAGTATGTACATACATTCTTTATCTCTATCTTGACCAACTCTATTATGCTTCCAATAGGGTGCTCTGACAAGGCCAGTATCAGTGTCACTTCTACTCCCGCCCCTCCCCTCCTGCGTTCGACTTTGCCGGTTTACTAACCACCGAACCTGGCATTCATCATTACGCGCACTTGCACTTCATCAATAGGCACACCTGAACTCCATCACTTCACTGAATACCTCCCCTATATCTGTCACTCCCTTAGTTCTATTCCCCAGGAAGTATTGACCATGTGTTTCATGTCTGTACGCTACGTGTGGTGCCTGTATTGTGCCATGTTCCTTTTATTATTAAACTCTCCACATGCACTTGCTTCCCGACTCCCAGCATCCACGTTACAGAATACGGCCTCAACAAATGGAATCAGCAGGAAATCAAGACATCTCCCAAATGGTCGACCAACAGGGATACCTACTTCGTAAGCACCACGACCTGGGGACGGCTATGGAAAAGGTTCTTCGCAGTCTTCAACATCTCGAACATGCCCGAGAGTCGTAACCTTCCACTAGCAGAGGATACTCTGCCACCAGTCAACCCAGCAAACCAGCACATCAGTCTATTCAGCAGTCCACCCAGGTCAGCGATGCCCATTTGTTTCTCCCATATAAATATGGTAGAACCCCATCTAAATGCCATGGTTTCCTAATCCAGTGCTCCCTTTATTTTGAGCATCAGATGGGAGCCCCAACCACCGAGACGTCCAAGGTTGCCATGGCTATGTTTTTGCTGACTGGGCAGGAGTGGGCTCCGGCTGTCTGGGGGAGAAGAGGAGCTGGCTTCGTATGAGGGTTTCGTGGCTCTGTTCAGATGTATTTTTGATCATCCACAGGAGGGCAGAGAGGGGGTGAGCGCCTACTCCAACTATGGCAGGATGACGAGACTGCTGCCGTGTACGTGCTCACCTTTCGGACAGTAGCAGCATCCAGTGGATGGAATGAGCCGGCACTCCGGCATGCTCCAGCAGGGAAACTCATTCTCTTTCCTGTGTCTCAGCGTCCCTTGTCTCATCTGTCCATTGACTTTGTTACCGATCTCCCCTCTGACGGTTTCACCATCATTCAGGTGGTTGTGGACAGATTTTCTAAATCATGCCGGTTTATTCCTCTCTCTGGTCTCCCTACCTCTCTCCAGGTTGCTGAGGCACTGTTCCAGTAGGTCTTCCGGCACTATGGCCTTCCGGAGGACATCGTCTCCGACCGTGGCACCCAATTCACGTCATGAGTATGGAGGGCTTTCATGGAAAAACTGTGGGTCAAGATCAGCCTCACATCCGGCTACCGGCCTCAATCCAACGGGCAGGTGGAGAGGGTTAACCATGAGCTGGGAAGGTTCCTGAGGAGTCACTGCCAGGACCGGCAGGGTGAGTGGGCATTCCTTCCAAGGGCGGAATACGCTCAGAATTCCTTACGTCACTCCTCCGCCGGGCTTACTCCCTTCCAGTGTGTCAGCCAGCCCTGGCTCCGTGGACTCCGAGCCAGACTGAGGCCCATGTGGTGGACGAATGGTTCCGGCGCACAGGGGAGGTTTGGAGTGATGCTCGTGTGAGGCTCCAGCGTGCTGTCCAATGCCAGAAGGAGCAGGCGGATCACCACCGCAGTGAGGCGCCCGTGTTCCGTCCTGGTTATCATATCTGGCTCTCCACCAGACACCTCCCACTCCGCCTGCCCTGCAAGAAGCTGAGCTCCTGGTTTGTGGGGTGGTTCAAGGTTTTCTGGAGGGTCACAGCTTCCCAGTGACTACCATATCTCACCTTCGTTTCGTGTGTCCTTTCTCAGGTGGGTGGGTCCTGGTCCCCTGGCTGATGCTGTCCCCCATGACACCCCTCCACCCCCCCGGATGTCGAGGGAGGTCCCGCCTATGCCGTCAGATCCCTACTGGACACCCGACATTGTGGGGGTCGGCTCCAGTACCTGATGGACTAGGAGTGGAATGGCCCAGAGGAGCGGTGTTGGGTTCCAGTGGAGGACATTCTGGACCCCAACATCATCCGTGATTTACATCTTCGCCACCCGGACCGGCCTGCTCCTTGTCCTCGGGGCCTTCCCTATGACCAGCGTCGTCCTGCGGTATGAGCCGCGCGTCAGGGGGGTGTACTTTCACGTCTACTCCCGTTCCTCCCCTCCTGCATTCGACATCGCCGGTTTACTAAGCACCGGTCCTGGGATTCATCATTACGCGCACCTGCTCTCCATCAATAGGCACACCTGGACTCCATCCCTTCACTGACTACCTCCCCTATATCTGTCACTCCCTTAGTTCTATTCCCCAGGCGCTATTGACTATGTGTTTCATGTCTGTATGCTACGCGTGTTTGTTCCATGTTCCGTTTTATTATTAACTTCTCTGCGCTACGGATCCCTTTAGCGGGATCATTTTCCTAAACAACCGCTGAATTGCAGGGCGCAAAATATTACTAAAAATATTTATAATCATGCAATCACAAGTGAAATATACCAAAACACAGCGTAGCTTGTTGTTAATCCACCTATCGTCTCAGATTTTGGAAATATGCTTTGCAGCGAAAGCAATCCAAGCTTTTGTGAGTGTATCAATCAATGCTAGAACAGCTAGCCCCAAATTAGCATGGTCACAAAAGTCAGAAAAGCAATAAAATTAATCGCTTACCTTTGATAATCTTCGGAGGTTTGCACTCACGAGACTCCCAGTTACACAATAAATGTTATTTTTGTTCGATAAATATTACTTTTATACCAAAAACCGTCATTTGGGTTGCGCGTTATGTTCAGAAAACCAAAGCCTCGTTCCGTTCGCCGAAAATTCCAAAAAGTATCCGTAATGTTCGTAGAAACATGTCAAATGTTTTTTATAATCAATCCTCAGGTTGTTTTTAACAAACATAATCGATAATATTTCAACCAGACCGTAACCTATTCAATAAAAGAGAGAAAGAAAATGGAGAGCTACCCCTCTCGCGCGCAGGAACTATTCAAAGGACACCTGACTAGTTTTGAAAAATCTCGCTCATTTTTCAAAATAAAAGCCTGAAACTATGTCTAAAGCCTGGTCACAGCCTGAGGAAGCCATTGGAAAAGGAATCCGGTTGATACCCCTTTAAATGGAAGAAAAACGGGCAAGGAAACACAGATGTAAAAAAAATAATAATCACTTCCGGATTAGATTTTCTCAGGTTTTCGCCTGCAGAATCAGTTTTGTTATACTCACAGACAATATTTTGACAGTTTTGGAAACTTTGGAGTGTTTTCTATCCTAATCTGTAAATTATATGCATATTCTACGATCTGGACCTGAGAAATAGTCCGTTTACCTTGGGAACGTTATTTAAAAAAAATAGCGTCAAGAGGTTAAACTCACCACCTGCACTTGCTTCCTGACTCCCAGCGTCCACGTTACAATCAGACAAATAATTTAATGTCAATATAAATAATTAATGATGTTTATAACAAGACAAAGAAAGTGACCAGAAGGGCCACAGAAGAGCCATTGAAATGATTATTTAGAGTGACGTCTCCAGTGGAGTGTTCAGAACCATGAGAGAGCCATAAATAATTTCCCCACTGCAATCTCCAGAAGTCGATGACAGTAGAAATAGAATGAGACTCTTGATAAAAGCATTCATCTGTTTGACAAACATAAATAAGGCTTTGATTTTACAATATTTCTTAACCCCCTAGCATTGAGTATAAGTAGTATAATAGTAGTAAGCATAACAAAAACTGTCAGCCCAGAAAACAACAAAGAGAGCTTTCTCACTGCTTATACTGCAGTTAAAATATATTACTGGCATCAACATTTGCGTTTTTTTTATTATATTAGAAATAAAGTAGGCCTAGTAAGAATTAAGTGAAAAATTAAATAAATTAAATAAATTACCCCAGTCATCCTGTGCAGTAAAATCACCTGGGAGCCGGGAGAGAAATCTGCCCACATCAAAGGTAGCTAGGTAACCTATTTTGACCATCAGACATCTGTCAAAAGGATGAAAATCCTCATGGAGGAAGGCTGATCTTGGATCAGTTGATGAACGCATGCCCTTCAACAAAGTAAGACCCTTTCCCCTCTTTTCGTGCTTTTTCCACAGCCGGCCACAGTTTCTCTCCTTTCTCTGCATGCTTTCGAATGGTTTTCAGCAAACACAGGTTGTTGTCGTGTAAGAAGGTCAATTTCTTTGCTGCTTTCCAAGTGGCATGCCAGTAGATCTGTGATATGAACTGGAGAATGATACCTCTGGGCTTGGAGTCATTCTGCCTTCTCGTGCCGAGTCGATGCACAGTGTCGACAACAGCTGCTAGCTTAACCTTCTCAGGTAGGACAGCTTGGCTGACTTTGAGGGTCTCTTGCACGTTCTCCTTGTTAGCATTGAAAATTCCATACATTAGCAGATTCCACCGAGTAGCTTTTGAGTTCCTCGATTCTTCTTTGGCACAAGTCTATCTTTACCCTCTTTTTTTACGACACGCTTTTCGATGTGGGCGACCTTCTGCTTGATTTCCGTGCATGCAAAGTCAACCTTCATTTTAAGACCTCGATTTTCATTGTATTGTCTCCGACTATTCTCTCTATGGCATCGAACCTTGTATTGATGAACCTGGAAAGAGTGGCGATGACATCAGCATATGCAGCGGCATCTGGGCCCAGTTAAAACATGCTTTTCTTGGATGCTGGAGGTTTGCTTGGGGTAATAGATAAAGGAGGAAAATATTTTGTGGGCTCCCGAGTGGCGCAGTGGTCTAAGGCACTGCATCTCAACACAAGAGGCGTCACTAAAGTTCCTGGTTTGAATCCAGCCTGTATCACATCTGGCTGTGATTGGGAGTCCCATAGGGTGGTGCACAATTGACCCAGCGTCATCTGGGGTTGGCCGTCATAGTAAATTATAATTTTTTTCTCAACTGACTTGCCTAGTTAAAAAAATAAATAATAATAATTGTCTAACACCGCCACAGAGTCTTTCGGGCCAGCATCGTTGTGGTAGATGTCAATCAAAGCATTTGCCTCCTGCATAACGACATTGGATGAAGCCTGGGTATTGCTAGCTGTGGAGTTAGCCATGAGATTCCTCTGTCTATCAGTGCAGTGTGACATTTTGAGATATAAAATCTTAAACCGTCAATGACTGGGTGTTTTTAGCAAGCGAGTATTAACTTGGTAGTTAAAAATAACAAACTTTTCATTATCTTTCAAGAGTTGGTATGCAGAGCTCGATAGTAGGCGTGTGCTTAAGCCGCCAACAAATATCAACATACTAGGCTCACGCATACTGAAAACTCATGATTGTATTTGAAATTGCGTTGTTACAGCCCGTCCCGTTCTCTGAATATCAGCTGATTATCAGCTGTTGTTAAACACACCTGGGTCTGAAAAGACGATTCTCATCGTAAATAGCAAGCAAAGAATTTTACTAGATAAAAAGCTGAAATTAGAGTGAAATCCAGGCATATATAAATATTCTCCCCCCAAAAAATGTCTTTTTTTTTTACATACAACTTTCTAAAATCAGTAAAGAAAGAAACGCCCCTTTTTCAGGACCCTGTCTTTCAAAGTAAATTCGTAAAAATCAAAATAACTTCAAAGATCTTCATTGTAAAGGGTTTAAACACTGTTTCCCATGCTTGTTCAATGAACCATAAACAATTAATGAACATGCACCTGCGGAACGGTCGTTAAGACACTAACAGCTTACAGACTGTCTGCAATAGGCTGAGAGAGGCTGGACTGAGGGCTTGTAGGCCTGTTGTAAGGCAGGTCATGACCAGACATCACCGGCAACAACGTCACCTATGGGCACAAACCCACCGTCGCTGGACCAGACAGGACTGTCAAAAAGTGCTCTTCACTGACGAGTCGCGGTTTTGTCTCACCAGGGGTGATGGTCGGATTCGCGTTTATCGTCAAAGGAATGAGCGTTACACCGAGGCCTGTACTCTGGAGCGGGATCGATTTGGAGGTGGAGGGTCCGTCATGGTCTGGGGCGGTGTGTCATAGCACCATCAGACTGAGCTTGTTGTCATTGCAGGCAATCTCAACACTGTGCGTTACAGGGAAGACATCCTCCTCCCTCATGTGGTACCCTTCCTGCAGGCTCATCCTGACATGACCCGCCAGCATGACAATGCCACCAGCCATACTGCTCGTTCTGTACGTGATTTCCTGCAAGACAGGAATGTCAGTGTTCTGCCAACGCCAGCAAAGAGCCCGGATCTCAGTCCCATTGAGCACGTCTGTGACCTGTTGGATCGGAGGGTGAGGGCTAGGGCCATTCTCTCCAGAAATGTCCGGGAACTTGCAGGTGCCTTGGTGGAAGAGTGGGGTAACATCTCACAGCAAGAACTGGCAAATCTGGTGCAGTCCAAGGAGATGCAATGCAGTACTTAATGCAGCTGGTGGCCACACCGGATACTGACTGTTACTTTTGATTTTGACCCCCCCTTTGTTCAGGGACACATTATTCCATGTATGTTAGTCACATGTCTGTGGAACTTGTTCAGTTTATGTCTCAGTTGTTGAATCTTGTTATGTTCATACAAATATTTACACATGTTAATTTTGCTGAAAATAAACGCAGTTGACAGTGAGAGGACGTTTCTTTTTTTGCTGAGTTTCTTTTTTGCATACCCGAAATGCCTACTATTCACAATGCAGGTATGGGTATTCGAACCTGGCCATTCTATTTATACATGCTTTATGATTCATATAATATCTTATTAAAAGTCTGTGCACAAACTCTCAAATGTCTCTCAAGTCTCAGGTCATGTCCAGACAAGTCAAGTTATGGACAGCTAGGTCCGCATGCCTCACTGCATCTGTCTGGTACCACTCAGAAACATGTCATGTGTCTCATACAGATAAGGAGGTGGAGCGAAGATAAAAGAGAAAGGTGCACAGATACTGTTTACTGATGTTCAATCAAACCTTCTATGCAGCAATCCATAAACAATACTATGCACGTGTAAGTCGATACAACAGGTTCTTATTAAAAAAAAAATCTCATGGTACCTCGAGCCAGATAGGAACAGTTACCATGGTAATATAACCAGTAGAAACAGGTTGCAGCCGCTACACCTACTTAGAAACATCTTAAAAACAATCACTTCAAAGTAATCCCATATTAAGGTGATGAATAAAGGGTATTAACAGTGGGGTTCAACATAAAGGCTGGCAGAAAGACATAGAGTGTCAGCTGGCTGTTATTGTGATAGTTGTTCTTATCCAAAGGGACTTACAGAAAGAATAAAGTGCACAGACAATGCCTGTAGTGTTCACTGAGAAGGAGGAGGAGAGATACAGGAGGAGGTGTGACAACAAACAGGCCTGCTATGAGAAAGAGAGAAATAACACTTCCACAGAGTGGCCCTCGTTTAGGGCTAAACACTGGTCCTTTGGGGAAGCACAGTGGGCACAAGCACAAGATCAGAACATTTCACATTCTTTATATCAAACCGAGTTGAACAAAAGTCCTGATATTATACCTGTAGCATTGATGTCAATAAAGCTATGCTACCCTATAAAGCAGTGCTTATCAATTCTCTGGTAATTTTCCTGTTGTCATGCCGATAATCAGAGGTAGAAGTGTGTATTATTATCATGGTTAGGGAAGTGCCATCTACCCACACACCTTGCACATATTGTTCACGCATGTCGTCGGTGCCTACTCTGATGTGTACTCAGTGTATTAATACACCTGTTACATAAAATAAATACAAAATAACAAAGTGAAGTTTATTTGTCCCAGAGGGAAATTGATTTTGCAGAAGGTGAGCACATGAGATGTAAAATCCAAATAGGAAACAATGAAACTGAATATAATTGACTCGATCATGAGCTGACAGCCATCAATATAAAATACACAATTCCAATTATCAACATTAGCAGCAGCACAAAAGTATAGCAAAAGTACAAAGTTACCTGAAAAATAATGTGTGCTGTGTCCATTCTCAAATCATCACGTCAACATCAAGAATATGCTGACGAAATGAATCATGAGCAATAATAATAATAATAATAATAACCGTAATCATCATCAGTGTTATGATTAGTTACTTGGGAAAGTAATGTATTACATATTGCTCATTACATTTAACAAAGATAGGCTACTTACTAACTCAGGTTTGATCACTAGTTTCTCCTTTCATCTGTGGTGCTGCTTTCCTGTGCTAGTCTACAAGTGCAGCTCTAATAATGGGCTGCTTAATTATCTACAGTATATATACAGTGCATTCGGAAAGTATTCAGACCCCTTGATTTTTTCCCACATTTTGTTACGTTACAGCCTTATTCTAAAATTGATGACATAGTTTTTTCCCCTCATCAATCTACACACAATACCCCATAATGACAAAGCAAAAACAAATATCACATTTACATAAGTATTCAGACCGTTTACTCAGTACTTTGTTGAAGCACCTTTGGCAGCGGTTACAGCCTTGAGTCTTCTTGGATATGATGCTACAAGCTTGGCACACCTGTATTTGGGGAGTTTCTCGCTGCACAGCTATTTTCAGGTCTCTCCAGAGATGTTCAATCGTGTTCAAGTCCGGGCTCTGGCTGGGCCACTCAGGGACATTCAGAGACTTGTACCGAAGCCACTCCTGATTACAAGCTCAAAAACAAATAACTTTCTTCTGAAACTCATCAGTCTATTCTTGTTCTGAGAAATGAAGGCGATTCCATGCGAGAAATTGCCAAGAAACTGAAGATCTGGTACAACGCTGTGTACTACTCCCTTCACAGAACAGCGCAAACTGGCTCTAACCGGAATAGAAAGAGGAGTGGGAGGCCCCGGTGCACAACTGAACAAGGGGACAAGTACATTAGAGTGTCTAGTTTGAAAAACAGACGCCTCACAAGTCCTCAACTGGCAGCTTCATTAAGTAGTACCCGCAAAACACCAGTCTCAACGTCAACAGTGAAGAGGCGACACAGGATGTTGACCTTCTAGGCAGAGTTGCAAAGAAAAAGCCATATGGCAGACTGGCCAATAAAATTAAATATTAAGATGGGCAAAAGAAAACAGACACTTGACGGGATGAATCTAAGTTTGAGGTGAAGAAGAACATTCGTGAGACGCAGAAAAAAATGTAAAGATGCTGGAGGAGTGCTTGACGCCATCTGTCAAGTATGGTGGAGGCAATGTGATGGTCTGCGGGTGCTTTGGTTGTGGTAAAGTGGGAGATTTGTACAGGGTAAAAGGGATCTTGAAGAAGGAAGGCTATCACTCCATTTTGCAACGCCATGCCATACCCTGTGGACGGCGCTTAATTGGAGTCAATTTCCTCTGACAACAGGACAATGACCCAAAGCACAGCTCCAAACTATGCAAGAACTATTTAGGGAAGAAGCAGTCAGCTGGTATTCTGTCTATAATGGAGTGGCCAGCATGATCACCGGATCTCAACCCTTTTGAGCTGTTGTGGGACCAGCTTGACCGTATGGTACGTAAGAAGTGCCCATCAAGCCAATCCAACTTGTGGGAGGTGCTTCAGGAAGAATGGGGTGAAATCTCTTCAGATTACCTCAACAAATTGACAGCTAGAATGCCAAAGGTCTGCAAGTCTGTAATTTCTGCAAATGGGGGATTCTTTGACGAAGGACACAATTATTATTTCAATTAAAAATGATTATTTATAACCTTGTCAACGTCTTGACCATATTTCCTATTCATTTAGCAACTCATTTCATGTATGTTTTCATAGAAAACAAGGACATTTCTAAGTGACCCCAAACTTTTGAACGGTAGTTCAGCAAAAAAAGAAACGCCTGTTTTTCAGGACCCTGTCTTTCAAAGTAAAAGATTCGTAAAAATTCGTAAAAATCCAAATAACTTCACAGATCTTCATTGTAAAGGGTTTAAACACTGTTTCCCATTGTCACGCCCTGACCTTAGTATTCTTTGTTTTCTGTATTATTTTGGTTAGGTCAGGGTGTGACGAGGGTGGTATGTGTGTTTTTGTCTTGTCTAGGGTTTTTTGTATGTCTAGGTGTGTGTGTCTAGTCTAGACATATGTAGGTCTATGGTGGCCTAGATTGGTTCTCAATCAGAGGCAGCTGTTTATCTTTGTCTCTGATTGGGGATCCTATTTAGGTTGCCATTTTCCAGTTTGGTTTGTGGGTTATTGTCTATGTTGATGTTGCATGTATGCACTCCGTGTTTATAGCATTCACGTTATTTTGTATTGTTTGTTAGTGTTCTTTGTGTTCAGTCGTCTTGTATTAAAATATGTATTCACATCACGCTGCGCTTTGGTCTCCTCACTACAACGAACGTGACACCCATGCTTGTTCAATGAGCCATAAACAATTAATGAACATGCACCTGTGGAATGGTCGTTAAGACACTAACAGCTTACAGACAGCAGGCAATTAAGGTCAAAGTTATGAAAACTTAGGACACTAAAGAGGCCTTTCTACTGACTGAAAAACACCAAAAGAAAGATGCTCAGGGTCCCTGCTCATCTGCGTGAACGTGCCTTAGGCATGCTGCAAGGAGGCATGAGGACTGCAGATGTGGCCAGGGCAATAAATTGCAATGTCCGTACTGTGAGACGCCTAAGACAGCGCTACAGGGAGACAGGACGGACAGCTGATCACCCTTGCAGTGACAGACCACGTGTAACAACACCTCCACAGGATCGGTACATCTGAACATCACAACTGTGGGACAGGTACAGGATGGCAACAACAACTGCCTGAGTTACACCAGGAACGCACAATCCCTCCATCAGTTCTCACACTGTCCGCAATAGCCTGAGAGAGGCTGGACTGGGGGCTTGTAGGCCTGCTGTAAGGCAGGTCCTCACCAGACATCACCGGCAACAACATCGACTATGTGCACAAACCCACCGTCGCTGGACCAGACAGGACTGGCAAAAAGTGCTCTTCACTGACGAGTCACGGTTTTGTCTCACCAGGGGTGATGGTCAGATTCGCGTTTATCGTCGAAGGAATGAGCGTTACACTGAGGCCGGTACTCTGGAGCAGTATCGATTTGGAGGTGGGTGGAGGGTCTGTCATGGTCTGGGGCGGTGTGCCACAGCATCATAGGACTGAGCTTGTTGTCATTGCAGGCAATCTCAACGCTGTGCATTACAGGGAAGACGTCCTCCTCTCTCATTTGGTACCATTCCTGCAGGCTCATCCTAACATAACCCTCCAGCATGACAATGCCACCAGCCATACTGCTTGTTCTGTGTGTGATTTCCTGCAAGACAGGAATGTCAGTGTTCTGCCATGGCCAGCGAAGAGCCCGGATCTCAGTCCCATTGAGCACGTCTGGGACCTGTTGGATCGGAGGGTGAGGGCTAGGGCCATTCCCCCCAGAAATGTCCGGGAACTTGCAGGTGCTTTGGTGGAAGAGTGGGGTAACATCTCAAAACAAGAACTGGCAAATCTGGTGCAGTCCATGAGGAGGAGATGCACTGCAGTACTTAATGCAGCTGGTGGCCACACCAGATACTGATTGTTACTTTTGATTTTGACATGTCTGTGTGTCTCAGTTGTTGAGTCTTGTTATGTTCACACAAATATTTACACATGTTAAGTTTGCTGAAAATTAGGGTAGTTGACAGTGAGAGGACGTTTCTTTCTTCACTAAGTTTATATTGCTTCCTAATATAGGTCAATCTAGGTGTCACTTCATTGGCCTGCGCTATTGTTTGTTTGAATTCAAGAACAGATTGATCTCAGTTTGTCAGTGTCAGAGTAGCCACTCATTTCGGTCATTTGTGTGGTATTATGAAACATTCATGTCTTCTTTCATTACACGCGTTTTTCAAAGGCCAATTTTATTTCGAACCCTGCAAATAAACGTTCGCCATGTGTGGAAACTGTAGCATATGCCACATTGCAAATGTTATTATAGCTTTATTAGAAGGCGTTCTTTTCTACAACAGTACATTTACCATGCGTCAAATTGCATCTTGGTGCACAGATTTTTTTACCAAAAATGATGGTGTGCTAGGAAGGGGGTGGGGGGGATTTGGTTTGGGTGCCCCCCTAGGTGTATCAAGAGCCTCCTCTGCGTATAGGCCTCCTCTGTTGTGCCCGGTTTGGATGTTTAACTCTCTTTCTCTTCATCGAGTATCATTGTCACCCCTCCTCCATCATTTACAATCATGCCAGAAGTACTTTCCTAGTGACAACAGGTGAAAACCCAAATCCCATTTCACACTGTCAGCCTGGGTATGAGAGGGTTCTGACAACAGGTCCAGTGTCAACACCAAGCCTTTTAGCCTGGTGAGAGGGTGTCAGTGTTGAAATGTCCGGAATAGAACACAGAATAATGGTAATTTGATGAGGAAATGCAACACAATATTGCCATGGATTCCTCCACAGCTTGTTTCTTTGAATAACACCTTTGGGGCACATATACCAGCACTCACTGGTTTGTCAGGTCTAAGGCATTCATATGGAAGGTTCATTATGAAAAGACCACCTCAACAGGAGAGTGAATGGAAAGATCAGAAAAGTTTGACAGGGTTTAACCACTCAAATACACACACACACACACACACACACACACACACACACACACACACACACACACACACACACATACACAGATAGTTATCAGCTCGGCCAGATCACTAATATTTACATTTCCCCTCATCAACGGTAAAGATGAGACTTTCACGAGGCCAGTCTAAAAAGCAAAGGATTCTCAGAAAAATGATTTATTGCTAAATTTCACAATGTTTATACTTAGTAACATCCCGATCTAGCCTGTGTGTGTTGTGTTTGTGTGTGTGTGTGTGTGTGTGTGTGTGTGTGTGTGTGTGTGTGTGTGTGTGTGTGTGTGTGTGTGTGTGTGTGTGTGTGTGTGTGTGTGTGTGTGTGTGTGTGTGTGTGTGTCATCAATGAAGCACATCTTAACAGTAGCAGGGCTCTCCCCTAACATAACTACATTAATCATCTTATCATCTCACACACAGAGCAAGACCCTCGAAGGTCACGTCACAGCTGGAACACACACACACACACACACACACACACAAATGGGTTTAATTTGTTCAATACTCAATACTTAGATACACTCTTCATCGTTATCCTAAACCCCATTTCCCATTTCAGTGTACTACAATACTTCCGTCCTCTTGTTAGTCTTAATTGGCTATGATTAAAGGTTTAGAGAGGAGGGAGTTCCTGCTGGAAACCTATATGTCAGATTCATCAGTTCCTAATTAACAGCCTGCCTTTGAAGATGTGAATACCACAGTGTATGTGATACGTAATTTTGGTCTTATGAGTGTCTTTCTCCGCTCATACATTTACATTTACATTTACATTTAAGTCATTTAGCAGACGCTCTTATCCAGAGCGACTTACAAATTGGTGCATTCACCTTATGATATCCAGTGGAACAACCACTTTACAATAGTGCATCTAAATCTTTTAAGGGGGGGGGGGGGGGGTTAGAAGGATTACTTTATCCTATCCTAGGTATTCCTTAAAGAGGTGGGGTTTCAGGTGTCTCCGGAAGGTGGTGATTGACTCCGCTGACCTGGCGTCGTGAGGGAGTTTGTTCCACCATTGGGGTGCCAGAGCAGCGAACAGTTTTGACTGGGCTGAGCGGGAACTGTACTTCCTCAGAGGTAGGGAGGCGAGCAGGCCAGAGGTGGATGAACGCAGTGCCCTTGTTTGGGTGTAGGGCCTGATCAGAGCCTGAAGGTACGGAGGTGCCGTTCCCCTCACAGCTCCGTAGGCAAGCACCATGGTCTTGTAGCGGATGCGAGCTTCAACTGGAAGCCCGTGGAGAGAGCGGAGGAGCGGGGTGACGTGAGAGAACTTGGGAAGGTTGAACACCAGACGGGCTGCGGCGTTCTGGATGAGTTGTAGGGGTTTAATGGCACAGGCAGGGAGCCCAGCCAACAGCGAGTTGCAGTAATCCAGACGGGAGATGACAAGTGCCTGGATTAGGACCTGCGCCGCTTCCTGTGTGAGGCAGGGTCGTACTCTGCGAATGTTGTAGAGCATGAACCTACAGGAACGGGCATACAGGAGTATTAAAGATCTACTCTACAAATTTGGTGGTCTTTTTTTACAAAATAATAGTTTTAGTATGAATATATTTGGGATTTATCCAACGGCTATGCTGAGAGGGGTCAAGGATGTGTTGTTGCCTACCCTCACCACCAGAGGTGGACCGTCAGGAAGTCCAGGATCCAATTGCAGAGAGAGGTGTTCAATCCCAGGGTCCTGAGCCTAGTGATGAGCTTGGGTGGTCCATCTCAATTGTTGTCTAGCAAGTCCTAAACAAACATTACCTGCTTAGTGTATACTACAGTCATGATGGCACAGGTAAAACACAAGGAGTTAAACGCACAATCCCGATAATGCTAAATGCCGCCTAGTCCTTGATCCAATCAGAACTCCAGTACACCACATCATGGAAAAGGAAACCAATAGGGCCTCCCGGGTGGCGCAGTGGCCCAGAGACTCTGGGTTCGCGGACCGGGAGGTCCGTGGGGCGACGCACAATTGGCCTAGCGTCATCCGGGTTAGGGAGGGTTTGGCCGGTAGGGATATCCTTGTCTCATCGCACACCAGCGACTCCTGTGGCGGGCCGGGCGCAGTGCGTGCTAACCAAGGTAGCCAGGTGCACAGTGTTTCCTCCGACACATTGGTGCGGCTGGCTTCCGGGTTGGAGGCGCGCTGTGTTAAGAAGCAGTGCGGCTTGGTTGGGTTGTGTTTCGGAGGACGCATGGCTTTCGACCTTCGTCTCTCCCGAGCCCGTACGGGAGTTGTAGCAATGAGACAAGATAGTAATTACTAAACAATTGGATACCACGAAATTGGGGAGAAAAGGGGGAGGGGAGAAAAATAAGAAAGAAATTTAAAAAAAGAAAAGGAAACCAATAGCATATCTCCTAACCAGGAAGGTAAAAAATTTAAACATTCACGTTACTGTTGTATTTTACCGGAGCCATCGGTAGCCCTGTACAGGGAGTCCCATTGAGACCAAGGTCGCTTTTACAAGGGAGCACTGCATTTTACAATTTACACATTTTACATAATTTGAGCAACAGTTAAAATACAAAAAAAAAATCTGTTAGCTACCAGGTGTTCAATTAATACCAGAACATCCAATTTCAACAAGATCTGCAGATTCTACCAGCAGAGAAGTGCATCAAAACTAAAAGCAGATCTACCCAATTCGATGGAGACCCGAGGAACCTGAAGCGTTAATTTTCTCAATAGGGGGGTGCCATTTTCACTTTGTAAAAAATCGTTCCCAAATTAAACTGCCTCGTACTCAATTCTTGCTCGTACAATATGCATATTATTATTACTATTGGATAGAAAACACTCTCTAGTTTCTAAAACCGTTTGAATTATATCTGTGAGTAAAACAGAACTCATTTTGCAGCAAACTTCCTGTCAGGAAGTGAGAAATCTGAAATCGGGGGCTCTGTTCCAGGGTCAGCCTATTAATTTGCATGGAATCTATGGGTCTACATGCACTGCATACGCCTTCCACTAGATGTCAGTAGGCAGTGAGAGTTGGAATGGGGTGTACAGCTCTATCTGTCACGTCATTCGAACAAGACCTGTTGGAATGACGTGACCACTCTTTCCTTTATTCTGCATGGCGCGAAAGGGTCACCTGGATTGCGTTCTGAAAAGCTTTCGTTATCGACGTTAGATATCTCCGGCTCTGATTTTATTTGATATATGTGTTAAAAACATCATAAGGTAGTTATTTTAAACCGAGTTATATCAGTTTATATCAGTATATTGCGATTTTCGGTATTCTCTTTGTTATGCGTTATTGTGAGTTGGACAATTCTGTGGCGCATGGCCAGCTATTTTTTAGTAAAGCTTATGATTAGTTATTTGATTCGATTAGGTGCCTCTCCAAGATTTCTCCGGACAATTTGTTTGTATTTTGACTACTATTCACATTGTTCAACCACGAATTGTACCGCTAAATATGCACATTTTTGAACAAACCATATATGTATTGTGTAATATGATGTTATAGGACTGTCATCTGATGAAGTTTGAGAAGGTTAGTGAAAAAATGTATATCTTTTGCTGGTTTATTCGCTATCGCTAACGTGCCTTGAATGAATGCGGTTGTGTGGTAGGCTATTGTAGTAAGCTAATATAATGCTATATTGTGTTTTCGCTGTAAAACACTTAAAAAATCTGAAATATTGGCTGGATTCACAAGATGTTTGTCTTTCATTTGCTGTGCACCGTGTATTTTTCATAAATATTTTATGATGAGTATTTATGTATTTCACGTTGGTTTCTGTAGTTATTCTAGCTGCTTTGGTGAGACTTGTGATGGTGGCTGCAATGTAAAACTATGATTTATACCTGAAATATGCACATTTTTCGAACAAAACATATGCTATACAATAAATCTGTTATAAGACTGTCATCTGATGAAGTTGTTTCTTGGTTAGTGACTATTTATATCTTTATTTGGTCGAATTTGTGATAGCTACCTATGCAGTAAAAAAATGGTGAAAATATGCGGTTGGGTCTTTTGCTATCGTGGTTAGCTAATAGAAATACATATTGTGTTTTCCCTGTAAAACATTTTAAAAATCGGAAATGATGGCTGGATTCACAAGATGTGTATCTTTCATCTGGTGTCTTGGACTTGTGATTTCATGATATTTAGATGCTAGTATTTACTTGTGGCGCTATGCTAGGCTATGCTAGTCAGCTTTTTTACTGATGAGGGTGCTCCCGGATCCGGGATGAGTACCAACAACCCTGTGAATGTATTTTTGTAACTCATGTCTTTATACTTTCAACAGTGAAGTGAGATACAGTTGAAGTCGGAAGTTTACATACACTTAGGTTGGAGTCATTAAAACCCGTTTTGCCACCACTCCACAAATGTCTTGTTAACAAACTATAGTTTTGGCAAGTCGGTTAGGGCATCTACTTTGTGCATGAAGTAATTTTTCCAACAATTGTTTACAGACATATTATTTCACTGTATTACAATTCCAGTGGGTCAGAAGTTGACATACACTAAGTTGACTGTGCCTTTAAATAGCTTGGAAAATTCCAGAAAATGATTTAAAGGCTTTAGAAGCTTCTGATAGGCTAATTGACATCATTTGAGTCAATTTGAGGTGTACCTGTGGATGTATTTCAAGGCCTACCTTTAAAACCTCTTAGCGCTAGGGGTCA
This sequence comes from Salvelinus namaycush, assembly GCF_016432855.1. Lineage (NCBI taxonomy): Eukaryota > Metazoa > Chordata > Actinopteri > Salmoniformes > Salmonidae > Salvelinus > Salvelinus namaycush. Next base: position 7,893,646 of record NC_052331.1, read on the forward strand.
GAATTATTTTTTTCTTAAAATATCATTCCCAAGGTAAACTGACATTTTCTCTGGCCCAGATCTAAGAATATGCATATACACTCCAAAGTGTCCTCCAAAGTATAACAAAACGTATTCTGCAGACGAAAACCTGAGAAAATATAACCCGGAAGTGATATATATATATTTTTTTAATCTGTGTTTCCTGGACCGTCTTCTATTTAAAGGGGTATCAACCAGATTCCTTTTCCAATGGCTTCCTCAGGCTGTGACCAGGCTTTAGACATAGTTTCAAGCTTTTATTTTGAAAAATGAACGAGATTTTTCAAAACTAGTCAGGTGTCCTCCAAATAGTTCCTGCGCGCGCGAGAGGGGGAGCTCTCCATTTTCCGTTTGTCTCTTAATGAATAGGTTATGGTCCGGTTGAAATATTATCGATTATGGTTGTTAAAACAAGTGAAATATACCAAAACACAGCTTAGCTTGTTGTTAATCCACCTATCGTGTCAGATTTTGAAAATATGCTTTACAGCGAAAGCAATCCAAGCTTTTGTGAGTGTATCAATCAATGCTAGAACAGCTAGCCCCAAATTAGCATGGTCACGAAAGTCAAAAAATCAATAAAATTAATCACTTACCTTTGATAATCTTCGAATGTTTGCACTCACGAGACTCCCAGTTACACAATAAATGTTATTTTTGTTTGATAAATACTACTTTTATAACAAAAAAACGCCATTTGGGTTGCGCGTTATGTTCAGAAAACTACAGCCTCGTTCCGTTCGACCGAAAATTCCAAAAGGTATCCGTAATGTTCGTAGAAACATGTCAAATGTTTTTTATAATCAATCCTCATGCTGTTTTTAACATACATAATTGATAATATTTCAACCTGACCGTAACCTATTCAAAAAAAGAGAGAAAGAAAATGGAGAGCTACCCCTCTCGCACGCAGGAACTAATCAAAGGACACCTGACTAGTTTTGAAAGATCTCGCTAATTTTTCAAAATAAAAGCCTGAAACTATGTCTAAAGCCTGGTCACAGCCTGAGGAAGCCATTGGAAAAGGAATCTGGTTGATACCCCTTTAAATGGAAGAAAGACGGGAAATGAAACACAGATGTAAAAAAATAAAAATCACTTCCGGGTTAGATTTCCTCAGGTTTTCACCTGCAAAATCTGTTTTGTTATACTCACAGACAATATTTTGACAGTTTTGGAAACGTTGGAGTGTTTTCTATCCTAATCTGTAAATTATATGCATATTCTACGATCTGGACCTGAGAAATAGTCCGTTAACCTTGGGAATGTTATTTAAAAATAAAAAAAATCTGACCCCTAGCGTCAAGAAGATTTATTTAACAAATAGATTTTTATGGGGATTTTTGTATCATGTTAATTATCACCAGTGATAAAGCGCAGGGTGCTTTTGTCACGACTTCCACCGAAGGTGGCTCCTCTCCCTGTTCGGGCGGTGCTCGGCGGTCGTCATCGCCGGCCTACTAGCTGCCACCGATCCATTTCTCCTTTTCGTTTGTGTCTGTCTGTTTTGTTTACACCTGTGTTCTATTAGTTCATTTTGGTGGGTTTATTAACCTCCGCTGCCTGCTAATTCTTTGTGCAGGATTATTTACTGTTGTTGCTCTGTTAGGGGTGCGTGTTTGCGTCACACGGTCGTTGTACTGTTTGGATTGTAATTAGGAGTAGAGGTTTCTCCTCCGTGTGTGACGTTACTTCCCTCTGTGTGGCAACTTCGTTGGGTGTGTTTCCCCACCTGTTGTTGTTGTGTTGGGACTTTCAATAAATGATTGTGTTACTGGGACTTTCTTGCTCTCCTGCTCCTGACTCCTGCACCTACCTCTTCTTAGGAGGCACCTAACAGCTATGGTAGATGACATCCAAAGGTTTAAGAGTAGTGGCTGCTGCATTCTGATAAATGGTGTCAACATAGTCAATAAGTAGCAGGGAAGTTGACTGTACAATCTGCATCCTGCTATTTAGGGATAAGAAAGATCTATTTAAACTAGCTCAATCCAAATGCCCAGATATGTGTAGGCAGGAGCCCGATCAATGTGAGAACCATCCAATTAATAAATATGTAGTCCATCCGAAACATTCTTGCGAGAACTAGAGAACAATATGTATTTGGTCTCCGCGGCAGTAAATACAAGTTTTAAACCAACCAGGGCTTTCTGTAAGGCAACAAGGTCAGATTGCATCTCTAACATAGCCTGGTCAACAGTAGGGTCAATAGCGTACATAACAGTGTTGCCTGCATACAGATGAATATTACAAGTTTTAACAGATTGATCAATATTATTTACATAAATAGCAAAGACAACAGGTCCCAGTACCGAGCCCTGCGGTACACATTTTGTAATGTCAAGGAAACTATATTTAACAGCATTAGAGATCACACATTGAGTTCTGTCTGACAGATCATTTTCAAACCACTTGCAAGAAGCCTGATTCAGACCTATATCAGTCAACCTTTGAATAAGAATGTGATGGTCAATGGTATCGAATGCCTTGGAAAGGTCTATAAATAAGGCAGCACAATGATGTTTATGATCCAAGCAATTGAACACTAAAACAAGTGCAGCAGCTGAACAAGTGCTATGTCTAGGTCTAACACTGGATTGGTGCACGTTATGAATTGTCACACCCTGATCTGGGTCACCTGTCCTTGTGATTGTCTCCACCCCCTCCAGGTGTAGCTTATTATCCCCGGTGTATTTATCCGTGTGTTTCCTGTCTCTCTGTGCCAGTTCGTCTTGTTTGCCAAGTCAACCAGCGGTTTTCCTTGCTCCTATTTTTCCAAGTCTCTGTTTGTTTCTAGTCCTCCTGGTTTCGACCCTTGTCTGTTCTGTCTCCAAACCCGCCTGCCTGACCACTCTGCCTCTTCTGACTACCAGCCTGCCTATCCCCTTGTACTGTTTTGGACTCAAATCTGGTGTCTGACCCCTGCCGGGCCTGACCTCGAGACTGCCTATAGTCTGGTACTGTTTGGACTCTGACCTGGTTTATGAACTCTCGCCTGTCCTCGACCTGCCTTTGCCTACTCCCTTTGTTACAATAAATATCGGCGCTCAACCACCTGCCTCCTGTGTCTGCATTTGGGTCTCGCCTTGTGCCCTTATAAGAATAGAGTGAGAAGTTAAAGTTCTTAGCAGAAAGTTTGTCAGGGATTCTAAACAGATCATTTAGAAATTGGACGTTAGTTATCTAAGTCAGAAGGATCTCCTCCTCCATGTGGGAAGATCTTAGGGATAACACCAGAAGCAATTGTCAAGTTACAAAATATAGGTCAGTGGTTATGCAATAAGTGGGGCAGAGAGCTGCAATAAAAAGGGAGCAAGTGAATTAGCCCCCTTTTTACATCAATCTTTAGCAAGGCCAGGTAAAGCAAAATGGTTATTAAAAACATCAGATTTTTTCTTCTTTCTGAAATGGGACCAGAGGCCGTCAACCGGCTGGGGGGAATGGGGGAGGGGGGTGAAGTTTGGTTTAAAAGATTTGGCCCCTTTCCAGAAGTTGGCTGGATTACCACCACTCTTGGATACACAATTAAAAAAATATTTAGATTGATCTTTTTTAATCAGAAATAGACATCTATTTCTCAAATGTCTGAAGGACTGCCAATCAGATGTAGAATCAGTCTGTCTTGCCTTAGTCCAAGCTACATTTCTTTCTTGTAATTTTTCTGACAATTCATGCGAAAAACCAAGGATTACATCGGCCATTTACCCTTAGTTTTTTGTACGGCACATGTTTATCTGCAACAGAGTTAAACAGGGAAATAAATCAATGAATGGCCTGAGCTGAGTCAGTGATAGTTGACACAACCCCCAGTCAACCCCAACTCAGATAAAACATGTTGCTCATTAGAGTTCCCAAATGTTCTCTTTGTAATAATGCGTGAGCAAGATTTAGGTAGTTTAACATCTCTTATACAGTCAACGGGACAATGGTCACTGAACTCGTAGGCAAATATCCCATTGGCTGTAAACTTATGAGGGGCATAGTAGATTTTTCAGGGTGTTTAAAGTTGGGGCGAGTTGGTTTAGTTATCAACTGAGTTAGATTCATACTGAACAGAATATAAAAGCAACATGCAACAATTTCAAAGATTTTACTGAGTTTCAGTTCATAGAAGAAATCAGTCAATTGAAATAATTCATTAGGCCCTAATTTATGGATTTCACATGACTGGGCAGTGGCACAGCCATGGGAGGGATAGGCTCACCCACTGTGGAGCCAGGCCTGGCCAATCAGAATGAGTTTTTCCCCACAAAAGAGCTTTTATTACAGACAGAAATACTGCTCACAATGATCTTGGCGAAGGAGAAATGCTTACTAACAGGATGTCAACACATTTGTGCATGACATTTTAGAGAAATAAGCTTTTTGTGTATATGGAACATTTCTGGGATCTTTAATTTTAGCTCATGAAACATGGGACCAACACGTTACATTTTGCGTTTATATTTTTGTTCAGTGTAGCTCAGTACAAATCTTTCAGCCCATCAGATACTCGCACCAACCAATCTAGATTAAGATCACCCACAATCAGTAATTCAGATTGAGCGTAGTTAGTAAGAAGGTCAGATAATTTGCTAAGAGCACATGGAGGCCGAGGGAGGGCGATAAATTCCCACTAGGGTCAGATGGGCATTTTTACCAACTGCCACACTTAAGACTAGACATCCAAATGAGTTAGAGACAGAGGTGGTGATGGATACAGAAACATTTAAATTGCTCTTTATGCATACTGTGTTACCCCCTCCTCTGCCAACTTTATCTTAAAACATTATAACCAATCGGATACACATCAGAGTCCGGCATAGACTTCTTTAGCCAAGATTCAGTTATAAGCAGAATGTCCTCGCTGGTTTGAGAAGCCAGAGTTATAATCAAATCTATTTTAGAAATCAACTTCTGGCATGTACATGAATCAGTCCAAGGCCACAGCTGCGGGATTTCAGATCAGACAGAGTTTCTAATACAAACATGCCATGTTCAACAAGTTATCTCCTACTATAAAATACAATGGGGTTGACTTGAATTGGAACCATTAGGCCTATTCCTCGAACTATGTTCGGTTGGCAATGCCTTGTTTGAAAATACAATAGGACTAGCTTGAATTATTATAGATACAATATTGTCTAGAACTGTACCATTGGGCCGATGCCTCGAGCGAGGATGTGAGTCAATAAAATTGTATTTGTCACATGCTGTCACGATCGTCAAAGGGACTGAGAGAGGACCAAGGCGCAGCGCGTGGAAAGTACATCTTCTCTTTATTAGAAGAAGGAAAAAACCGAAACAAAAACAACAAACAGACGAACGTGAAGCTAAGCAAGAACTAAGTGCATACATGCAACATAGAACATCGACATAGACAATTCCCCACAAACAGCTAAAGCCTATGGTTGCCTTAAATATGGCTCCCAATCAGAGACAACAATAACCAGCTGTCTCTAATTGAGACCCAATTCAGGCAACCATAGACTTTCCTAGATACCTACACTCAACCATAGACACAGCTAGACTTCTATACTAAACATGAACCCAACTACTCTAATAAACCCCCTAAACTTTACAACCACCCTAGACACTACAAAAAACACATACATTCCCCATGTCACACCCTGACCTAACTAAAATAATAAAGAAAACAAAGAATACTAAGGCCAGGGCGTGACATAACCCCCCCCTTAAGGTGCGAACTCCGGGCGCACCAGCACACAGTCTAGGGGAGGGTCTGGGTGGGCGTTCGTCCACGGCGGCGGCTCCGGCACTGGCCGTGGTCCCCACCCCACCACAGTCACTACCCGCCTCCGTAGCCTCCTCCAAATGGCCACCCTCCACATTAACCCCACTGGTTTAAGGGGCAGCACCGGACTAAGGGGCAGCACCGGACTAAGGGGCAGCACCGGACTAAGGGGCAGCACCGGACTAAGGGGCAGCACCGGACTAAGGGGCAGCACCGGACTAAGGGGCAGCACCGGGATAAGGGGCAGCACCGGGATAAGGGGCAGCACCGGGATAAGGGGCAGCACCGGGATAAGGGGCAGCACCGGGATAAGGGGCAGCACCAGGATAAGGGGCAGCACCAGGATAAGGGGCAGCACCAGGATAAGGGGCAGCTCCGGACTGAGGGACGGCAGCTCCGGACTGAGGGACGGATCCTGGCTGGATGACGGCTCTGGCGGATCCTGGCTGGACGGCTCTGGCGGATCCTGGCTGGACGGCTCTGGCGGATCCTGGCTGGACGGCTCATGGTTGGCTGACGGATCTGGCTGCTCATGGCTGGCTGACGGATCTGGCTGCTCATGGCTGGCTGACGGATCTGGCTGCTCATGGCTGGCTGACGGATCTGGCTGCTCATGGCTGGCTGACGGATCTGGCTGCTCATGGCTGGCTGACGGATCTGGCTGCTCATGGCTGGCTGACGGATCTGGCTGCTCATGGCTGGCTGACGGATCTGGCTGATCCTGTCTGGCTGGCGGCTCTGGCAGATCCTGTCTGGTTGGCGGCTCTGGCAGATCCTGTCTGGTTGGCGGCTCTGGCAGATCCTGTCTGGTTGGCGGCTCTGGCAGATCCTGTCTGGTTGGCGGCTCTGGCAGATCCTGTCTGGTTGGCGGCTCTGGCAGATCCTGACTGACGAATGGCTCTAGCGGCTCCTGACTGACGAACGGCTCTGACGGCTCGGGACAGACGGACGGCTCTGACGGCTCGGGGCAGACGGATGGCTCAGATGGCGCTGGGTAGACGGATGGCTCAGATGGCGCTGGGTAGACGGATGGCTCAGATGGCGCTGGGTAGACGGGTGGCTCAGATGGCGCTTGGCAGACGGGTGGCTCAGATGGCGCTTGGCAGACGGGCAGTTCAGGCCCCGCTGTGCAGACGGCAGACTCTGGCCGGCTGAGGCGCACTGTAGGCCTGGTGCGTGGTGCCGGAACTGGTGTTACCGGGCTGGGGACACGCACCTTCAGGCTAGTGCGGGGAGAAGGAACAGGGCATACTGGACCCTGGAGACGCACATTAGGCCTAGTGCGTGGTGCCGGAACTGGTGTTACCGGGCTGGGGACACGCATCTCAGGGCTAGTGCGGGGAGCAGCAACAGGACGCACAGGACTCTGGGGACACACAGGAGGCTTGGTGCGTGGTGTAGGCACCGGTGGCAAAGGGCTGGAGACACGCACCATAGGGCTAGTGCGTGGAGGAGGCACTGGTGGTACTGGGTCGGGGCGGGGAGGTGGCGCCGGAAATACCGGACCGTGCATGCGTACTGGCTCCCTTGAGCACTGAGCCTGCCCAACCTTACCTGGTTGTATGCTCCCCGTCGCCTGACCAGTGCGGGGAGGTGGAATAACCCGCACCGGGCTATGTAGGCGAACCGGGGACACCATGCGTAAGGCTGGTGCCATGTACGCCGGCCCGAGGAGACGCACTGGTGACCAGATACGTTGGACCGGCTTAATGACATCCGGCTCAACGCTCAATCTAGCCCGGCCGATATGTGGAGCTGGAATGTACCGAACCGGGCTATGCACGCGTACAGGAGACACCATGCGCTCTACTGCGTAACACGGTGTCTGCCCGTACTCTCGCTCTCCACGGTAAGTACAGGGAGTAGGCGCAGGTCTCCTACCTGACTTCGCCACACTCCCTTTAAGGCCCCCCCCAAGAAATTTTTGGGTTGTACTCACAGGCTTCCAGCCTTGCTTCCGTGCTGCCTCCTCATATCGCCTCCTCTCGGCTTTAGCTGCCTCCAGCTCTTCACGAGGGAGGCGATATTCTCCCGGTTGTGCCCAAGGCCCCTTACCATCCAGTATCTCCTCCCATGTCCATGAATCCTGTGTAGGTGGATCCTGTTGCCGCTTGACACGCCGCTTGGTCGTAGATTGGTGGGGAATTCTGTCACGATCGTCAAAGGGACTGAGAGAGGACCAAGGCGCAGCGCGTGGAAAGTACATCTTCTCTTTATTAGAAGAAGGAAAAAACCGAAACAAAAACAACAAACAGACGAACGTGAAGCTAAGCAAGAACTAAGTGCATACATGCAACATAGAACATCGACATAGACAATTCCCCACAAACAGCTAAAGCCTATGGTTGCCTTAAATATGGCTCCCAATCAGAGACAACAATAACCAGCTGTCTCTAATTGAGACCCAATTCAGGCAACCATAGACTTTCCTAGATACCTACACTCAACCATAGACACAGCTAGACTTCTATACTAAACATGAACCCAACTACTCTAATAAACCCCCTAAACTTTACAACCACCCTAGACACTACAAAAAACACATACATTCCCCATGTCACACCCTGACCTAACTAAAATAATAAAGAAAACAAAGAATACTAAGGCCAGGGCGTGACACATGCGCCGAATACAAAAGGTGTAGATCTTACCGTGAAATGCTTACTTACAATCCCTTAACCAACAATGCAGTTCTAAGAAAAATACGAAAAATATTGACTAAATAAACTATAGTAAAAAATAAAAGAGCAACAATAAAATACAAAAATTAGGTTATACACAGGGGGTACCGTTACCGAGTCTATACGCGGAGGTACAGGTTAGTCGAGGTAATTGAGGTAATATGTACATGTAGGTAGGGGTAAAGTGACTATGCATAGATAATAGATAATAAACAGCGAGTAGCAGCAGCGTAAAAAAAATGGGGGGGGGGCTCAATGCAAATAGTCAGGGTAGCCATTTAATTAGCTGTTCGGCAGCCTTATTGCTTGGGGGTAGAAGCTCTTAAGAAGCCTTTTGGACCTAGACTTGGTGCTCCGGTACCGCTTGCTGTGTGGTAGCAGAGAGAACAGTCTATGACTAGGGTGGCTGGAGTTTTTGGCAATTTTTAGGGCCTTCCTCTGACACTGCCTGGTTTAAAGGTCCTGGATGGCAGGAAGCTTGGCCCCAGTGTACTGGGCCATACGCACTACCCTTTTTAAGCGCCTTGTGGTCGGAGGACGAGCAGTTTCCATACCATGCGGTGATGCAACCAGTCGGGATGCTCTCGATGGTGCAGCTGTAGATCATGTTGAGGATCTGAGGACCCATGCCAAATCTTTTCAGTCTCCTGAGGGGTAGTAGGTGTTGTCATGCCCTCTTCACAACTGTCTTGGTGTGTTTGAACCATGATAGTTTGTTAATGATGTGGACACCAAGGAACTTGAACCCCTTAACCTGCTCCACTACAGCCCTGTCGATGAGAATAGGGGTGTACTCAGGCCTCCTTTTCCTGTAGTCCACGATCTTCTACTTTGTCTTGTTCAGGTCTCTGACTTCCTCCCTATAGGCTGTCTCATCGTTGTCGGTGATCAGGCCTACCACTGTTGTGTCGTCTGCAAACTTAAGGATGGTGTTGGAGTCATGCTTGGCCACGCAGCCATGGGTGAACAGGGAGTATGGGAGGGGACTAAGCACGCACCCCTGATGGGCCCCCGTGTTGAGGATCAGCGTGGCAGATGTGTTGTTGCAGAGGGAGGTGTTCAGTCCCAGGGTCTTAGTTTAGTGATGAGCTTTGAGGGCACTAAGGTGTTGAACGCTGAGCTGTAGTCAATGAACAGCATTATCACGTAGGTGTTCTTTTTGTCCAGGTGGGAAAAGGCAGTGTTGAATGCAATAGAGATTGCATAATAGTGGATCTGTGGGGGCGGTATGCAAATTGGAGTGGGTCTAGGGTTTCTGGGATGATTGTGTTGATGTGAGCCATGACCAGCCTTTCAAAGCACTTCATGGCTACAGACGTGAGTGCTACGGGTCGGTAGTCATTTAGGCAGGTTACCTTGATGTTCTTGGGCACAGGAACTGGGACTTGTTGCAGGCCTGCAATATAATGAAAATGCTGATAATTTATGGTTGGGATTACCTGAGCACAGCCTTGAATTGTGAGGACAGGGTCCAAGCACCAATATGATTTGGATGGACCTCACCCTGTCACGCCTGCTCCTGCTCCCCCTCCATGGCACTCGAGGGTGCCAGGCTACCCATTATTATGAACACCTGTCTCCATCGTTATGCGCATCAGCGCTTCTTTGGACTCACCTAGACTCCATTACTTTGTTGGTTGGCCCTTCCTATATCTGTCTGTTCCTCAGTTTGATCCCCGTGTCAGCATTATTTTCATTATGTTTCTCCTGTCCCTCCCTGTACTTGCTTCTCATCTCACAGCGTCTGTCCTCACACACCCTCTCTGTAGGGCATCTTCTGTTTCTAAAAGATGTCAAAGTTATCCACAAAAGTAACTCCAACTCGGGTCCTGGTTGGCGCAGCGGTCAAAAGCCCTTCATTGCAGTGCTGACGCCCCACTACAGCCTGGGGTTCGATCCCATGTGTCACAACCGGCCGTGACCGGGAGCCCCGTAGGACGGCACACAATTAGCACAGTGCCGTCCGGGGTAGGGGGGGGGGGGTTTGGCTGATGGGGCTTTCCTTGGAGGTCCGGCAAATGTGCCTCAAGCCGGCTGCAAACCCATTTTGGCTGATCCGGTGCGTTAGACACCCTCGAGGTCTGGTAATCTGAGGTCAAGGCAGAATCCGAAGATAAGGGACGATGGCGCTTGAACCTCCGAAGCCAGGAGGGCGAAGCTGTTCGACAACTGGATTTGGGTCGGGCTTCCCAACGTCAAAGAAGCTCCACTCGCCCCAGGTCGCTTCCTTCCATTTGACCTACAGCGGTTGACGTGCTTCCATGGTAAATACAGCTCCTGCATCGCACAAAATGCAAAATTCTTCCTCTGAACAGGGAAGCCTCCATGAGAAGAGACATAGCAACAGAATGTGTTGCAGAGATAACGATTTACAGGCAGAGTAAAAAAGAAGAGACAATAACGGACCTACTGTATGCAGGCCGTCGATAAATACAACCCAAAAATGTTTTAAAAATGAAACAAAGAATATATAAATATAAATGTTTGTTTTACTGTTGCACTTTGTAAAAACTCTGTTGGGTAATGTCCTCATCCTGCAGTATAAGTTGCTATGCTCATGGTATTGTACTATGAATGGAGGAAGAATTAAGATATTGAATAGATGTTATGTCCTCCGCTTTGACTAGTTTCTAATTTACCTGTTCAAATAAACTACTTCACCTTATTATTTGTGTTTGTCTCAGGTCTTTTGATAAGACAGCTGATCACCTAATTTGGTATAGAAACCCTAACAAACACACATGCATAGCTGTGCCTGCACACATGCAGACATACCTGTAGTTATTTTTGTCTCTGTGTACTACTGTTGCTGCTGTGAAGTAATACAACTCCATCGGTTTAAAATAACATTTTTCTTCTTCACGTACTGCCCTCAATTTTAGCCCCTCATATCATATGGGCCCCTTGTATGTCAAGGGGAGAACGAGAGAAAGAGAGTGTGTTCGAGGGGATTGAGTTTTCTGACACATGACTTTGTCTATTTGTTCAGTGTGCACTACAGTTGGTGACCTTCAAAATAAAGAGAGTGAAATGGTAGAAAAATCTGCAGAAACAAATCAACTTGTCAGCAACCCAAGATCCAGACGTGCCTGGTGAATCTGATAGATACCACAGAGAATGCTACATGAATTTCACTAATAGGCCCAATATTGAAAGAGCATGCATAAGGAGAAAAAAGTTTTTTCAGGAGAATTAAGATTTATATCAAACACTTGAAGCAGCCTTAATAATTTACATCATTGCGTGGTAATAAACTTGGCTTACTTGCCTCTGGCCTCATTGCCATAGTGTGTATAAATGTAGACAGTATCACATGCTGGTCCATTCATTAGGATACAAAACAATAAAGAGCACATTCATTGTGTTTCAAGATTCCTAATTTATTAAGAGCGGAGACCAATAGCATCTGTGTCTCAGGTAGTATGTGTAAGCAGACCAGGGCCTGTATGTCTAGAGCATGTCATAGTAGGGATGCTGATCTAGTTTCAGTTTTGTGCCCTTACCAAGACACCATCCATAAAGACCCTGGGCTCAAAAAAGCATTCATTAGTCTGAAATTAGGCAGTATATGGGTAGGTCAGATCCACGGGTGGGAGGGATCTTGTTGCCTCAGAGGCAATGTATCATTTCAGCTGCTACAGGAATTATACAAGATACTGTATGTGCTTAAAAATGATGACAAAAAAAGACTGCCCAGGGAACAATGTCAGACTGGGTACAATCATTTCTGTAAGATGGAAGAGAGCTTAGTGAGGAAACGTAAGGTGCTCATGCTCGAAGTTAAATGCCCTGTTCAAGAAATGTGTCCATGAATCTCCTCTTACAAATCTTGTCCCTTAACCTGTTTGGGCTGCAGGGGCAGTATTGAGTAGCCGGATAAAAGGTGCCCATTTCAAACGGCCTCGTACTCAAACAAAACAGAACTCCTTTTGCAGCAAACTTCCTGACAGGAAGTGGAAAATCTGAAATCGATGCACTGTTCTAGGGCCTGCCTATTAAAGTCCTTGATATTTATTAGTTTAGATGCACTTCATACGTCTTCCACTAGATGTCGACAGGCAGTGAGAGAAGAAATGGAGTGTGTAACTTGATCTGGGGTCGCATAATAGCTTTCGGCATGACGTGTCACCAGTTTCCTGTTTTCTGGAGAGCGCGTGAAGGGACCTGGATTTGCCTTCTGATAAGCTGTCGTTATGGACGACTAATATATCCGGCTTTGATTTTATTTGATACATGTGACAATATCATCGTAAAGTATGTTTTTTCAATATAGTTTAATCAGATTATTGAAATTTTTTCGGGAGTTTTGCCGTGTTCCGTTCTCTGAGTTTGTTGACGATGGAGAGATTCGCGCCACTTGGCAAGTGTGCTTGCTAAATCGAGAGGGAAAAAGGCCGTTCAAAAAAAAAAATACGATTGTTCTGGACAAAGGACCCCTTGTACAACATTGTTGTACAAGGGGTGTGTATCTATCATTTCCTATACAACATGTATTTTTTAGTTATGTTTATGAATAGTTATTTGGTCAGAATATGTGTGTCAGAAAAAGTGTCAGAAAAATATCCGGACGTTGTGGGAAAAAGTTGCTGCGTTAGCACAATGTATAACCACTGATTTCAGCTCTAAATATGCACATTTTCGAACAAAACATAAGTGTATGTATAACCTGATGTTATAGGACTGTCATCTGATGAAGCTTATCAAGGTTAGTCAAAAATTATATATCTTTTGCTGGTTTGTTACGATCGCTAACTTTTGCTGCTGGGGAATGGCTTGTGTTTCTGGCTATTGTGGTAAGCTAATATAATGCTATATTGTGTTTTCGCTGTAAAACACTTAAGAAATCTGAAATATTGGCTGGAATCACAAGATGCCTGTCTTTCATTTGCTGTACACCATGTATTTTTCAGAAATGTTTTATGATGAGTATTTAGGTATTTGACGTTGGTGTCTGTAATTACTCTGGCTGCTTCGGTGCCATTTCTGACGTTAGCTGTGATGGTAGCTGCAATGTAAAACTGATTTATAGCTCAAATATGCACATTTTTCGAACAAAACATAGATTTATTGAATAACATGTTATAAGACTGTCATCTGATGAAGTTGTTTCTTGGTTAGTTTGGTTGGTTCTTGGTTAGTTAGGTTGGTTTTGTGCAAGCTACCTGTGCTGTGAAAAATGTCTGTCCTTTTTTGTATTTGGTGGTGAGCTAACATAAATATACGTGGTGTTTTCGCTGTAAAACATTTTAAAAATCGGACATGTTGGCTGGATTCACAAGATGTTTATCTTTCATATGCTGTATTGGACTTGTTAATGTGTGAAAGTTAAATATTTCTAAAAAATATATTTTGAATTTCGCGCCCTGCACTTGGAGTGGCTGTTGTCATATTGTGCCCGGCTCCGGGCTTGCAGCCAGAAGAAGTTAAAAGTTAGACTTCAAAAGTCCTATCCCTTTCTGAGGTTTCAAAAGTTGGCCTACTAAGGTCTTTGACGTGTCCGCATTCATCGCCGCTTGCACGGTGTGTGCGCAGAACAAGACTCCTTGGCAAGCTCCGGCTGATCTCCTCCAACCTCTGCCTGCCTTTGTCACGAGTCTTCCCTTTTCTGATGGCATGGCAACACCGCCATCCTGACCGTGGTGGATCGGTTTTCCAAAGCCGCCTACTTCATTCCTCTCCCCAAACTACCCTCTGCCAAAGAGACAACCCAGCTCATGGTGAGGCACGTCTTCCGGATCCATGGACTGCCTGTGGACATGGTCTCCGACCGGGGTCCTCAGTTCTCGTCCCAGTTCTGGAAGGCGTTCTGCACCCTTATTGGGTCGTCGGTCAGCCTGTCTTCCAGGTTCCACCCCGAATCCAACGGCCAATCGGAGCGAGCCAACCGGGACCTCGAAACTACCCTGCGCCGCCTGGTCCCCGCCAACCCCACCACCTGGAGCCAGCAGCTTGTATGGGTCGAATATGCCTGCAACACCCTTACCTGCTCTGCCACGGGCCTATCTCCCTTTGAGTGTTCCCTGGGGTATCAGCCCCAGCTCTTCCCTGAACAGGAAGAGGAGGTCGGCATACCTGCCCAGATGTTTGTCCGCCGCTGTCGTCGTACCTGGAGGAGAGCCCGGTCGGCCCTCCTCAAGACCACCTCCAGGTATCAACGACAAGCGGATCGCCATCGGACCACGGCTCCCTGGTATCGTCTCGGGCAGAAGGTATGACTGTCCCCGCTAGAAATATCTGGCACTTTGTTTGAAAAGCAAAGTTATTGTAAATTAAGAAATCTTGTGACCAAGCTTAACAAAGGAAAGAAGAAGGGATTCTATCAGCACAACATTTATGAAGTAAAGGGTGATGGGAAAAGCTGTGGAGAATGTTGAACACATCTTATGGGTAGGAATTCAAACATGTCCGCCTCTTTTGTTGAAACAGAGGGTATATTTATTACAAAACCACATGACATCGCAAACTACTTTAATTCATATTTTACAGGCAAAGTGGACAAGTTGAGGAAGGCTATGATTCCAACGGATGGCTCAATGTCATATACCCTTATAAAATATTGTATCATGAAGGAGAGGCAATGCAGGTTCAAATTTCACCAAGTAGAAAGGGAAGAGGTAGAAAGGATGCTGTTGTCTCTTTCGGATGACAAGTCATCTGGTACAGATCATCTAGACACCAAATTGCTTAGAGTTACAGCTAAGCAAATATCTACACCAATCTCTCATATTTTTAATATGTGCTTGATCTATGGGGTGTGCCCAGAAGTCTGGAAAGAGTCAAAGGTTATTCCACTACCTAAGGATAAAAAATCTGCATTCACTGGTCCTAATAGTCGTCCTATAAACTTGCTGCTTGCAGTAAATTATTGGAAGAAATTGTATCTGTACAAATCAAAGAGTATTTCTCATGTAATGGTCTGATAACAGGTTTCCAGCATGCATACAAAGAAGGGCATTCTATGAGTACGGCCTCAGCGCAAATGACAGATGATTGGTTAAAGAGTCTGGATGACAGGAAGTTAGTTGGTGCTGTGTTGCTGGATTTCAGTGCTGCTTTTGATGTATTTGATCATGGACTGTTACTAGGTAAATTCAAATTGTATAGTTTTGAGTCTGCAGCTCTATCCTGGATGGAAAGCTATCTATCCAGGAGAAGGCAAAAAGTGTTCTTCAATTGTAGCTTTTCAAACAGTAAAGATTTACACTTTGGTGTTACTCAAGGAAGTTGCCTAGGACCACTTCTCTACTCTATCTTTACTAATGATTTACCTTCAGTAATGAACAAAGCAAGAGTGGTCATATATGCTGATGACTCTACAATGTATAGCGCAGCATCAGAATGTAATGACCTAACAGACGTACTGAGCAGTGAACTAAGAACGGTGTCGGAGTGGGTTGATATGAACAAATTGGTGTTGAACATTTCTAAAACTAAATGTATTGTATTTGGTTCACGATATATGCTAGCTGATGATCCCCAATTGAATTTGTCAATGAATAGAACGCATGTAGAGCAAGTGAAAAAAATAAAATAAAAATCTACTAGATGTCATGTTGGATGCAGATTTATCATGGTCAGAACACATAGATAATATTGTTATTAAGATGGGTAAGGGAATTGCTCTCACAAGAAAATGTTCAACGTATGTAACATCTAGCACTCTGAATCAGGTGATTCAATCCCTGGTCCTATCACACTTAGAGTACTGTCCAGTTATATGGTCATCCGCAGCAAAGAAAGATATAAAAAAGCTCCAAATGGCTCAAAACAGCAGGCAGATTATGTCTTCATTGCTTTAACCGTATGAATATTGTCCAAATGCATCAGATTCTCATAGCTTCACGTTAAAAACAAATTACTATCTCGTCTTCTGATGTTCTTTAGGAATGTTATATTTTTTTTAAAACCACAGTATTTTTCAGTCCAGTTAGTACATACTAGCAATGGTCAAAACACACCAAGACAGTCGTGAAGAGGGCACGACAAAGCCTATTAACCCTCAGGAAACTAAAAAGATTTGACATGGGTCCTGAGATCCTCAAAAGGTTCTACAGCTGCAACATCGAGAGCATCCTGACCGGTTGCATCATTGCCTGGTACGGCAATAGCTCGGCCTCCGACCACAAGGCACTTCAGAGGGTAGTGCGTACGGCCCAGTACATCACTGGGGCAAAGCTGCCTGCCATCCAGGACCTCTACACCAGGCGGTGTCAGAGGAAGGCCCTAAAATTTGTCAAAGACCCCAGCCACCCCAGTCATAGACTGTTCTTTCTACTACCGCATGGCAAGCGGTACCGGAGTGCCAAGTCTAGGACAAAAAGGCTTCGCAACAGTTTTTACCCCCGAGCCATAAGACTCCTGAACAGGTAACCAAATGGTTACCCGGACTATTTGCTTGGCGTGCCCCCCCCCCCAACCCCTCTTTTACGCTGCTGCTACTCTCTGTTTATCATATATGCATAGTCACTTTAACTATACATTCATGTACATACTACCTCAATTGGCCCGACCAACCAGTGCTCCCGAACATTGGCTAACCGGGCTATCTGCATTGTGTCCCACCACCCGCCAACCCCCCTTTTTACGCTACTGCTATTCTCTGTTCATCATATATGCATAGTCACTTTAACCATACCTACATGTACATACTACCTCAATAAGCCTGACTAACCAGTGCCTGTATATAGCCTTGCTACTGTTATTTTCAAATTTCTTTTTACTGTTGTTTTATTTCTTTACTTACCTACACACACACACACACACACACACACACACACACACACACACACACACACACATACCGTTTTTTTCACACTATTGGTTAGAGCCTGTAAGTAAGCATTTCACTGTAAGGTCTACTACACCTGTTGTATTCAAAGCATGTGAAAAATAAACTTTGATTTGATTTGAACATGCATAACCACCAAACCAGACAGGCAAATTCAGGGCAGCTAATAGAGCCATAGCTTAATGGAACTCTTTACCAATCCATATTTTTCAGGCAAAAAGTAAATCCACCTTCAAGAAAAAAATACAAAAACATCTAATGCAATATGACCGTATGACTGGACAGCAAATCGAAAGCATCAACTGAATGTTAAATGTGTTTCCTGTCAGGTATTATATATATCTGTATTGTCTACTTGTTGAATGTTTGTGAAGTCTTGATTGTGGTTGATTGTAATGTCTTGTTAATTGGTGTTGCACCCCAGGAAGAGTAGCTAGCATTACGGCGTTAGCTAATGGGTATCCTACAAAAATTACATCCTGGACCCAGCCCTCATCGCCGACTTCCACCGCCGGCACCCCGGTCAACCAGGTATGCGCCCAAGTAGGACTCCAGGTATGCGCCCAAGTAGGGTGCCGGGGGGGTTACTGTCACACCCTGATCTGTTTCCCCTGTCTTTGTGATTGTCTCCACCCCCCTTCAGGTGTCGCCCATCTTCCCCATTATCCCCGTTTCCCCTCGGACCGGTATTCTCTGTTTGTCTGTTGCTAGTTCATCTTGTTTGGGTCAGTTCCTGCTTCTCCCCAGTATCTCTTTTCTCGCCCTCCTGGTTTTTGACCCTTGCCTGTCCTGTCCTGACCCTGTACCTGCCCACCTGACTAGTTTTCCCAGTTCTGACCATTCTGCCTACCCTGACCCCAAGCCTGCCTGCCGTCCTGTACCTGCCTGACTCTGACCTGATTACGAACCTCTGCCTGTCCTCGACCTGTCCTTTGCTCCATGCTATAATAAATTTTTGAGAACTGTACTATCCACCTCCTGTGTCTGCATCTGGGTCATATCCTGAATCGTGATAGTACAAACTAGCCATTACTGACCCAGCAGACTCAGACTTCACAATGCTGTCTCCCAGTAAAGAGCCACCATTGGAAGGCATGAGGAGTTACTGCAATGCAGAACGCCATGACCATTGTTTGATACATTGCTGGAGCAATTCCGTGGATTCCCTACAAGGCAGCAAGCCACACCGGTAATTCCCCAGACTCTCAGCAACCCCGCAACTAGTGGCGCTTCTTCCCAGCCTACCCCAGTGTCCCGAGAACCCCGCTTACCACCTCCGGAGCGCTACGCTGGAGATTCTGGAACCTGCCGGGCCTTTCTCTCCCAGTGCTCCCTCATCTTGGAGCTGCAGCGTCATTCCCCTCGGACCGCTTGAGGATAGCGTACCTCATAAGGGAGGGCACTCCCCTGGGCTACGGCGTTGTAGGAGCAACAGTCCACCATCTGCCTCAGTCTGGAGGAGTTCGTGGCGGTAGTACGGAAGGTGTTCGATTCGCCGTTGTCCGGGAGAGAGGCTGTTCGTAAACTGCTCCAGCTACATCAAGACTCCCGTAGTATGGCAGATTACGCAATGGATTTTCACACGTTGCTGGCTGAGAGTGCCTGGAACCCGGAAGCATTGTTCGACATGTTCCTTCACGGATTATCAGAGGTGATCAAAGATGAGCTCGCTGCCCATGGACCTTGACTCCCTCATAGCCTTGACCATCCGGGATCGATGGGCGGCTACGAGAATGTAGGAGGGAGAGGGAAGCTGTTCCCTGTTGTCCTCCCGTCACCCGAGTGCTCACGTGAATCGCCGAGGGCGGTCGACTCGCCTCCTCTAGAGCCCAAGCTACAGGGAAGGGCTCGATTGCCTCCAGATTAACGTTTACGCAGACTGAACACCAAGAGCTGTCTGTATTGTGGGACTACAGGACATTATATTTCAGGCTCATCACTCGCACCCCTCTCCATGCCACCCTGTTGTGGGGTGACCAGGCCAAATCACTACGGGTGCTCATTGACTCTGGGGCCGATGAGAGCTTTATCAATGCCACCTTGGTGTCGGAGCTGGGCATCTCCACTCAACCCCTCTCCATACCCATGGACGTCAGAGCGCTGGATGGGCGCTCTATCGGCAGAGTCACCCATACTACGATTCCGATCGACCTGCGAGTATCAGGAAATCACAGTGAGTGTAAGCAGTTCCTGCTCATAGAATCTCCCCATGTCCCCGTGGTTTAGGGATATTCACGGCTCCAGAAGCACAATCCCCCTGATTGACTAGGCTACTGGTTCTATCGTGGGTTGGAGTCCGTTCTGCCATGCTCATTGTCTTAAGTTGGCCCAGCCTGCCCCGGGACGTCTTTACTGCAGGCTTGAGAGAAGCCTCTGATCTCTCCACCATTCCCGCAGAATACCTGGACCTCCGGGAAGTCTTCAACAAGGCCCCCACTACATCTCTCTCTCTGCATTGACCCTACGACTGCGCCATTGACCTTCTCCCGGACACTACTCCCCCTCGGGGGCAGCTTTACTCCCTGTCGAGTCCGGAGACCAAGGCTATGGAGGATTACATTAGGAACTCTCTGACTGCAGGGAGAATTCATCCATCGGCCTCTCCTGCTGGCACAGGGTTCTTCTTTGTGGAGAAGAAGGACAAAATCCTGCCCCTGTGTATCAACTACAGGGTCCTTAATGACATCACTGTTAAAAACCATAACCATGTATCACTCATCTCCTCGGCTTTCGAATCTTTTCAGGGAGCGACCATCTTCTCTAAGTTTGGACCTTCGGAATGCCTACCATCTGGTTCGGATAGGAGAGGATAATGAGTGGAAAACAGCCTTTAAACCTGTTGAGGATAGAGGGCGCTATCTTCACTTTGGGGAAAAATCGTGCCCAATTTAAACGGCCTCGTACTCTATTCTTGCTCGTACAATATGCATATTATTATTACTATTGGATAGAAAACACTCTCAAGTTTCTAAAACCGTTTGAATTATATCTGTGAGTAAAACAGAACTCATTTTGCAGCAAACTTCCTGTCAGAAAGTGAAAAATCTGAAATCGAGGCTCTGTTCCAGGGCCTCCCTATCAATTTGCTTGAAATTTATGACTATACATGCACTTCATACGCCTTCCACTAGATGTCAATAGGCAGTGAGAGAAGAAATGGGGTGTATAGCTATATCTATGGTCAAAAGAGAGGTCTTGGAACGACAGGACCCCAATTTCCTTTGTTCAGGAAGACGCGGGAAGGACATCAGCTTTGGCTTCTGAAAAGCTTTCCTTATAGACGGCTAATATCTCCGGCTTTGATTTTATTTGATAAATGTGATAATATCATCGTAAAGTATGTTTTTTCAATATAGTTTTATCATATTATTGAAATTTTTTCGGGAGTTTTGGCGTGTTCCGTTCTCTGCGTTTGGTGACGATGGACAGCTTCGCGCCACTTGGCAAGTTTTGCTTGCTAATTCGAGAGGGAAAAAGGACATTCTAAAACCAAACAACGATTGTTCTGGACAAAGGACCCCTTGTGCAAGATTCTGATGGAAGCTCAACAAAAGTAGGACCCATTTATGATGTTATTTCATATTTCTGTCGAAAATGTTTACTATTAGTTTGCGCCCAGATTTTGGGCGCTCTCTCGCTATAACGTAAGCTGCATGTCGTACTAAAGTTATTTTTAGAATTCTAACACGGTGATTGCATTAAGAACTAGTGTATCTATCATTTGCTGTACAACAAGTATTTTTTAGTAACGTTTATGATTAGTTATTTGGTCAGAATAGGTGAGTGTCAGAAATATATCCGGAGATTCTGGAAAATAGTTGCTACGTTTTCACAATGTATAACCACGGATTTCAGCTCTAAATATGCACATTTTCGAACAAACCATATATGTATTGTGTAATATGATGTTATAGGACTGTCATCTGATGAAGTTTATGAAGGTTAGTGAAATAATTAATATCTTTTGCTGGTTTTGTCGCTATCGCTACTGTTGCCTTGAATCAATGCTGTTGTGTGGTAGGCTATTGTAGTAAGCTAATATAATGCTATATTGTGTTTTCGCTGTAAAACACTTAAAGAATCGGAAATATTGGCTGGATTCACAAGATGTTTGTCTTTCATTTGCTGTACACCATGTATTTTTCATAAATGTTTTATGATGAGTATTTAGGTATTTCACGTTGGTCTCTATAATTACTCTGGCTGCTTCGGTGCTATTTGTGATGGTAGCTGTGATGGTAGCTGCAATGTAAAACTATGATTTATACCTCAAATATGCACATTTTTCAAACAAAACATAGATTTATTGTATAACATGTTATAAGACTGTCATCTGATGAAGTTGTTTCTTGGTTAGTTTGGTTGGTTCTTGGTTAGTTTGGTTGGTTTTGTGCAAGCTACCTGTGCTGTGAAAGAAATGTCTGTGCTTTTTTGTATTTGGTGGTGAGCTAACATAAATATACGTGGTGTTTTCGCTGTAAAACATTTTAAAAATTGGACATATTGACTGGATTCACAAGATGTTTATCTTTCATTTGCTGTATTGGACTTGTTAATGTGTGAAAGTTAAATATTTCAAAAAAATATTTTTTTAATTTCGCGCGCTGCCTTTTCAGTGGAATGTGGGGGGGGGGTTCCGCTTGCGGAACCCCGGGGCTGTAAAGGTTAACACTGCTAGCGGGCACTATGAGTAATTAGTTATGCCATTTGGACTGACCAACGCTCCCACAGTGTTCCAGGCCCTGGTCAACGATGTGCTCCGGGACATGCTGAACCGGTTCGTGTTTGTCTATGTTGACAACATCCTTGTCTTTTCCCGTTCAGCTCAAGAACACATCCTCCACGTCCGACAAGTCCTTCAGCGTCTCCTGGAGAACCAGCTGTTTGTTAAAGTGGAGAAGTGTGAGTTCCATTGCTCAAGCATCTCCTTCCTAGGATACATCATCCTGTAGGACATTTACAGATGGATCCAGACAAGGTGGGAGCGGTGGTGGATTGGCCTCAACCCACATCAAGAGTGCAGCTGCAACGTTTCCTGGGGTTTGCTCATTTCTACCGCCGCTTCATTCCTAGGTTACGGCATCCTGGGTTCCCCCTCTCAGGACTCACCTCTCCCAAGGTTCCCTTCATGTGGTCTCCAGCATCTGACCAGGCGTTCTCGGACCTCAAACGTTGATTTACTACAAGCCCCCAATCTTAATCCATCTGGACCCGTCCAGTCAGTTTGTGGTGGAGGTCGACGCCTTGGATGTCGGAGTGGGGGCTGTCCTCTCCCAGCGTTCTGCCCAGGACCAAAACCTGCACCCCTATGCTTTCCTCTCCCATCGTCGCAACCCTGCTGAGAGGAACTATGATGTGGGAAATTGAGCACTCCTCATGGTCAAGATGGCGTTTTTAGTGTTTATGGACCATAAGAATCTGGAATATCTCCGCACCACCAATCGCCTCAACTCTAGGAAGACTCATTGGGCCCTGTTATTCACCTGTTTCAATGTCACTCTCTCCTACTGACCAAGATCGTGAAGTCTGACACTCTCACGGTTGTATTGCCCCGCTGCTACTCCATCTGACCCCGAGACCATCCTCCCTACATCCTGTCTAGTGGCTGCAGTCATCTGGGGTATAGAGAGCCTGATCCGGAACCTGAGGGGGTCCGGCTAACCGAATGTTTGCCCCGGTCCTGGAATGGGCATTTCCCTCAAGATTGACCTACCATCCAGGTACCCGTCGGACCCTGGCTTTCGTCCAACGACGCTTTTGGTGGCCATCCTTAGTGGCGAATGTCTCCGCATTCGTCGTCGCCTGCACTGTGTGTGCACAAAAGAAGACTTTGTGGCAAACTCCGGCTGCCCTTCTTCACCCACTCCCTGTTCCTCATCGCCGCTGGTCCCTTTATCTCTGGACTTTGTGACTGGGCTTCCCCCATCAGACGGCAACACTACTATCCGGACGGTGGTAGATAGGTTTTCTAAAGCCCCCCATTTCATTCCCCTTCCCCAGTTACCCTCAGTCAAGGAGACGGCTCAGCTCATGGTGCAGCACGTCTTCCGGATCCATGGACTTCTGGTCGACATGGTCTCGGATCGTGGTTCCCAGTTCATGTCCCGGTTTTGGAAGGCATTCTGCACCCTCAAGGTTCATCAGCCAGCCTGTCCTCTGGTTTCCACCCCTAATCTAACGGCCAGTCGGAGCGAGCCAATCAGGACCTGGAGATGGCCCGTCGGTGCCTCGTCTCCACCGTCCCCACCACCTGGAGCCAGCTACTTGTGTGGGTGGAATACGCCCGTAACACCCTTTCCTGCTCGGCCACTGTTCTCTCACCCTTCGAGTGTTCCTTGGGATATCAGCCCCGCTCTTCCCTGAGCAAGAAGAAGAAATCAGCATACCCTCTGCCCAGATGTTCATTCGGCACTGTCGCCGTACCTGGAAGAGAGCTCGGGCCGCTCTTTTGAAGACCACATACAGGTTTCGGAAACAAGCGGATCGCCACCGGACCCCTGCTCCTCGCTATCGGCTCGGGCAGATGGTATGGCTGTACACTTGGGACCTGCCCCTCCGGGTGGAGTCCCTTAAGCTTTCTTCCCGTTTCATTGGCCCTTTTCCCCATCTCTAAAATCCTTAGTCCCTCTGCTGTTCGTCTTCTGTTGCCCTGCACGCTGCGTATCCATCCTACGTTTCATGTGTCCAAGATAAAACCTGTGTCTCACTGTCCTTTGTCTTCTGTTTCCACGCCCACCCCTCTCCCCCGTCTCATCGTTGGCCTTCCGGCTTACACGGCGAGGCGCCTCCTGATTGTTCGACCTCGGGGCAGGGGATTCCAGTACCTGGTTGACTGGGAGGGTTATGGTCCAGAGGAGAGATGCTGGGTCCCTGTTAAAAACCTCCTGCACCCAGCCCTCATCGCTGAGTTCCACCGCTGGCGCCCCTAGAGGGGGGAGGGGTATTGTCACCCTGATCAGTTTCACCTGGCTTTGTGCTTGTCTCCACCCCCTTCCAGGTGTCGCCCATCTTCCTCATTATCCCCTGAGCATGTATACATGTGTTCTCTGTTTGTCTGTTGCCAGTTCGTCTTGTCTTGTCAGGTCTTACTGGCGCGCTTTCCCGTTTTCCTGTTCCTCCAGTGTTTGTTTCCTAGTTTTTCCAGTTCTGACCATTCTAACTGCCCTGACCCCGAGCCTGCCTGCCGTCCTGTACCTGCCTGACTCTGACTTGATTACAAACCTCTGTCTGCCCTGACCCCAAGCCTGCCTGCCGTTCTGTACCTGCCTGACTCTGACCTGATTACGAACCTCTGCCTGTCCTCAACCTGCCCTTTGCTCCATGCTATAATAAATTATTGAGAACTGTACTATCTGCCTCCTGTGTCTGTATCTGGGTCATATCCTGAGTCATGATAACATACACACACTTTTACACTCATAATATGCTGCTGCTTCTCTGTTCTTTATTTTACTCTTATTATTCTCAACCCGGATATCTAGTTGCTTTACCCTGCCTTCATATACATGTCTAACTCAAATACCTCGTACCCCTGTACATCGATATGGTACTGGTACTCCCAGCAGATAGCTCAATTCTTGTGTATTTTTGTTCCTCTTCACAGCAAATTCTCCAGTGTTAAATTAACACCGTCAGTGTTACATTTAACACTGGTACAGTATCTATAAGTCCACACTTTTCAGTGTTAAATTAACACACTGCTAAGTGTAAAGCCTTATTTTCATATTTCCCAGAGTGCCTTGCCTTTCTGGTTATTACAGATGTACCAATCATTACTGTATTTGTTAGTGACAGAGACATGGTTATTGCAGTCTTTTTTCTGTGAGATCCTAAGCTAATATGTCATCACTAAAATGATATTTTTTAAAACAATACAAGTATTTAATGAGGCCTTATTTTAAGGGCCTAGGTTTAAGTTATTAAGGGACAAGGTTTACACTGATACATTGGCCTGAAACTCAATGTAAAGTGTTGGCCCCATGTTTCATGAGCTGGTTGAGAGAATGAGCTGGTTGAAAGAATGCCAAGAGTGTGCAAAGCTGTCATCAAGGCAAAGGGTAGCTTCTTTCAAGAATCTCAAATATATTTTGATTTGTTTAACACTTTTTTGATTACTACATGATTCCATATGTGTTATTTCATAGTTTTGATTTCGTCACTATTATTCTTCAATGTAGAAAATAATGAAAATAAAAACCCTGGAATGAGTAGGTGTGTCCAAACTTTTGACTGGTACTGTATGTAAATTAGATTTCTGTATTTAATTTTCAATACATTTGCAAAACTGTGTAAAAACATGCTTTCTTTGTCATTATGGGATTTTGTGTGTAGATGTGTGAGAAAAAAATTATAATAATTTTGAATTCAACACAGCAAAATGTGAAAAAAGTCAAGGGGTATGAAAACTTTCTGAAGTCACTATAAAAAATACTAAATCTGGCTTGGTGTGGATTTACAATCGGAGGTGTACAATTCTTTATAGAAACAGGAGAATCTGGGCCTCCCGAGTGGCAGTGCTAGAGATGTTACTACAGACCCGGGTTCATTCCCTGGCTGTGCCACAACCGGCCGTGGCTGGAAGTCCTATAGGACGGCACACAATTGGTCCAGCGTCGTTAGGGGAGAGTTTGGGGAGGGTTTGGCCGGTGGGGCTTTACTTGGCTCATTGCGCTCTAGCGACTCCTTGTGGAGGGCCGGGTGCCTGCAGGCTGACACCGGTCGCCAGTTGAACATTGTTTCATCCGACTCATTGGCGAGGTTGGCTTCTGGGTTAAGCTGGCGGGTGTTAAGGTGCACGGTTAGGCGAGTCATATGTCGTAGGACGCATGACTCCACCTTCGCTGCTCCCGAGCCCGTTGGGGAGTTGCAGCGATGAAACAAGATTGAAAATTTGGTAAAACATATTTTACCTCCCTTTTCTCCCCAATTTCCGATCTTAAGGTTAGGGCAGAATCTTTGGTTGATTAATTTGGGTTCTGATAGTAATTCACCTGATTCAGATTCAATGGTTGCAATTTCCGCTAATTGATCATTACTACAAAGCTTGTTAGGCAGTTGATGACTTTGTCGATGGATGGCAAATTCTGCTTATCAATAGATGTCGTTCTGTCTGGACTTTGGAGAGAGTAGCCGCTACCTTGTCTGAAGAACATTTAGTTTAGTTTACATTTAGTTTAGCTCTAATGTTGTTAACAACTTTTCCAGGTTTGATATCTTCTTTAATTGTGATTTTTTTTCAGCCCAGATGCAAGTGCAGCTGCATTGTTTTTATTAAAACCTTTGTTTGCGTCCCATAAAATCCGAGGATCATCGACTGAATTAGTGTTAATCATTATGAATGAATTCAATTCAGTTTCAAAATGTTCACAGAAAGTATGATTTTGTAGCAAGGAAACATTAACATTTCTTCTTATGGCTCTTTCAGGAGCTTCTGAAATGTGTATCTGGCAGTAGTAAGCATGACGATGAGATTTTCTAGAGAAAATAGAGAAGTAGATAATAGTACAAACTCTATTCAGGATAACGTTTGGTGCTTGTTTGAATAGAAAGTGTATTGTTTTGTTTTAGCTTGCCAGGCATCAATGAGGTGGTAATCAAAGACGATACGTTGGAGAGCATTGGTTTGAAGGAAGTTGCTAACTCGAGATAGAGCAATTGGTAACTAACATTACACAGTGACTAGAAGTCTATGGTAACTACTAGCATGCTAGTAGATACCATACATTTCCAGGCATTGTGCTAACACTAGTTAGCATTGGCTCGCAAAACTACCTCTAACTTCCATCGTACTGGATTTAGAGACCTACAAATGGTATCAATGAGTTCATCTGACTCTGGGGAAGTAAAAAAGAGTTTCATTTCCAATAAGTTAGTGAGAATTACTTTGACCTTGGGCCTCTGTAATTTCTTAGATTTAGAGTTTTCCTCCACTTGTGCAGCAGTTTATCCAATCAAGACCTGTAAAACAAACCTAGAAAAAAATCTATAAATAAAAGAACCAACAAAACACAAAGCAGGGGTAGAATGAAGGCACATTTGGTATTACTAACACAGAAGTGCATCCTCCTTGGTCCTTTGCAAAGCACAGACGGAACATACTCTTGAGTGCACTGGCTTTGCATGACGGTTGCTTTAGATGATGAAGTACAATGTCTGAAAAGATGACATGTACAACTCCGCATCAAGACCACGCCCCTCATGCACACACCTCCCCATGGGAATTAATGCCTTGTTAATCACATATTAAACATATCAACATATTGTTATCAACAGAAAGAGGATACATTTTCAAAACTAAGAAATAAATGGAGGAAGAATGTCGCACGTCTAAGGATTGTTGAAAGTGACATGCCAATGGAGACCGACACTTATGATTACGGTCTCTTTTTTATGCCGTCACATGTCCGCTCTCCATGGTGCTGACATGCTTGGTCAGCCAGCCTGCAGTGTCTTGTAAAAACCATGAGTGACTCTAGAAGAAAAGTTCACTAACTAGAAAATATTTTTTGAATTTGAGCATAGTCAAAGAGGTTTTCCACCGGTAGGCCTATTCTTTTAGTTCTGCATCGCATAGCCTACCAACTTGGGGCGGCAGGTAGCCTAGTGGTTAGAGCGTTGGGCCAGTAAAATAAGGTAAAAATCTGTCCTTCTGCCCCTGAACAAGGCAGTTAACCCACTGTTCCTAGGCCGTCATTGTAAATAAGAATTTGTTCTTAACTGACTTGCCAATTAAATAAAGGTTGAATAAAAATAAAAACCTGTGGAATCTACCAGGGGCTGACTGGCCATCTGGCACTTCGGGCAAATGCCAAATACACTTGACCAATTTTAGCCGAGTGGGCACGTCTAACTTTTTTGCACAAAATAATAATTAACTGGCTAATAATGTGGGCCTCGAGGAAAAAAATGGTCCGGTGTGGGGGCCTCGAGGAACAAAATGGCCCAGTGTGGGGGCCTCGAGGAACAAAATGGTCCGGTGTGTTAGAAATGCCAGGGCATTCAGGCCTGACTGTCCTGTGCACGTTCCCCATCTTGACTAACCGCCTAGCCACACGTTTACGTTGATCATGATCCTTTTTTGATACTTCGATTATTACTGCATCAAATACTTCTGTCTCTACTCTAGAAACATCATACATTAAATACCCACTAGATGGTGCTCAAAGAAAATAAATCATAGGCTCTGCAGGAAAAGTTTAGTCTCTCATGGACATGTTAGCTGTCACTCATATGTTGGTTAGCTCATGTTTTACAATGGCAACCCTCTGTTCCAGCTCTCTTCACCATGCTGATTTAGAAGCAACCATTCACTATATGGAGTATGCATCTTTCCTGTATTATACTGAACAAAAATATAAATGCAACATGTAAAGTATTGGTCCCAAGTTTCATGAGCAGAAATAAAAGATCCCAGAAATGTTTCATACGCACAAAAACCTTATTGCGCTGAAATTCTGTGCACAAATTTGTTTACATCCCTTTTAGTGGGCATTTCTCCTTTCCCAAGTGAATCCATCCACCTGACAGGTGTGGCATATCAAGAAGCTGATTAAACTGCATGATCATTACACAGGTGCACCTTGTGCTGGGGACAATAGAAGGCCACTCTAAAATGTGCAGTTTTGTCACACAACACAACGCCACAGATGTCTCAAGTTTTGAGGGAGCTTGTAACTGGCATGCTGACTGCAGGAATGTCCCCAGAGCTGTTGCCAGAAAATGGAATGTTAATGTCTATACCATAAACCGCCTCCAACGTCATTTTAGAGAATTTGGCAGTACATCTAACCGGCCTCACAACCGCAAACCAAGTATTTGTGTGGCGTCGTGTGGGCGAGCGGTTTGCATATGTCAACAGAGTGCCCCATGGTGGTGATGAGATTATGGTATGGGCAGGATTAAGCTACGGACAACGACACAACTGCATTTTATCGATGACAATTTGAATGCACAGAGATACCGTTACAAGATCTTGAGGCCCATTGTCGTGCAATTCATCCACCGCCATCACCTCATGTTTCAGCATGATAATGCACAGCCCCATGTCGCAAGGATCTGTACACAATTCCTGGAAGCTGAAAATGGCCCAGTTCTTCCATGGCCTGCATACTCACCAGACATGTCACCCATTTGAGCATGTTTGGGATGCTCTGGATCGACGTGTACGTCAGCGTGTTCCAGTTCCTGCCAATGTCCAGCAACTTCATACAGCCATTGAAGAGGAGTGGGACAACATTTCACAGGCCACAATCAACAGCCTGATCAATTCTATGCGAAGGTGATGTGTCGTGCTGCATGAGGCAAATGTTGGTCACACCAGATATTGACTGGTTTTCTGATCCACACCCCTACCTTTTTTTAAGGTATCTGTGACCAACTGTATTCCCAGTCATGTGAAATCCATAATTTATGACTTATATGAACTGTAACTCAGGAAAAGCTTTGAAATTGTTGCCCGATCCGTTTATATTTTCGTCAATTTTTGACCTAACACTTAGAAAATAAAGTTTGTGCACATGACTGAGACATTAATCCTAAAGCATATTTATTATGATCATAAGGCTGGGTGTATTGTGTGACTATTGGTGTTGCTATGGGTCACTAACCTCGATATTGCCATCAGTATGTTATTAGCGACTCAGGTGATATACGAGGTTCTGTGTGTGTGTGTGTGTGTGTGTGTGTGTGTGTGTGTGTGTGTGTGTGTGTGTGTGTGTGTGTGTGTGTGTGTGTGTGTGTGTGTGTGTGTGTGTGTGTGTGTGTGTGTGTGTGTGTGTGTGTGTGTGTGTGTGTGTGTCTTACATACAGCAGCGGAGCAGGAATAGATTAATGGAAATATTACCGTTATCTCAAACCAATAATCAGAGGAAATGGCACTGCATCTAAAATGATCATAATAACAGTTGTTTGTCATGGAAAGAGCGCAAGGGCTGTGTATAATAGCAGGGATACAGTATACTGTACTGTATATATATCTCGGTGTGTAAAATGCTGGATAGTGTTCTGAGGTTAGTCTGTTAGTATGTGTGAAATAACCCAAATTTCTGTGTGTGAAATGGGAAATACCAGATGTGTGTGTGTTAAGCTGCTAGGGTAAATCACTGGTCTGTGGTGCTCCTGTCAGAGTGTGTTAACATCATCAGGGCTCTATTTACACACACGCACGCAAGCACGCGCACACACACACACAGAGAGAGAGACAGACAGAGACAGACAGAGACAAAGACAAAGAGACAGAGAGAGAGAGAGAGCTGCAGAGAAAGAAACCAAAAAGGATCTGACATACAGTCACTTCACAGTCACCTGGTTTGGTGCATCATCCGTGAAGCACCATGCATTCTGTCCATGCCAACCGCAAAGTTGGGTCAATATTTGTATTTGGCTGTTTTTGCTGCATAACATTTAGAAGTTGTCCCTATTCAGGTTTAGAAGAAGTGACCTCTAAATGATAATTCCCATTCATATAAGTTAGCAGAGCTAGCATACAGAAATCGGTGGTGGTAGACAAAGTCATTTTTTGGTGACGATGACATGAACATGTGTTGGGGTTGACATCCATACAAGCATTATACTGTGAATTTTACCTTAACATAGTATGAAATACACAAAAATATAGCCTAAATGTAGGGTCCTTTTGCTGCGAGGCAATGTGGAGATTCGGGATCTAGTTCGATTGACCTCTTTACCACTGTCTGTCATGGAACGGTGCTTAAATTAGAATCTGCATTGGAATTGTTCAAAAAGAAACACAAAAACACAAACACTTAGAATGACTGTTGGGATCATTGTTTTAATGTGGTCGCCCCACTGCCACTGTGCAGTGGAGTGGTTTTAAAATGTTGTATAAGTAGGACACATAGCTGTGTGTGTGTGTGTGTGTGTGTGTGTGTGTGTGTGTGTGTGTGTGTGTGTGTGTGTGTGTGTGTGTGTGTGTGTGTGTGTGCGTGCGTGCGTGCGTGCGTGCGTGCGTGCGTGCGTGCGTGCGTGCGTGCGTGCGTGTGTGATGGTGAGTGCCCAGCAGAGCTTGATGTGTGATACAGACTTACATAAGTCCAATTCTACAGTAACAGAACTGTGCTTAGATTTTTCACTTTAAATTATATGCCAAACAAAAACCATTGATTTCAAAGTTTAATAACAAACAATACCACTCTATGCACAATGACTAATTTTAACCATTTACAAAGAGAATTGTACTAAGATATTTACTGGAAGAACTTTGCAGATCAAATCAAATCTTATTTGTCACGTGCGCCAAATACAACATTTACACCTTACAGTGTTTATATGTTTACTTTCAAGACCATAACCAACAGTGCAGTTTATTTGATTCATGAGAATGGGGGCGTGCTTGGTCCTCCTTTTCCTGTAGTCCACAATCATTTCCTTTGTCTTGATTACGTTGAGGGAGAGGTTTTTGTCCTTGCACCACACGGTCAGGTCTCTGACCTCTTCCCTATAGGCTGTCTCATCGTTGTTGGTGATCAGGCCTACCACTGTTGTGTCATCGGCAAACTTAATGATGGTGTTGGAGTCGTGCTTGGCCACGCAGTCATGGGTGAACAGGGAGAACAGGAGGGGACCTTCCACAAGCTTCCCACAATAAGTTGGGTGAATTTTTGCCCATTCCTCCTGACAGACCTGGTGTAACTGAGTCAGGTTTGTAGGCCTCCTTGCTCGCACACACTTTTTCAGTTCTGCCCACACATTTTCTATAGGACTGAGGTCAGGGCTTTGTGATGGCCACTCCAATACCTTGACTTTGTTGTCCTTAAGCCATTTTGCCACAACTTTGGAAGTATGCCTGGGGTCATTGTCCATTTGGAAGACCTATTTGCGACCACGTTTTAACTTCCTGACTGATGTCTTGAGATGTTTCTTCAATATATCCACATAATTTTCCATAATCATGATGCCATCTATTTTGTGAAGTGCACCAGTCCCTCCTGCAGCAATGCACCCCCACAACATGACGCTGCAACCCCCGTGCTTCACGGTTGGGATGGTGTTCTTCGGCTTGCAAGCATCCCCCTTTTTCCTCCAAACATAACGATGGTCATTATGGCCAAACAGTTCTATTTTTGTTTCATCAGACCAGAGGACATTTCTCCAAAAAGTCCGATCTTTGTCCTCATATGCAATTGCAAACCGTAGTCTGGCTTTTTTATGGCGGTTTTGGAGCAGTGGCTTCTGCCTTGCTGAGCGGCCTTTCAGGTTATGTCGATATAAAACTCATTTTACTGTGGATATAGATACTTTGTACCTGTTTCCTCCAGTATCTTCACGAGGTCCTTTGCTGTTGATCTGGGATTGATTTGCACTTTTCGCACCAAAGTACGTTCATCTCTAGTAGACAGAAACTTCCGTCTCCTTCCTGAGCGATATGACGGCTGTGTGGTCCCATGGTGTTTCTACTTGCGTACTATTGTTTGTACAGATGAACGTGGTACCTTCAGGCGTTTGGAAATTGCTCTAAAGGATGAACCAGACTTGAGGAGGTCTACAATTTCTTTTCTGAGGTCTTGGCTGATTTCTTTTGATTTTCAAGCGAAGAGGCACTGAGTTTGAAGGTAGGCCTTGAAATACATCCACAGGTACACCTCCAATTGACTCAAATGATGTCAATTAGCCTGTCAGAAGCTTCTAAAGCCTTGACATCATTTTCTGGAATTTTCCAAGCTGTTTAAAGGCACAGTCAACTTAGTGTATGTAGACTTCTGACCCACTGGAATTGTGATACAATGAATTATAAGTGAAATAATCTGTCTGTAAACAATTGTTGGAAAAATTACTTGTGTCATTCACAAAGTAGATGTCCTAACAAACTTCCCAAAACTATAGTTTGTTAACAAGAAATTTGTGGAGTGGTTAAAAAACTAGTTTTAATGACTCCAACCTAAGTGTATGTAAACTTCCAACTCCAACTGTACACAAAGTTAGGTACACAAAAGTAGAAATATGCAATATCCTCCTTTGCAGAATTGGGTATTATTTTACAAACTGGTTATTATTAGAATATGAGCTCCGCCCCCAAACAAGACCAAATTTGTTGGTCCGGACCAAACCTTAATCAATTACAGATATAGCCACGGGAGGTGTACTGTGGGTGAAGCAGCCAATATATAATAGCCCATCAGCTTTGAGCTAAACTGAGTGAGCTCAACTGTGAATTTTCCTGGCGCACCAAAAAAAAGTGTCAAGGGAAACCAGTTTGGATTTGGCTTCACACTAATCACATCGCATTAAAAGCCAAACGTCATTGACAAAAAACTTGAATTGTTGCATCTTGTTGTGTTGTTTTCCTCCAGTGGCTAGCTAGCTAAAATGGGCCCGTTCCTGAATTTCCATGGATGGAGATAGGGATTTGGACTTGTGATTTTACTTAATTCTCAGTACTGGCCCATGATTACAATGGCAATTCTGATCCAACCATAAATTCATATATTGTGTTCCTGGCCTGACAGGGTGGAAGTTCATTATGCAGTTAGATGTGGTAGGTTAATGTAAACTAGCTGGCTCATCATGGCCCATGAAAGGAAGTTAGGCTAGCGAGCAAGCATTTTAGCCAGGTAAGCTAGGACAACAAAAGTTAAAAGTGTGTACTGTATGACATGCGTCATAGACCGTTTCGGCAACATGAAAGAGAGGAGGATAGCATTGGCGTTTCTCTACAAGCAGGCTGAGTCAACATGTTTTTTCTACTTACGCACACACATGAACTTGATTGACCATGCTGTAGGTCATGTAACTGTTTGTTAAATGCAATATGCTTTGTGGACTCCACCGGACAGACGTTGTTCTCTGGTTTTGTGATGGGTCAAAGGTTGAATTTATTCTGCTACTGTGTTTTATTATTGTCTTGGCCTTAGGCTTATATATCACGGTGGCAAGGCATATGAAATAGCAGGCTTTTCCCCCTGGCTTGGCTTCCCCAGTCATTTTACCCACACACCGATGCTGCTGAAGTATTGGTTTGCAGTTCACATCGCCGTCAGTGAAAAGAGAGGGGGAAATGGTAGGCTAAACTCAGTTCATCTGATTTTGTTCATCTAAACACAAATCATTCAGTGATTTACACTATACAGGTATTATGGGCATGTTGGAATAACCAATGACAGTGACATTAGATTAAATCTAGTCATAATTAGTTCCCTATATTTCATTCAGATAAGCTTAGTAGATTAGCTTGATAGGGGCATTGACGTTGTTGTTTGGCAAGCAAGCAAGCAAGCAAAACTTGACGTAACACATCATTCACTTTTAAGAAAACTGGTCCAGCCACTTGGTAGCTAGCTATCATTAGTTGTTCAAATAAAGCAAAATGATGAAAAGTGCAATTGTAAACTATAAACCCACCGTAGTGATGTCGGTGAAGAAGTTATGAATGTGGTCCCAGGCAGAGGGTTCTCGCTTGAACGTAGACGGGAATCAGACAGTCGTTGAACTTTGAAACCCATGCCCACCATGACGTATAGCCCCGCCCACCGGGGGAAATGGTGTGAAAAGTGTGCTGTGGTGACATAGCAAAACAACAGCACCCTCTGCAGATGAAGTGTAAAACATTGTCTTGCAATAAAAAAAAATATTAAACTATTTTGGGCTAGGGGAGAGAAAGAAAACCAATCACTGACAATGCACTACCGCGAGGTAAAACGTTTCCGGTTCATTCCTTTCTGTAGGGTAGCAGTTCCAAGATCAATCAAAAAAGCGAAATGTCTTCGAAAATAATTTACTACTAGCCAACCCAAAAAACTTGCCATCACAGCAGCCCCAATGGATGAAAACCCTGGGCCTGCTGCATCTATCACCTGCAAAATGGCAGTGGCTGCATTATGTTCAGGAAGATGACCGAGTGCTTTGCTTCACATTAAAGCAGTGGAGAAAAAGCTGATTCATGAGGAAAATGTTCGATCCAATAGCAGCTTTGTTAAGGGGGGGATCAAAACGGAGCAAAGCAACCGAGAAGTTCAGGGAATATGAAAAGTCACATCTATACACAGAGTCCATTCAAACGTTAGCTGCTCTAGGTAGCACCCCAATCAGTGCATTGTTTTCAGATTTGGCTGCTACAGAACAGGGCACTGCCAGGAACGGAGCTGTTGGAGCTGTTGCTTTGACCAATTCCATTTCTCGGTCGCAAGGGAGTCCCTTTCAGAGGCGACACAACCCGCGATGGTGTGCTTTACGAGTTGACGATAGGAACTGGAATGGGTGGGCGGGAGATTGTGTCGCATGTATCAGTGTTCCTTCTATGGCCTGACTGATGATGGCACCACTGATGTGAGCACCATGGAACAATTCTCATGCAGTGCTTCGACCAGAACCTGGAGTCACACTGAGTTTGGGGGGTTTTACAATATGTGAAGGACATCTTTTGCGTTTAAACATTTCCAATGAACGGGTCTAGGGATATTGCTTTGATGGAGCAAGCAACATTTCAGGTTGTTTTTCAGGTGTGCAGGCTCAACTGAAAGAGGTATGTCCAGGGTCCATGTATGTGCACTGTTGTAAGTTGGGGCAAAGGTTCACCTTCCTACAGGACAATGACCCTAAGTACACAGCTAAGACAACGCAGGAGTGGCTTCGTAACTGAATGTCCTTAAGTGGCCCAGCCAGAGCCTGTACATGAACACGATCAAACATCTCTGGAGAGACCTGAAAATAGCTGTGCAGTGACCCTGCCCATCCAACCTGACAGAGCTTGAGAGGATCTGCAGACAAGAATGGGAGAAATACAGGTGTGCCAAACTTGAAGTGTCATACCCAAGAAGATTCGAGGCTGTAATCTCTGCCAAATTGCTTCAACAAAGTACTGAGTATAGGGTCTGAATGCTCATTTAAATGTAATATTTCAGATTTGTATTTTTAATACATTTCCAAAAATTTCAAAAAAACTGTTTTTGCTTTGTCATTATAGGGTATTGTGTTTAGATTGATGAGGGGAATAACTATTTCATCCATTTTAGATTAAGGCTGTAACGTAACAAAATGTGGGAAAAGTTGGTCTGAATACTTTCCGTATGCACTTTTTTATGCTACTGTACTATACTCTGCCCAACATGATTTTACTTTACTGTACTCTACTGTGCTCTCAGAACAACAGTTTTCAGCTGTGCTAACATAATTGCAAAAGGGTTTTCTAATGATCAATCAGCCTTGTAAAATCATAAACTTGGATTAGCTAACACAACGTGCCAATGGAACACAGGAGTGATGGTTGCTGATAATGGGCCACTGTACGCCTATGTAGATATTCCATAAAAAATCTGCCGTTTCCAGCTACAATAGTCATTTACAACATTAACAATGTCTACACTGTATTTCTGATCAATTTGATGATCATTGTCATTTTAACGGGCAATTTTTTTAATTTTCTTTCAAAACAAGGACATTTGTAAGTGACCCCAAACTGAACGGTAGTGTATATAGTCCCAGTAATTTATTGGGTAAAAGACCCTGAAGAAGGCACGGTGAAGCCAAAATGTTGGTGTTTTACCCAATAAATTATTGGGAGTTTATGTCACGTCTATCCCACTCTGGCGATCGATGTTGCTGGTCTACTAACCACCCGTTCTGGCAACCCACACATGCTCCCCATCGTTAAGCACACCTGGACTTCACCACCACCCGGATTACTCTCCCTTCATACAGCCCTCAGTAAGCCTCAGTCATCAGACAGTATTGGCTTTGGTTACGTTCAGTATGCTGCTCCTGTTTTGTATTATCGTCATGATTTTTACTATTAAACTCACCTTCTGCACCTGTTTCCTGACTCCTTGTGTATACGTTACAGAATACTGCCTCTTCAAAAATGGAAGAAGCAGAAGATAAGGTCATCTCCCAGACGGTCGACGAACAAGGACAAGTTCAGCTGGCACAACTGGGTGCGGCTATGGATGAGGTCCTCCGCGTCCTCCACCGTCTCGACACGATTCACCTCCAACTACCGGAGGGCCTTCAACCACGAGCCGTCCCAGCAAGCCAGTCCCCCAACCTTCCCAGCAGTCTGCTTAGGTCAGCGATCACCAACGGTCCCTCCCGAACAAGTATGAAGGGACTACATTCAAACACCATTGGCTTCCTACTCCAAGTGCTCCCTCTATTTTGCTCATCAGATGGGAGCCCCCACCACCGAGAGGTCCAAGTTTGCAACGGTCTTTTCCCTGCTGACCGGGCGTGCGTTGGAGTGGGCTATGGCCGTCTGGGAGAGAGGAGAGGAAGAGCTGGGTTCCTACGAGGGGTTCATGGCTCTGTCTAGGTTGTTCTTTGACCATCCACCGAAGGGCAGAGAGGGAGGTGAGCAACTAGTCCAACTCCAGCAGGGTGCCAAGAGCGCTGCAGAGTATACCCTCACCTTCCAGACTGTGGCAGCCTCCAAAAGATGTAATGAGCCGGCGCTCCACACCCTTTCCAAGGAAGACGCTGCGAGAAGGTCCAGATGGAGCTGGCATGCTGAGATGACAACCTTTACCTGAACACGTTCATCATGATTGACAACCTTCTTCGGGAGCACCAGCACTCCCCCTTGCCCCTCGCTTTCCTCCTTTGGCCATCCTGGGGCTTAGGCTGAACCCATGGAGATAGGGGACACACACCTCCCAGCGGCAGAGCAATGTCGCCGGAGACAGCTGGGGCTGTGTCCCTATTGCAGACAGGAGGGGCACCGGCTCCAGTGGTGTTGTTTAATTTAACCTTGATTTAACTAGGCAAGTCAGTTAATTAAGAACAAATTATTATTTACAATGCGCGCCGCCCTATGGGACTCCCAATCACGGCCA
Source organism: Salvelinus namaycush (assembly GCF_016432855.1). Lineage (NCBI taxonomy): Eukaryota > Metazoa > Chordata > Actinopteri > Salmoniformes > Salmonidae > Salvelinus > Salvelinus namaycush. Next base: position 7,931,647 of record NC_052331.1, read on the forward strand.
AATGTGATGAAGCCTGAATTCGAACCAGGTACTGCTGTGACGCCTCTTGCACTGAGATGCAGTGTCTTAGACCACTGCGCCACTCAGGAACCCCAAAAGTTTCCAGTGCGTCCCAACCCACAGTCCTCTGGGGCAGAGGGACGACCCCGTGATCATCTGTCTCCCCGGGTAGGTGTGCTTATTCCTTCATCGTAGTTTTCCGCCAAACCCTTCCTGGTTTCTATCCCCCAGGTGCCTCTACAGCTCTAGTTTTGGTTACGTTCAGTACGCTTCTCCTGTTTTGTATTGTCTTCATGATGATGATGATGATGATGATTATTATTATTAATAAACTCACCTTCAGCACCTGTGTCCTGATTCCCTGCGTATACGTTACAGTTTATGTATGTAGAGAGTCTGCAACTTTATTTATTTTTTATAGCTTACAGCTTATTTGCCGTTAGTCAGCACCTCGACACCAAATCATTTTTTCTGGGTGTGCGCAGGCTCATGCTTTTGATCAGATGGGAATGAAACCATTGGCAAGGTGATGGGACCAGATTTGGTTGTGAATAATGGATCGGATGGAGAGGCATGTTGAGTTTGTCTGGGCTGTAGGAAGTAGGTGAGTGGTCCGTAATGGCTGGGGGTAGATAGTAGCCGGAACCAGTTCTGCCAAACTTACCAGTTTACAGCGTATGATGGTGAAGGTATCTTTGTCTAGGATGGTGATGTCTGATATGCTGAGATGAGAAGGGACATAGGTAGAAGAAGGATCTAAACTCTGAACATCGCAGGAAGCAAAATGACACCAAAAAAAACATCAATCCCAGGGTGGAGAGACTGCGATGGAGATGTAGCCTGGTGTCTGCATCTGGATGCAGGCAGACAGGATGTCATGGGGATGGGCTGGCGGACTTCGGCGAGGCTGGGCTGTGACCGGCAGTCGAAAACTTGGAACAGAGGCAACTGGGAGGAGAGGGTTGCACACCAAAAATGTTTTATATTCCTGAACTTAACCAATATGTTTCTGAAAGTCAAACATGTCCTGTTTCGAATACAAAAAAAATGTATGATTTCATTTTTTTCTCAGAGCACGGCATTTTAGAATTGACCCAGCCGTTGGATGCAGGGAGTGCACTCCCGGTCGTGTTACCTTTTCCCGCACCTGCTGTTTCGATCCCCCCTCCCCATCACCTGCTGTCTCGACCTTTGAATACTCGGTTATGAAAAACAAACTGACATTTACTCCTGAGGTGTGGACCTGTTGCACCCTCTATAACCACTGATTATTATCTGACCCTGCTGGTCGTCTATGAACATTTGAACATCTTGAAGAATGATCTGGCCTTAATGGCCATGTACTCTTATCAACTCCACCCGGCACAGCCAGAAGAGGACTGGCCACCCTCAGAGCCTGGTTCCTCTCTAGGATTCTTCCTAGGTTCCTGCTTTTCCTAGCCAAAGTGTTCATGCATCTGCATTGCTTGCTCTCTGGGGTTCTAGGCTCGTTTTTTTGTACAACCACTTTGTGACAACTGCTGATGTGAAAAGGGCTTTATAAATACAGTTGATTGATTGGAAGAGACAGGGGCAGTGAGAGAGAGCAGGGATCTAGCGAAGAGGGACGTGTACCAGTGTGAGGTATTAGAGAGAGGGGTGAGAGAAAGACGGCCTGCTGAGCCGCCGGGACAAGCTGTAGCTGCAGGGATTTAGGCTGTGTAGGATGCCAAATAGTCATCTGAGGCTGGGAAAGAAGCCACGTTCGGAGCTGATTTGGGGGCCGAAGTCTTTGAGGACGGATTTGATGCTTAGAAGCCGAATTGGTGGTGTTGGAATGAATATGCGGCAGTGGAGGCAGCAGGGGATGTCATGACGGTGGCCCTCAGATGCGTGGTGTCATCACGCGGTAGGCAACATGGGTGGAGATGGATGTGGTTGTGATCCCGGTTTGAGGGACAGACATAGTCAATAGTCAACCGACGGCAGAGCGGGAGAAGAAGTTTCGCAGAAGAAAAAGGGCACAAGGAAGAGAGCAAAATAACAAGAGAGAGAACAATGGCTGGCAGACGCCATGCACCGACATGAAGAGAACATTTCTAGACTGAAAAGGCCGGTCAGCAGGATGATCAAATGTGGCCAATATATGGTGAACTTGCAACAAACTGTTCCAATGACATCATCAACCAATTAGAAGACAATTAGTAGGCAGTTACTAGGCAATGCCTACTCACAATTGGTTAAAATCACATATTTTCCTCTATCTTTTTTTACTAGAAAACATAGAAACGCATCATTTCCACATGTGTTGATGTCGCGGTGGTGCTGGAGATGAATATGAAGTAGAAATTCCCTTTAATTCTTAACACCATTAACACTGATAAACGACACATACATTAGTACAGATCACACACACACACACACACACACACACACACACACACACACACACACACACACACACACACACACACACACACACACACACACACACACACACACACACACACACACACACACACACACACACACACACACACACACCTAAAGGACACTATTAACTATTTCAAGTGTTTTAATAAGGAGAGAGAATATCACATACACAGCCTATGGTAGGAGAGAGGGAGGAAAAGTAAAGGGGGGAAGAGGGAGAGGAAGAAATAGACACCTATTCTTTTCATGCTGACTGCTGGAGGACTTGAACACCCACACACTGCCCTAGATAGGACTGTCTCTCTCTCACACATATATACAAATACCCTGCCCTAGATAGCGCTGACTCAAAGAGATGCCCTATTATTATATCATCAACACAACACTAATTTCTTCACACCCTCCATACTGTATCCTGAGAAATAATGTAGTCAGAGAAAGTGATTAGAAGCACTGACTACACAAATTAAGTTGACATCTCTCACACGGTGTTTGCTCATAAAAGTGAGATCATTTCAAAATACAGCGGTAAGAAAAAGAATGTGAACCCTTCGGAATTTACCTGGATTTCTGCATAAATTGGTCATAAAATGTGATCTGATCTTATCTATGTCACAACAATAGACAAACCCAGTCTGCTTAAACTAATAACACACAAACAATTATACGTTTTCATGTATTTATTGAACACACCGTGTAAACATTCACAGTGCAGGGTGGGAAAAGTATGTGAACCCTTGGATTTTTTAACTGGTTGATCCTCCTTTGGCAGCAATAACCTCAACCAAACGTTTTCTGTAGTTGCGGATCAGACCTGCACAATGGTCAGGAGGAATTTTGGACCATTCCTCTTTACAAAACTGTTTCAGTTCAGCAATATTCTTCAGATGTCTGGTGTGAACCGCTCTCTTGAGGTCATGCCACAGCATCTCAATCAGGTTGAGGTCAGGACTGACTGGGCAACTCCAAAAGGGGTATTTTCTTCTGTTCAAGCCATTCTGTTGTTGATTTACTTGTGTGTTTTGGGTTGTTGTCCTGTTGCATCATCAAACTTCTGTTGAGCTTCAATTGGCGGACAGATAGCCTTACATTCTCCTGCAAAATGTCTTGATAAACTTGGGAATTCATTTTTCCGTCAACGATAGCAAGCTGTCCAGGCAAAACAGCCCCAAGCCATAATGCTCCCCACGACCATACTTTACAGTTCAAATCAAATGTATTTATATAGCCCTTCGTACATCAGCTGATATCTCAAAGTGCTGTACAGAAACCCAGCCTAAAACCCCAAACAGCAAGCAATGCAGGTGTAGAAGCACGGTGGCTAGGAAAAACTCCCTAGAAAGGCCAAAACCTAGGAAGAAACTTAGAGAGGAACCAGGCTATGAGGGGTGGCTAGTCCTCTTCTGGCTGTGCCGGGTGGAGATTATAACAGAACATGGCCAAGATGCTCAAATGTTCATAAATGACCAGCATGGTCAAATAATAATAATCACAGTAGTTGTCGAGGGTGCAGCAAGTCAGCACCTCAGGAGTAAATGTGAGTTGGCTTTTCATCATTAAGAGTATCTCTACCGCTCCTGCTGTCTCTAGAGAGTTGAAAACAGTAGGTCTGGGACAGGTAGCACGTCCGGTGAACAGGTCAGGGTTCCATAGCCGCAGGCAGAACAGTTGAAACTGGAGCAGCAGCACGGCCAGGTGGACTGGGGACAGCAAGGAGTCATCATGCCAGGTAGTCCTGAGGCATGGTCCTAGGGCTCAGGTCCTCCGAGAGAGAGAAAGAAAGAGAGAAAGAGAGAATTAGAGAGAGCATACTTCAATTCACACAGGACACTGGATAAGACAGGAGAAGTACTCCAGATATAACAGACTGACCCTAGCCCCCCGACACATAAACTACTGCAGCATAAATACTGGAGGCTGAGACAGGAGGGGTCAGGAGACACTGTGGCCCCATCCGATGATACCCCCGGACAAGGCCAAACAGGAAGGATATAACCCCACCCACTTTGCCAAAGCACAGCCCCCACACCACTAGAGGGATATCTTCAATCACCAACTTACCATCCTGAGACAAGGCCGAGTATAGCCCACAAAGATCTCCGCCACGGCACAACCCAAGGGGTGGCGCCAACCCAGACAGGAAGATCATGTAAGTGACTCAACCCACTCAAATAACTCACCCCTCCTAGGGACGGCATGAAAGAGCACCAGTAAGCCAGTGACTCAGCCCCTGTAATAGGGTTAGAGGCAGAGAATCCCAGTGGAGAGAGGGGAACCGGCCAGGCAGAGACAGCAAGTGTGGTTCGTTGCTCCAGAGCCTTTCCGTTCACCTTCACACTCCTGGGCCAGACTACACTCAATCATATGACCCACAGAAGAGATGAGTCTTCAGTAAAGACTTAAAAGTTGAGACCGAGTCTGCGTCTCTCACATGGGTAAGCAGACCATTCCATAAAAATTGAGCTCTATCGGAGAAAGACCTGCCTCCAGCTGTTTGCTTAGAAATTCTAGGGCCTGCGTCTTGTGACCGTAGCGTACGTGTAGGTATGTACGGCAGGACCAAATCGGAAAGATAGGTAGGAGCAAGCCCATGTAATGCTTTGTAGGTTAGCAGTATGGGAGGAGGTTTTGATGTTGGTGTGCTGTGCCTTTTTTTCTCCACACATGGTGTTGTGTGATCCTTCCAAACAACTCAGTGGCTTCTTCTGGGGTATCCTCCCATGAGCACCATTCTTGTTTAGTGTTTTACGTATCATAGACTCGTCAACAGAGATGTTAGCATGTTCCAGAGATTTCTGTCAGTCTTCAGCTGACACCCTACAATTCTTCTTAACCTCATTGAGCATGTGCGCTGTGCTCTTGCAGTCATCTTTGCAGGACGGCCACTCCTAGGGAGAGTAGCAACAGTGCTGAACTTTCTGCATTTATAGACAATTTGTCTTACCGTGGACTGATGAACATCAAGGCTTTTAGAAATACCTTTGTCACCCTTTCCAGCTTTACGCAAGTCAACAATTCTGAGATGTATTTTGTTCGAGGTATGGTTCACATTAGGCAATGCTTCTTGTGAATAGCAAACTCACATTTTGTTAGTGTTTTTTATAGGGCAGGGCAGCTCTAACCAACATCTCAAATGTCGTCTCATTGATTGGACTCCAGGTTAGCTGACTCCTGACTCCAATTAGCTTTTGGAGAAGAACATACTTTTTCCAACCTACACGGTGAATGTTTAAATGTTGTACAGTACCAGTCAAAAGGACACCCCTACTCATTCAAGGGTTTTTCTTTATTTTTACTATTTTCTACATTGTAGAATAATAGTGAAGACATCAAAGCTATGAATTAACACATACGGAATAATGCAGTAACCAAAAAGTGTTAAAAATATCAAAATATTATTTATATTTGAGATTCTTCAAAGTAGCCACCCTTTGCCTTGACAGCTTTGCACACTCTTGGCATTCTTTCAACCAGCTTCAAGAGGTAGTCACCTGGAATGCATTTCAATTAACAGGTGGGCCTTCTTAAAAGTTAATATATGGAATTTATTTCCTTCTTAATGCATTTGAGCCAATCGGTTGTGTTGTGACAAGGTAGGGATGGTATACAGAAACTAGCCCTATTTGGTAAAAGACCATGTCCATATTACGGCAAGAACAGCTCAAATAAGCAAAGAGAAATGACAGTCCATTACTTTAAGACATGAAGGTCAGTCAATCTGGAAAATGTCAAGAACTTTGAAAGTTTCTTCAAGTGCAGTCGCAAAAACCATCAAGTGCTATGATGCAACTGGCTCTCATGAGGACCACCACATCAAAGGTAACGACACGTCAACTTCAACTGTTCAGAGGAGACTGCGTGAATCAGGCCTTCATGGTCAAATTGCTGCAAAGAAACCACTACTAATGGACACCAATAATAAGAAGAGTCTTCCTTGGGCCAAGAGACATGAGCAATGGACATTAGACCGGTGGAAATCTGTCCTTTGGTCTGGTGAGTCCAAATGTGAGATTTTTGGTTCCAACCGCTTTATCTTTGTGAGACGCAGAGTAGGTGAACGGATGAACTCCGCATGTGTGGTTCCCACCGTGAAGCATGGAGGAGGAGGTATGATGGTGTCGAGGTTCTTTGCTGGTGACACTGCCAGTGATTTACTTAGAATTCCAGGGAACACTTAATCAGCATGGCTACCACAGCATTCTGCAGCGATACACCATCCCATCTGGTTTGCGCTTAGTGGGACTATCATTTGTTTTTCAACAGGACAATGACCCAACACACCTCCAGGCTGTGTAAAGGCTATTTGACCAAGAAGGAGAGTGATGGAGTGCTGCATCAGATGACCTGGCCTCCACAATCACACAACCTCAACCCAATTGAGATGGGTCGGGATGAGGTGGACCACAGAGTGAAGGAAAAGCAGCCAACAAGTGCTCAGCATATGTGGGAACTCCTTCAAGGCTGTTGGAAAAGCATTCCAGGTGAAGCTGGTTGAGAGAATGCTAAGAGTGTGCAATGCTGTCATCAAGGCAAAGGGTGGCTACTGTAGGGGGTGGGTCCCAAGACCCTCCCCTTTATTGATTTAGGGGACCTTAAGATTCCTATGTTTTGCTGCAGGCCTTATAATAAGATACTGTTGCTATGTGTCTAAAAACTCTTCCACTATACGTTGCACAAGCTATCTATATTAGTCTTTGTGGTTAAGCCCTGGCTGTTGTGATTGTGTATTTGCAGGCTAGGTCTGAGCCAGACCGAAACTAGATAAAAAGAAGTAACCACTGTCTGGTTTTAACATTTTGATCTTGTGTAACAGTGGATAATTCTAATAAATTCAGAGAAGCTAATGTACTTGGTTGTCTTATAAGGTAACCTCAGCTTATTGATAAACACATACATTGACGTAGGTGATCATACCACTAGGGAGTGATCACATGTATAAAATCAGCTGTGCCCTAGGTGGGGTGCAGAACTTACTCGGAATTATGCGTGCTATGTTTCCGTTGTCAACTTCTGCCTGCAATTGCATTAATAAATGAATGATTGATTTACTTAAAGATATTGTCTGATTGCTGATTTCACCAATAAGCTAATGATTGACAAGGAACAAGGGACCAACCCCGACACTACTTCGAAGAATCTAAAATCAAAAATATATTTTGATTTGTTTAACACTTTTTGGTTACTATGTGACTCCACATGTGTTATTTCATAGTGTTGATGTCTTCACTATTATTCTGTAGAATGTAGAAAATATCAAAAATTAAGAAAAACCCTTAAATGAATAGGTGTGTTCAAACTTTTGACTGGTACTGTACTGTGTGTTATTAGTTTCAGCACAATGTGTTTGTCTATTGTTGTAACTTAGATGAAGATCAGATCAAATGTTATGACCAATTTATGCAGAAATCCAAGTAATTCCAAGAGGTTCACATACTTTTTCTTGCCACTGTATGTACATTTAATTCCACTAAGGTATTGAGTATTTAGCCAAGTGTCAGTCAAAAACCTGACCAATCACAGACATCCTCAGAGCCATTTCCCAGCATCCTTAGCAGAAGAGAGACATTGTGCTGAATGGGTGATGCTCTAAACACACGCATGTGCGCACAGGCGCTCGTGCGCACACACACACACACACAGTGCTTGTTTTGGTGCCCGTCGCTGCAGTGAGGTATTTTTACCACGCCCTGAAGGCATCACTATGCCTAATGGGAAGTGAAGGGTTGTCCACTGTTGTTAGTGTATGTCTGTATGTGTTTCTGTGTGTATCTCCCGGCTGTTTACTGGGTCCTCACACACACTAGCTCTGAGAATGGGGACGTCACAGCGGAGATGAATGGTAAAGCGAGCAATCAGATTGAATGTCCTGAATGAGCAGTGGTTATGTGTTCTTCCTTTCAACATTGTGCTTCTGTGCATGAACCTTGCTTATGCAAAAAAAAAAATAGACCTGATTGCATATTGAATATTTGTCAAAAGCATTTGTGACACCTGACAAATATACATCTGTGTTTATGAATGTTTCTTCTAACCAGCACAAACTGTCTTGGAGGTTAACGATGGCCTTCTGTCAAGTTAGCGTCACCCTGGACTCAAGGATGTCTGTGTAGCGTCAGCTTTTTTCTCTCGAGGTCTTGTCACGATGTCTGTTGTTGTGTTGTGATGTCGTAGAGACGGCCTCCATCCTGCACCTCTCAGCACTAAAATATTTTATTTTTGCACTGAATCGTTAGTCTTTTCAGGGTTATTGTGAAGGATAGAGAACTGTCCTGCCAGCAGGTTTTTCATGGCCTTGGTCTTCCAGGTAGAGTCACTGATGAAGGTTGCACTATTTCAAATTGTTTTCGAAATGGTCGGTTTGAGGGATTTGGACACCCACCTGGACACATAATCGCAACAAAAAACTCATGTTCTGAGTTGGTGTGCAGAGTCAACGCTTTATCTACTAAACACACTAAAATGCTCCAGCATTATAAGACATTTCCATGTTTACATTTGAATCGTTTAGCAGACGCTCATATTCAGAGCGGCTTACAGTAGTGAGTGCACTAATTTTATACCTTTTTTTTCTCCGTACTGGTCCTGTGTGTGTGCTTGTATGTGTGTGTCTTTGTGCGTGCGTGCATGCTTGTGTGGACGTTCATGCGTGTGCTTGCGGGCTTGTAGATGTGCATAACCCATTAGGTCACTGTGTGCTTATGCAGAGGAATTATCCTCCTCCTCTCTGGGAGTCTGTGGCTCTCTAATGGACTGGATGGTGTTTCGTTTAATTGACTCATCCATCTCTGCTGTTTATCCCTGAGTGTCTCTCTCTCACTCACTCTCTATGTGTGTTAGCGGGCATAATAATAATTCTGCAATAGCACTGTCTACTCCCTGGCTAATTTATATTAATATATCATGAGCTGATGGCTAAATAAACAAACACAGTAGGTTTTTCACTGTAGTTAAAATCAATGATCTAAGAAATGTTTTGAAATTACAGTGTGAATCTTTAAGTGTAGAGTATATTAGGTATTTCCAGATATATGTAAATGCATACAGTAGAAGTGTGTGTTGATTGGTCAGCATCCAGCTGTCAATCAAAGATAGTGGTCGCGTTCCACTGCTTAGAACTTGCCTACATCAACCAATGGTTGCGTGCCACGTCATCGACTGTGTCATCGACTGACAGATTGCTGTAAAATACCTATCCAGGCGTTGTAATATCTGGCAACATCTAAGACGACCAGTGTCAGGTGTAGCAGTGACCCACGACAGAGAGCCTGCCAATCAATGTGGAGCTTTGTAGCAGAATGGCAGAGGACAGTTTGAATGACACTCTCTCTCTCTCTCTCTCACACACTCACACACTCACACACACACACACACACACACACACACACACACACACACACACACACACACACACACACACACACACACACACACACACACACACACACACACACACACACACACACACACAGCCCCCCATCAAGTTGTCTGACGCATGCAAACCAAAATCGTTTTAGTTTTATCCACAATTGCCATTGTCTTGTTTGTCGATAGCAGTAACAACCCACACATTTTCACGTGTGTGTGTCCCTGCAGTATTTAAACATGTTTTCCACTTGGGCATTCAGAATTACACCCCCATAGAGCATCTCTGAGATTAACCACAGATTTGCATAAGTTAACAGGAAGAACTGAACATTCGGGTTTTTTTCTGTGGACGTCATTGCGCCTGTGGTCTTCACAAACACACACACACACACACACACACACACACACACACACACACACACACACACACACACACACACATACTGTCACTTGCTTTGTCCGTGATTCCCCTCGGTCAGTTCTGAAGGACACGTGGAGGACTATGGAGGCTGATGGAGTTGTATTGAACGAGTGGTCATGTTGTTGCCAATAATAGTTTTCCCAGTGACAGAATCCAGATATTGAGCACAAGGCTAGTGAAACACAGCAGGTTAGTAACAGCATGTGTGTTGCTGCCAGGCTACTTTAGAAAGAAGACAGCTAATCAATAAACAGCATGTAGACACTCAGTGTCCTACAGGGGTAAATCTGTTGCACAAGAACACACACACACACACATTTCCTTGCCATTAAAGTAAATATGATGACAGGGAGACCCGACCCTCCCATACCCTCTCACCTCTAAACTTTACACTCTCACCCTCATCATCAGTTCTCTTTTCCCTCCTCCTCCACTCCCTCTATTCTCCTTACACTCCTCCCCCATCCCTCGCTCCACATCACTATCCAGTTTACTTATTCAGTCGCTTCCCTGAGGAGAGGAACATTCATCTCTTATCAGCTCCAACCAGATGCTGTGTGTGTGTGTGTGTGTGTGTGTGTGTGTGTGTGTGTGTGTGTGTGTGTGTGTGTGTGTGTGTGTGTGTGTGTGTGTGTGTGTGTGTGTGTGTGTGTGTGTGTGTGTGTGTGTGTGTGTGTGTGTGTGTGTGTATGGGTGTTGAAGAGATTGAGGATAATCCCTTGCCTGCTAGGTTGGGAATATTAGTTCAGGCCTGTGGCAGAACCATTGTAAGTGGGCGTGGGTGGATGCTTTTGTGCAGGTGTGTGTGTGTGTGTGTGTGTCTGCCACAGTCACCCAATGCTGTAGGTGTTGGAGGAGACAGGGGGAAACATTCCAGCCAGACGATTTTCACAAAAGGTTATGTTACTTAACCTACTGTAGAAATTGAAATTATTCTGAACATATCTTATACAATACATTAAAACATCACAAACGTCACAGGCATCATAAACAAATGATTAAAGTCAATCAATCAAAACAACTGCACACCTCAGTAAACTCGTTCATCATCAGGGTTTTAAACTGACCTAATGGCACCAAAGAAACCACATGTAATGAATTTTGTAAGTGATTCCAAAAATGGGGAGCGTTAAACTGAAAGTGGATTTACCTAGTTCGGTGGAGACCCTGAGGAATCTTAAGGTTTAACCAACCCTGTGAATGGGTTTGGAATCTCATGTTTTTATACTTTAACAATAGTTAGGTAAGTCAGAAGCTTGTATAGTAGAGCTTTGTAAACAAAAAGGGAGATATGAAGTGATCTACGGGACTTTAATGAGGACCAGACAACCTTTGATATAGGAAGCAGTGACGTGTATTAAAACTTCACCTGTGATAAAGCGAAGGGCTATAGTAGACGGCATCCAAAGGTTTACGAGTAGTGGCTGCTGGATTCTGATAAATGGTGTCACCTTAGTTGACTGTAAAATCTGCCTCCTGCTGTTGAGGGAGAGGCATGATTTATTTCTATAAAAAATGCATACTTTAAATGTCAGCTTCTTAACTAGCTCATCCGTATGTTTTTTAAACGTCAAATTATTATTATTAATGCAAAAGCCAAGATATTTATAGGCGGGAACCTGCTCGACGAAAGAACCATCCAATGCTCAAATGTGTAAGACATCTGAAATATTTCGAAGAGAATTAGAAAACAGCATACATTTATTCCACCAATTTTAAATCAACAAGGACTTTCTGCAGGACAAAAAATCAGATTGCTGCTCCAACAGCCAGTCAACTCTAGGGGCAATAGCGTACATAACAGTAGTACAGTAGATAAGTAGTAAAGAGGACAGGTCTCAAAATCGACCCCTGCGGGACACCTTTAGTAATATTGAGGTAACTTGACTTGACACTGTCAGAAAGCACACATTGTGTCCTATCTGACAGGTAGTTCCAAACCACTTGCAAGACTCCTGGATGAGGCCCATTTCAGACAACCTTTGAATGAGTAGGGGATGGTTGACACTATTAAAGGCCTTGGATAGGTCTATAAATATTTTAAGCAATTTATTGAGGGGGGCAGAACGCTGCAGTGGAACGGGATCAAGCAAATCAGCTCTGGTGGATTTTTTACATAAATGTTTTGTAAGGCACTTAATACATCATTGACATAAAATGGTTCAAATGAGGGAAAAAAAGAGAGTGCCTTGGAGTGCATTATTCTCTGCTATTTGTTTAGAGGTGAATAAAGGACTCCCTCTGGTGGAACTTGAGGTATTTTCAGAAACCTTTCTTTCAAATAGATGGCCAGCTGAGGCAAAATTGTAATTAAAAGCACCACAAATGTAATTTTTATCTGTTATGAACCAAGAGGCTGTCTTAACCTGCTGGGGAAATGAGGAGGTGGAATTCTTTTTCTCCAAAGATTTGACCACTTTAGCTGGGTTTCCACCACTCTTAGATACACAATTCAAGAAGTATGTTGACTTTTATTTTTTAACCAGAGTAAGACATCTACTTCTCAAATGTCTGAAGGACTGACAGTCAGAGTTAGAATCAGTCAATCTAGCCTTAAACAAAGCTAAGTTTCTTTCATGAAATCTTTCAGGCAATTCATGGGTTAGAGCTGTCTTTTACTCATAATATCTTATATGGGGCATGCTTATCTGCAACAGAGTTAAACAGAGAGGTAAAATATTTAAAGATTTGAATCAGATATAGAGGATCTGGGGACCCATGCCAAATCTTTTCAGTCTCTTAAGGGGGAATAGGCGTTGTCGTGCCCTCTTCACGACTGTCTTGCTGTGTTTGGACCATGATAGTTTGTTGGTAATGTGGACACCAAGGAACTTGAAACTCTCGACCCGCTCCACTACAGCCCCGTTGATGTGAATGGGGGCGTGTTCGGCCCTCCTTTTCCTGTAGTCCACAATCATCTCCTTTGTCTTGCCCACATTGAGGGAGAGGTTGTTATCCTGGCACCACACTGCCAGGTCTCTGACCTCCTCCCTATAGCCTGTTTCATTGTTGTTGGTGATCAGGCCTACCACCGTTGTGTCATCAACAAACTTAATGATGGTGTTGGAGTCATGCTTGGCCACACAGTCGTGGGTGAACAGGGAGTACAGGAGGGGACTAAGCACACACCCCTGA